>NW_024412451.1:3965099-4001908 GCF_014898765.1 Herpailurus yagouaroundi | reverse complement strand
TGTTTCCGATTCTGTGTCTCCCTCTCTCTGCCCCTCCCCCGTCATGCCCCTTCTCTCCCCGTCCCAAAAATAAAAAAAAAACGTTGGAAAAAAAAAAAAAAAAAACCAAACCCAAACAGGTCGAACGGTATTCCGTTGTATGTAAATACCACATTTTCCCTACCTGCTCCTCTGTCGGTGGACATTACGTCGTTTCCACTGACGTGAGTAGTGTCGAGTAAACGTGGGAGTGTAGATATTCCTTTTGAGATGCTGATCTCAGCTCTTTTGGATAAATACCCAGAAGTGGGATTGCCGGATCATGTGGTAGTTCTATTTTTAATTTCGTGAGGAGCCACCTTACCACGCGATCTTGAAGAGCCTGCGCCCCCACTACCACCCCCCCCCCCCAGATCACTCGTGGTCCACCTTCTTGAGGCTTTTTGTTGTGTGTCTTCTAGATCAAGCGGATGGCTCTTTTGGCATCTGCATGGTAAAGGATGACGCCAAGATCAGCATTGAACCGTGAGTTGGAACAGACCTGGCACCGGAGGGTGGGTCCTTCCAAAGTGGGGGTACTTTTACCCTCCTTGTGAGCCAGTGTCTGTTTTTCCCAAGGAAAAGCATCATAGGGGATCCTGTCTAGCTCCAGAGTCTCCCTCAAAGAGAAGGGGTGCGTTTCTGTGGGTGGATGTGGGAAGGTCCCCCCAATATTCCTTCTGTCCAGATGTACCATAGCCGGGTCGGGGACAGAATGTCTAGGACCCTGGAGTTCTGGGTGGAATTGGTGATCGTCCAGCGCAAGACCCTTGAGTGTCTGTGGCACATGGCTAGATCAATATGGCCATGGATGTAGACGCGTGCCAGGTATCAGCATATACCTCCCCTATCCTAGACCCGAAGAGACACCGGAAGCCAGAGATATGGCAATAAGACCAATCAGAGAAAGGAAGGAAGTGTCCCTGGAGAGGTTTCTGGGATGCCCGCACGTATCTGTCAGGGATGTCGAGACACTCAACACACACGACAGATGGCAGAGGGTTTCCCCAGGGCAGGGCTGTGGCCCGAGAGCAGGGCGCGCCGCGCGTCTCTGTTGCGTTTCCCGTCTTGGTCACGCGTGTACGCCTCGCGCGTCTGTGTGCGTGGCCTCATTTCAGACACATCAACATAGGAAGCCGGTTTCAGGCTGAGATCCCAGAGCTCCAGGAGAGGTCGCTGGCCGGAATGGATGAGCACGTAGCTTCTCTGGTCTGGAAGCCGTGGGGAGATGTGATGACCAACCCAGAAACGCAGGACAGAGGTGGCTGAGACTCTGCAGCCGAATTCCCAAGGGCCCGGCCCCCCCCCCACCCCCCGGTTGTCTGGGGATTTCTCCCCCCCAGTTCTCACCTTGGCCAAGAAGCACGGGATCATGCTTGGCGCACTCTTGCTTCTCCTGAGCTGTCGTCTCCTGCACACACCTCCCTTCTCACACGATTCGGGCCAGGCCGTTCAGAGCGAGTGCTCGTGCCTCCCTTCCCTCATCCCGCTTTCAAGGAGCCCCTCTCGGTGCCATCAGGGAAGTCTCCGCCCTGGCACTTGCTGACTCCGCGTGTCTCTTCTCTCTCACCCTCCACTGGGACCGCTGGCTGGAAACAGTGACCGAGCTCTGCAACGTGGCCTGCTCCAGCGTGATGCCGGGAGGGGGCACCAATCTGGAGCTCGCCCTGCACTGCCTGCACGAAGCCCAGGGCAGCGTTCAGGTGAGGTGGAGGCAGGGGCAAGGCGAGGGGGAGTCTGGGGAAGCTCCCTGCTCTCCCGGGGCCGGAGGCTGCAGGTGCGCACATCGTGCTGTCTGCTCCGGGGTGTGCGGCCCGTGGAGAGTGAAGGAAGGCCAAGGGTCCTTCTCCCGTGGCTTTGGGATCGGTGTGGTGCTTGTGAGCTGCAGATATGGGCTCAGTGAACCAGTTGTCTCTCGGGAGCAACAACAGTGCCGGTGTCCCTCGGAGACAGCTCAGGGGCACTGGGGAGCCACAGCCCAGTGCACCCGTCTCGGGTCCTGCACTGATTGGGTTTATGTATTTATTTTTACATTTCTTATTTTATTTTTTGAGAGACCGAGTGCAAACAGGGGAGGGGCAGAGAGAGAGGGAAATGCAGAATCCGAAGCAGGCTCCAGGCTCCAAGCTGTCGGCACAGAGCCCGATGCGGGGCTTGAACCCCCAGACCGCGACATCACGACCTGAGCCGAAGTCGGATGCTCAACCGACTGAGCTACCCAAGCACCCGTGATTGGGTTTATTTACCGAGCTCTAGCTCCTCGATTAAAAACCCACATGTGAAAACCCCTGATGCAACAGAAATGCCTCTGCCTACTCCAAGGACCCTCCTCACATTCTTGACATTTAGAAAAGAAACCAACTCTGAGTAATGAGAAGAAAAGTGTCATCACTCGAGCTAGGTCCCCAAGAGTCTGGTGCCACAGTCATGGCTTTTTCTCAAGCTCAGAGGCAGCAGCTGGCACGTAGGAGGTGCTCGGCAGAGTCAACACATATTGATAAGAGTTGTCTCAAGCGCTTTGTAATGTCGTGGCACGGGGTCCAGGGCCGGCTCGGGGGCCCCAGTCTTGGTTTCATGCTGCCGCCACCATCTTGAAATTCTTAATGAAAATTAAGATAATTTTTGAACAGGGGGCCGGTGTTTTTATTTTGCACTGGGTTCCCCACATTACGTGGCTGGACCTGATGGGGGTTACTCTGGTGAGCAGGACAAAATCCCTCTATTTGCAGGCTTACATTTTAGAAGAGTCGAAACAGGAAATATATTTTTAATTTTTTTTAATGTTTTATTTACCTATGAGAGAGCATGAGCAGGGAAGGGGCAGAGAGAGAGGGAGACGGGATCCGAAGCAGGCTCCGTGCTGACAGCAGAGAGCCCGATGCGGGGCTTGAACTCACGAACTGAGATTTAGGACCTGAGCGCAAGTCGGACACTCAACCGACTGAGCCACCCAGGCGCCCCTAAAATAGGAAATAAGTTTTTAAAAAATTGTTGGTGGTTAGCGCTATGAAGAACATGAAGGGGGGTTAGTGGTCGAGGGCAGTGCGATTCCAAATGCGGGTCCTCGATGAAGGAAGGCGCTCACCCCACAATAAATCCCCACACCGTTTCCCATATCAGGAAAATGTTGCCACAAGAAATCTGTCAGCCGCACTCACCAGTATGCTTAGCGATGCAGTCCCCGCATCCGCAAATGGTTCACGGGTGGTGGCCAGTCTGTGGAGCACGCACGCTCCGCGCAGTAGGGCCGGAGAAGGTCTGAGGGAGGGCACGAAGTGTTTGCTTTTTTAAATTTTTTACCGTTTGTTTATTTTTGAGAGAGAGACAGACAGAGCATGAGCAAGGGGAGGGGCAGAGAGAGAAGGAGACACAGAATCGGAAGCAGGCTCCAGGCCCCGAGCTGCCAGCACAGAGCCCGACGCGGGGCTCGAACTCCTGAACCGCGAGATGATGACCGCAGCCGAAGTTGGACGCTTAACCGGCTGAGCCACCCAGGTGGCCCCTAAGTGTTTTTCGAATGCATGAAAGAAAAAATCGCCGGCCACGCTCCTCTTGTTTCAGGTTGCCCTGGAGACCCTCTTACTCAGAGGACCCCAGAAGCCGCAGACTCACCCGCTGGCCGACTACCGCTATACAGGTGACTGGAACAAGGTGGCGGGTGTGGTTTTTGCCTGGCCGGGACCTTGTGAACAGTCAGTTCCCAACAGCAGGTTCTCTTGGGGCCTTCACCTGCCTTTCCAGGAGGGCCTGTCCTCTCGGGGAGTGACTCCGTGGGTGGGTTTTCTGCTGGTTGCACCCCACCCTCCCCCTTTCCCAGGGTTCCCTCGCAGGCTCTGCTCGGCCACCAGGGAGAGGTGGAGGCAGGCCGGGGCGCAGCGGTGAGCACGCCAGCCCTGGAGTCAGGCAGGCCGGGGCCCTGGCCTGGGCGAGTCTCCCAACCAACGGAAGCCTCAGTTGCTGCATCTGTAAGGAGGAGGTCCCTACCTGCTAAGGCTTTTGTGAGAGTTGTATGAGGTTAAGCAGGGAAGGGGCTTAGCAGAAGGCTCGACCCATAATTGTGCTTGGCAGTGGCGGCTGTAAAAAGGAGGGGGGTCTGCCCTTAAGCCACGTCCTTCCCCGTCTTGGCTATTTCTCGAATAGCTTCAGACATCTGGACCCCCATGGAGAAGAGGCTTTTCAAGAAGGCGTTCTGCACCCACAAGAAGGACTTTCACTTGATCCACAAGACGGTAAGGTGAATGTGGGCGCGCCGGTGTAGACAAGGCCCCGCCTCGCGTAGCTGAGCCGGGCTACAGCTGAAGGGCCCCTCGGGGGTGACACGGTGCTTGCATCATAAACAGTTTCTAATTTCAAAAGCCACGCGCGTGGGGCGTCTGGGTGGCTCAGTCGGTGAAGCATCCCGACTTCGGCTCAGGTGATGACCTCACGGTTTGTGACTTCGAGCCCCCTGTTGGGCTCTGTGCTGACAACGTGGAGCCTGCTTCAGATTCCGTCTCCTCCTTTCTCTGCCCCTCCCCTGCTTGCTATCGTTCTTGTTCTCTCTCTCAAAAACAAAACAAAACAAAAAAAAAAAACACCTTAAAAAAAAAAAAAGCACACAGGGGCGCCTGGGTGGCTCAGTCGGTGAAGCGTGTCTGACTTCAGCTCAGGCTATGACCTCACGGTCCGTCGGTTCGAGTCCCGGGTAGGGCTCTGTGCTGACCGCTCAGAGCCTGGAACCTGCTTCACATTCTGTGTCTCCTTCTGTCTCTGACCCTCCCCCGCTCACATTCTGTCTCTTGCTCTCAAAAATAAGCATTAACAAACATTATAAACAAATAAATACCAGTTCGAGACGGTTGATCGTATGGTTTGGGTTTTCCATACCTTTATTGTCTACGCGCTCTAGCAATTATTGAGAATGGGATAGTAAAATACTTGCCTGTAACTGTGGATCTATTTTTCCCTGTAGTTCTATCAGGTTTTGCTTCACGTATTTTGAAGCTCTGATTTAGCCGCATAAACACCGAGGATTCTTATGTTTCCTTCATTAAATGGACCTTTTTATCACCATGAAATGATTTCCTTTATCCCTATTATTTTTTTGCTCTGAAATCTGTTTTTCTGAGACTAGTATAGCCAACCATTCCAGCTTTCTCAGAAGGCGATGGGTGTTTGCGTGGTATATCTTTTTTCAACCTCTTACTTTTAACGTATTTGTGTTTTCACATTTACGGTGTGTCCTTATAAGTAGCATGCGTTGGATGTTGCTTTTTTTAAATTTGTTTTAATTGAAGTCTAATTAACAAAGTGTTACATTAGTTTCAGGTGTCCAATATAATGATTCAGCAATTCTGTACTTTGCTCAGTGCTCATCAAGATAAGTGTACTCTTGGGTCGCCTGGTTGGCATATTGGATCTGACATCCGACTCCGGCTCAGGTCACGATCTTGCGGTTCGTGGGTTCGAGCCCCGCGTCGGGCTCTGTGTGGATGGCTCAGAGCCTGGAGCCTGTTTCGGATTCTGTGTCTCCTTCTCTCTCTGCGCCTCCCCTGCTCGCTCTCTCTCTCTCTCTCTCTCTCTCAAAAATAAATAAACACTAAAACAAACTTAAAAATTAAAATTAAAAAAGATAAGTATACTCTTAATCCCTTTCACCTGTTTCATCCCACCCCCCCCCCCCATTTCCCCCCTGGTAACCACCAGTTTGTCCTCTGTAGTTAAGAATCTGTTTCCTTGGGGCGCCTGGTTGGCTCATTCGGTTAGGCGTCCACCTCCTGGTTTCAGCTCGGGTCATGATCTCACAATTTGAGTTCGAGCCCCGTCTTGGGCTCTGCACCAACAGTGCAGAGCCTGCTCGGGATTCTCTCTCTCTTTTCTCTCTGCCCCTCCCCCCCCCAAAATAAATAAATACACATTTAAAAAAAGAATCTGTTTTTTTACTTGTCTCTTTTGCTCTTTTTTCGTTTGTTTTTCAACTGTTTTTAAATTCCACATGTGAGTGACATCATGTGGTATTTGTCTTTCTCCGACTTATTTCACTTAGCATTATACTCTCTAGCTCCACCCGTGTTGCGAATGGCAAGATTTCATTCTTCTTTATGGTTGAGTAATATTCCATTGTATGCTTTTTTTTTTTTTTTTTTTTTTTAACATTCGGTATTTTAGTTAGGGTGTTTAGACCATTCACATTGAACGTGATTGTCGAGACGGTTAGCTTCAAGTCCATTATCTCGCTGTTTGTTTCCTGAATGTCTCACCTGATCTTTGTTTCCCTTTTCTGCTCTTTCTGCCTTGTTTTAGATTATTGGAGTAGTAAATTTTAGGATTCTGTTTTATCTCCTTTGTTGGCTTATTGGCTATAACTCATTATTACATTGGTAGTGGCTTTAGGGTTTTGTTGTTGTTGTTGTTGTTTAACGTTTATTTATTTCTGGGACAGAGAGAGACAGAGCATGAACGGGGGAGGGGCAGAGAGAGAGGGAGACACAGAATCAGGCTCCAGGCTCCGAGCCGTCAGCCCAGAGCCCAACGCGGGGCTCGAACTCCCGGACCGCGAGATCGTGACCTGCACTGAAGTCGGACCCTTAACCGACTGAGCCACCCAGGCGCCCCGTGGGTTTTTAACTACGCATCTTTAACTCACCACAGTCGAACCTTCAAGTAATTGGATAACACTTTGCGTGCAGAATTAGTGCACCTCTGTCTCTCCCCCTGGCCCTTATATTATTATCGTCATGCATCTTATTTTCCATATGTTATAAACCCCCGAATGCCTTGTTATTATTTTCGTTCGAACAGCCAGTTATTTTTAGAGAGATTTCAATAATACAAAGTCTTATATTTTTACCCACATAGTTCCTCGTTTCACGGCTATGCATCCCTCTGTGTAGATCCGTTTCCATCAGGTATCATGTTCCAGAAAGAACTAGATCAATGTAAATCCTTTCACATTTCTTGTGGTGTAGGTTTGCTAGTAATGGATTTTTCCAGCTTTTGTGTATCTAAAAAAGTCTTTATTCAGGGGGCACCTGGGTGGCTCAGTGGGTTAATCATTGGACTTTGGCTCAGGTCATGGTCTCACGGTTCATGAGATCGAGCCCCACATCAGGCTGTGCGCTGGTGGTACGGAGCCTGCTTGGGATTCTCTCTCTCCCTCTCTGTCTCTCTTTCTCTGCCCCTTCCCCACTTGTGCTTGCTCTCTCTTTCTCTCTCTCTCTCTCTCTCTCTCTCTCTCTCCAAATAAATAAATAAATAAACTTTTTTTGAAAAGTCTCTATTTTGCCTTCATTTCCGAAAGCTATCTTTGCTACGTGTGGCATTCTAGTTTGACGGGTTTTTTTTTTTTTTTTTTGAAGTCTTGAAGTAATTTAAAGATGTTGTTCTATTTTCTTCTTGCTTTTACTGTTTCCAGCACGAAATCTCCTGGTTTCCTTGTCTTTGCTCCTATGTATAAAACACGTCTTCTGGTTGTTTTGTGGCTGGCTGTTTGTATGAATTTCTCTCCACTCCTGATTTTGAGCAGTGTGATTACGGTGTGCGCTGGCATTGTTTTCTTCTTTTTTTTCTTTTCCCCCCCCTTGTGGTTGGGGTTTGTTGAGCTTCTTAGATCTGTGGGTTTGGAGTTTTTATTCAATTCAATTTATTCAATATTCAGCCTTCCTTCTTCAAATATGTCTCGTGTCCCCTCCCTTTTCCTTCAAGGACCCCACTGATGTGTGTGTGTGTGTGTGTGTGTGTGTGTGTGTGGCTTCCTGCACTTGCCCCACAGCTCACTGACGCTCTTTTTCATCTATCTGACTGTTTTCCCTCTGTGTGGTTCATTTTGGATGGTTTCTGTCGCTGCATCTTCAAGTTCACTCATCTTTCCTCCTGCGGCCCCGAATCTGTCATTAATCCCATGTGGTGTAGTGTTCATCTTAGATTTTTTTTCTGTCCTTCAAAGTTCTCTTTGGGTCTCTTTTTTAATTTTTATTATTTTTTTTGAATGCTTATTTATTTTTGAGAGAGAGAGAGAGACAGTGCGAGCGGGGGGTGGGGTGGGGGCAGAGAGAGGACAGAATCCAAAGCAGGGTCCAGGCTCGGGGCTGCCAGCAGAGAGCCCGATGGGGGGCTCCAACTCACGGACCACAAGATCATGACTTGAGCCAAAGTCGGACACTTAACCCACTGAGACACCCAGGCGCCCCCTTTGGGTCTCTTTTATATCTTCCATGTCTCTACTTAACTTTTTGATCATATATTATATAGATATCATAATATTAATGTCCTTTGTTGCCAATTCTTTTTTTTTCAACGTTTATTTATTTTTGGGACAGAGAGAGACAGAGCATGAACGGGGGAGGCGCAGAGAGAGAGAGAGGGAGACACAGAATCGGAAACAGGCTCCAGGCTCCGAGCCGTCAGCCCAGAGCCCGACGCGGGGCTCGAACTCACGGACCGCGAGACCGTGACCTGAACCGAAGTCGGCCGCTTAACCGACTGAGCCACCCAGGCGCCCCACAACTTGTTCCTTTGGGGTATTGCCTTTCGGTTTTTTAACCTGGAACCAGAACAGCTTTCACCTAAGGCTAATTAATTATTCCTCATTTCTGAGGCAAAACCCTCCTCTTACTCTGCCGGTGCCCTGTGAATTATGAGGTCTTCCACCCCAGCTGGTGGGGACACACACACCATTCCCGTCCCCACGAGAGCCACGGGCACCTTTCCCTCTGACCATTTTGGATGAGTCTCTACCGAGCTTCGTGTGGTCTCTTCCCACGCACTTCGCGGAATCCTCGAGGGCAACGCTGTCCGGATCTCTGGCGTTTTCCTCCGTGCCGCCGTCTCCTCTGCTGTACTTTGTCCTGTGGACTCTTGCCACCTTGGTCCCAGGCACTCGGCTCCCTTCCAACTCAGGGAGTCCGCCGGGCTCTGCCTGGGCCGCCCCCCTCCCCCAGCCGTGGCCTGGAAACTCTCCCAAGGTGGTAGTTTATTTCTCTTTCTCTCAGCAAGACTTCTTTGATGGACGCCTGATGTCTTACCGACCGTCCTTTCATATACTCTACCTGTTGTCTTTTCGCTGTTCTGGATGGGAGAGCGCTCTAGCCCCTGTTGCTCTGTCTCGTTTGGAAGCAGAAGTTCAACGTGTTTTGGCTTTGTTTTTGTTTTTTAACTCAGTGACAGTTCCTAGACGGGCAGGGATGTACTATTTTGACTCTTAGTTTGTGAAGACACACAAAGCTGAGAAAAATTCACACGGAGGAGGAGATGTCTTCTGAAGTGAGCTCCAGATATTAAATGGCCAATTTGATTTACCTGAGCCATTTTCTTTCCAGAGCCGTTAAACTTTTCCCTTGCGTTTTGTTTTTCCAGAAGGTACCGTTCGCGGCATCACTTCTCAGTGGAGGGAGGAGCAAAGTGGGGTCCGATTGCCCAGGATCAAACCGTGCCCTCAGAACCTCTTCCTCCTCTCGTGGGCCACTCTCCCCTGTCCCTCGGGGGCCCCGCGACGGGTCACGGAGCCCGGAAGGCAGCCCCTGAGGGCCTTCTGCTCGCATTAGTCCCGGTGGGGAAGCAGGCGGCTACCGGGCGTGATGCCACAGTGAGCATGCTCGTGGCACGCCTTCTAGGGCGCCTTCCCGCAGGGAAGCATCCCCGGGATGGATGTGCCACTCAGGGCGCGGAGCTTAGCCGGTGTTGGCTATGGGGGCTTCGCTCCGAACCGCCCCCTCAGCCGCGAGGGCTTTGTGATTTTCCGCCCCTTGCAGCGAAGGGGGCCCCAGGCTGAAGCAGAGGCATCTCAGGAGGGCTTTCAGGCAGTGACTGGCCCCGGGGGAGGGGACTTGGGGCTTCGCCGCCACACGGGACGCCCCCCGCTCGCTTGTGAGGTGTCTCCCGTAGCCGGCTCCTGTTTTCTCTCACTAGATTCAGACAAAGACTGTAGCCCAGTGTGTTGAGTACTATTACATCTGGAAAAAAATGATCAAGTTTGACTGTGGCCGAGCCCCAGGGCTGGAGAAGAGGGTCAAGAGAGAGCCAGAGGAGGCAGACAGGACAGAAGCAAAGGTAGAAGGGCTGGAGGAAGGTGGGGGCTGGAGGTCAGCCCTGATCGGGAGGCCCCGGCCCATCCAGCTCAAGGAACAGGGAAGGGCGCCCGGAGGGAAGGGTTTCCCGGCGGAGGAAAGCGCCTCCCTTAGAAGGGTGGGGGGCCCGGCACCCTTACGGCCGCGTCTCTGTTCTCGCAGGTCACTTGCAGCCCTCGGGAGAGACCCAGCCACCGCCCCACTCCCGAGTTCAAGATAAAGACCAAGAGTTACAGGAGGGAGTCCATTCTCAACTCTAGCCCAAACGCCGGCCCCAAGCGGACCCCCGAGCCGCCGGGGAGTGCGGAGGGCCGGGGCGTTTTCCCCTGCAGGGAGTGTGAGAGGTACCAGCCCTTCCCCCGGATGTGCCCTGTGCCCGCACCCCCTGCCCTCGGGTGACCCCCCCCTGCCCCCTGCTCTGACCCACGCCCTCTGGTGGCTCCTCAGGGTGTTCGACAAAATCAAGAGTCGAAACGCCCACATGAAGCGACACCGGCTTCAGGACCACGTGGAGCCCGTCGTCCGGGTGAAGTGGCCTGTGAAGCCTTTCCAGCTGAAGGAGGACGAGGAGGAGGAGATGGGGGCCGACATCGGGCCCCTGCAGTGGTGACGCCTGGGTGGAGAGCTGGGGCGAGGCGGCGAGGCAGCCCCGCAGCCCTTCCCCTCGGCCTCTCCGGGGTGTCTGGGGCCCCCCCTCTGCCTCCTCCCCACCCTCACCGTCCCGCAGTGGCCAGCCCGGCTTGGAAACACGGTGGGCGTTTGGCCATAAATAGGCAGGAGAAGCACCCAGTCGCCAGACCGCGGTGACGTCCCCGTCGGCCGGTGCCAGAGGCTCCACGCTCTTTAGCTTGATAGTGTCTCCCCTTCTTTCAGTTCTACTCTGTCCCGGAGCAGGGAGGTGTGGGGAGGGAGCGAGGCAGACCTGGGTAGCTCTTAAATCTTAGCCTCAGTTTTGGGGTTTGGTTACATTTGTTAGATAAGGCCGAGATGTAGAGAATCAGTGGGAAGACACCTTCAGATCTGTGGCCTGTTGGGGCCCCTCCCCAGGGGAGTCTCTCTGCTTTCCAGATTCGGTCCCTAGTCTGGCAAGGACTTGTACATGGTTAGGTTTTTTTTGTACGTGTCGACTTGTAAGTCTTATTAAATTGGGTTCTTGAGCGGCTGTCGTCTGGCTTCCCTGGTCTGCTGATCCAACAGAGTTTCGAGCCCCGGCTTCTCACTGGAGCCACGGAGATGCGTAAGCGGAGCTCCTGCCCGGGAGGAGCTGGGGGCCTCATACACGCGTTCAGCCAGCACCTATTAGGCACCTAATGAGCCAGACAGCGCCCGGCCCGTGCAACGGGGCCACCGTGATGCAAGGAACAAGGTCCCTCTCCCCGTGGAGTTTGCGTTCTAGGAGTGGGAAGGCAGCGGTGATAAAGAAATGAAAAGGCGATTGCAGACACTGGCCGTGGCTATGCTCGCGGCCACAGGAGCAGGAAGGTCACCATAGGGTTCAGCAATCGGGGCATACAGTGGTGGGGTGGCTCAGCCGGGAGATCCAGGACCGCCAGCGGCAGCCAGCCTCGGCGTGGCAGACCTTCGGAGGGGGCGGGGAAGAGAGCACAGCCCTCCCTTGTGTCCCTTTTTTTTTTTAATTTTTTTCTTTAATGTTTATTGATTTTGAGAGAGCGTGTGTGCACTCGCACAAGTGGGGGTGGCGCAGAGGGAGAGGGAGACACAGAATCCAAAGCAGGCTCCAGGCTCTGAGCTGTCAGCAAAGAGCCTGACGCAGGGCTCGAACTCACGGACTGCGAGATCATGACCTGAGCCGAAGTCGGAAGCTTAACCGACTGAGCCACCCATGCACTCCTCCAGTTTATTTATTTTTGAGAGAGAGAGAGAGAGAGAGTGGGGTGGGGAGGGACAGAGAGAGAGAGAGAGAGAATCCCAAGCAGGCTCCGCACCGTCAGCACAGAGCCCAACAAGGGGCTCGAACCCACCAACCATGAGATCATGACCCGACCCGAAGTCAGACGTTTAACTGACTGAGCCCTCCCAGACACCCCCCCCCACCCTTGTGTCCCGTTTGAAGAGCCAGGAAAGCTCATAGCAGCCCCCAGACAGAATGCCCCCAAGCTCTTCCTCAGCTGAGCCCTGGCGGTTGGAAGGAAAATGTCCCCAGTTTTCCTGGACCCTCAGGGTTTGTCACCAGGACCAGGGGATCCCTTGAGCTTGTTGCCACCAGATCAGAACGGGGATTCTGTCTGCCAGGAAGGGAAGAGGAAGCAGAGACGGCTACCGGGCAGGTGGACCTTGTGTCCACAGAGTGACGTGAAGAAAATGAAGCAGGGGGCCGGGTCCTACGGAGCGACCACGGTGTTGTGGCAGGCGGGTGGCCAGGGAAGGCCACGCGGACGGCCGCTGGGGCCAAGATCTGGATTCCAGGCGGCGGGCGGCACGGAGGAGCGCACCCTGCCGCGGGAGCTGGTGGCGAGTGTTCCAAAGGCCCTCCGGCGACTCCGCGGAGCTGGCAGGAGGCCGGGTGGCGAGTCTGAGCAGCAGACGTGGTGGCGAGGGAAGGTGGTGGTCGGGGCCGCAGAGGGACGGCAAGCGTCTCGGGGGGAGACTCCGGCTTGGTGATGGGTTCCCGTCACAGGGAGAGGCGGCGAGGGAAAGGACCGGTCAAGGCTGCCATGGTGGCTCCGGGGCGTGGCACCCGCTTAGATGCCATGAAGTCAGATGGGGACGAGAGGGACACGTCAGAGGTGTGTTCGTGCCTGTTACACCGTGTGCTGTGTTCTGAGGGGCTGCGGGGAGCTGTGTAGAGGGTGGTGTCAGGAGCCTCCACAGAGGGGCCAGCTTGCGGCGAAGTAAGTCTTAAAGATGGGCCGGGAGGGGGAGCCAAGGAGCAAGATGAGTGTGAAGCCCTTTCGGCATTGTGACTAAGGGAAGGGGCTCAGGCATCCTACCAGCCGGAATTTACATACTGACTTTTTTTTTTTTTTTTTTTTTAGGTTTATTTAGTTTGAGAGTACAGGAGAGGGGCAGACAGAGGGCGAATCCCAAGCAAGGTTCTGCACTGTCAGTGCAGAGACCTACACCTTCGGGGGGGGGGGGTGCGCAGAACTCATGAACCATGAGATCGCGACCTGAGCCCAAATCACGAGTCTGACGCTTAACCGGCCGAGCCACCCAGGTGCCCCCCTGACTCCTTTCTCTGTGACCTTGGGAAAGTCACTTTCCCTGTTTCAGCCTTGGTTTTCTCATTCTGTGAAATGGGATGCAGAGCGCCTCCTCCCGCCACGTATTATCTGTTAAGTGAGAAAATGGAAATGAAGCATCTGGCAGGGTGCACCGTGGGAACTGAGCAGCTGCTATTTAATGTGTCCTCCCGCCGTGGCTATCATGGTTTGGGTCCCACCCTAAATACCAAGCTAACCTTCTGGAAATGAAAAACGCTGGCCTAACAGTGGCGTGGTATATTAGCTATCCATTGCTGCATAACAGATCACCCTGAAATTTAACAGCTTGAAACAAACAGAAGCGTTTACGATAGGGCTGCTTGGCCAGACATGGAACCGAAGCGGCTTGTGGTAATCCAGACTCACCTCCACCTGCCACGCGGTCAGAATACAGCAGCAACCACAAGTGGGTGGCCCAAGAGAGCCTCCGAATGTAAGAAGAGAGCAAATGTTTCTTGTGAATTGCCACCCTCCCCCAGCTAAGCCCCAGCCCCACCTCCAGGTAACAGCGTTTGCTCACCAGGCGGGCCTTGAATCGTCTGCATCCTAATCAGCTGGGAGTCCTGTAAGAAAATGCATGTTCCTGTATTCTGACACAGACATTCATAATTGGAGTCATTCAGGGCCCTGGAACTTGATTTTTTTTTTTTTTTTTTTTTAGTTTATTTGAGAGAGAGCGCGTACGTGCACACACAGGAGCAGGGGAGAGGCAGAGAGAGGGAGCGAGAATCACAAGCAGCCTCCACACTGTCAGCACAGAGCCCGACTCGGGGCTCAATCTCACAACCATGAGATCATGACCTGAGCTGAAATCGAGTCGGATGCCTAGGGGCACCTGGGTGGCTCAGTCCGTTGAGCGTCCGACTCTCGGTTTCGGCTCAGGTCATGATCTCACAGTCTCGTGGGTTCGAGCCCCGAATCGGGCTCTGTGCTGGCAGCGCGGAGCCTGCTTGGGATTCTCTAGCTGCCCCTCCCCCACTCATGCTGTCTCGGTCTCTCTCAAAAATAAGTAAATATAAAACTTTAAAAGGTCAGATGCTCAGCCAACTGAGCCCCCCAGGCCCCCCAAGAACTTAGATTTTTTAAAAAAGAATCTTAGTAGAGTGGATTTTAGATTTTCAGAAAGGCTGAAAATGATACAGAGAATTCCCATATACCCCATAGGCAGTTTCCCCCTGTTACTAAGATCCTAGATAACTGTGGCACATTTGTTACAATTACCGAACCAATATTGACACATTGTTATGAACTAAGGTCCATACTTTTATTCACCTTTCCTTAGTTCTTACCTAATATTCATCTTCTGCTTCAGGATCCCACCCAGGATACCACATTACATTTAATAGTCATGTCTCCGTAGGCTCCTCTGGCTGAGACAGTTTCTCGACTTTCCTTGTTCTTAGTGATTTGACAGTGTTGAAAACCCTGGTCAAGTATTTCCAAGACTGTGCCTCAACTGGGATTTGTCTGATGGGGATAGATGGGGAGAGAGACCACAGAGGTGAAGTGCCACCGGCTTCTCATTACTGAAAGTACACTATGTCACCGTGACTCACCACCGTAGGTGTTCACCTCAAGCACCTGGCTGACAATGCAGGTTTCTCCACTGGAAACTTGGTCTCCCCATTCCTTTCCCACACTGCACTCTGGAGGGAAATCACTGCGAACAGTCCCCTAAGGAGGGAGGAGTTTCGCTTCACCTTCTCGAGGAAGGAGTATCTACATAAATTATTTGGAGCTCTTCTGCATGAAATATTTGTCTGTTCTCCCCATTTTATGTGTTCGACCGTTCACTTAAACCAACATGGGCTCGGGGATATTTCATACATTGGATTATAATCTCTTCCTAGTTCGTTGTATCGCTCGAATTGTTCCAGCTTTGGCCACGGGCAGCTCTTCCAGCTGGCTCCTTTGTCTCTTTGACATACCTTACCATTTGTGTGTGTGTATGACACACGAAATTTCCCTTTTGGCACTACGAGATGCTCCAGGCTCATCCTGTGTAATTTCCTGCCCAAGCCTCACAGCAGCCATTTATCAAGGAGCCCTGGTTCCTTTTACTGGACAATGGTATTAAAAACAACGATCTGGGGCGCCTGGGTGGCTCAGTCGGTTGAGCGTCGACTTCAGCTCAGGTCACGATCTCGCGGTTCGTGAGTTCGAGCCCCGCGTCGGGCTCTGGGCTGATGGCTCGGAGCCTGGAGCCTGCTTCCGATTCTGTGTCTCCCTCTCTCTCTGCCCCTCCCCCGTTCATGCTCTGTCTCTGTCTCCAAAATAAATAAACATTAAAAAAATAAAAAAAAAAAAACAAACAACGATCTGGGCTCTGGGTGTCTGAATTTGTGATACGCTTGCTACAGCTTTTTTTTTTTTTTTAAACCAGAGACAGCCCTTGCTTAGTTTTGTTTCCCCGTCTTTTACTGCCTTCCCAAACCAGTTTCAGTATCCGTCGGCAGAGGGCGCAAAAAAAACCCAAAAAAAAGCTAGTACGGATGCATCACCGCTTACGCGTCTCCCAGTGAAGAACCACGCGAGATAAGGCGCGGAGGCGGGGCCTAGGAGGTGCGCAAGAGACCTGTCAAACCCGTACAGGGGCGGGGCGTATCTTGCGGCCTGGATCCGGAGCTGTCACGTGAGGGTCGGTGGTCAGCTGACTGGGGCGCAAGTTCCGCGGGGAGGTACCGGCCGAGACGGAGGATGCTGCTGATTGGTGGAGCAGGAGCCAGAGGGGGGGGCACTTCGGGGCGGGTCGATGACGGCGGGGACTACGATTGGCTTATGCGAGTCACGTGGGATATCGTAGGGCGCACCAGGAAGAGTGGGGTGTCTTACGCGGCTGTTTGCGCAAGCGTTGAAGCGGCGGCTCGCCGATTGGAGACGGTGAGTCACGGGGCGGTGTGCCCCTGCCGGTGGGGGCGTGGCCGGCAGGGGCGCACCTCGCTACCAGACCGCTGGTTGGCCGGCGCAGATCACATGGTGCCGGGCAGCAGGCGGCGCGCGCCGGTGCGACGTCAACGCCGCCCGCTAAGCTTCCCCCGACCTGACTACCGCGGCCGGGCCTCGGCTGAGTACCCCGTGGGCCCGGGTCCGGCCGTTTGCTGAGTACCGTTGCGGCCACCATGGACAACTCCGGGAAAGAAGCGGAGGCGATGGCGCTGCTGGCCGAGGCGGAGCGCAAAGTGAAGAACTCGCAGTCCTTCTTCTCGGGCCTGTTTGGGTAAGAACCGCGCCGAGGGGTCGGCGGGGACCTACGCTGAGAGGACGAAGGAGTCATGGCCCGAAGCGGCGGAGTAGAGTCGCAGGGCCCGAGCCTAGAGAACGGAGGGGATTCCGGGAGGAGGAGCCACGGTCTAAAGTGGTAGAGGGGACACCGGCCAAGGGCCAGGGGGCCCGGGCTGTGGGAGCTCGGTTTGAGGAGAGACCTCCCGAGATGGTGGGAGGGCCGTAGGCTGAGGACAGCCAAACGGGCAACACCGTCTTGAGGCTGTAAGAGGACCCAGGCTGAAGATGGGCCAAGAGGCCGGAGCGAACCTGGGCCGAGGGAACATGACCTGAGGCCTTGCAGGGGATCGGTTTGGGAGAGTAGCCGGGTCAAGAAGTCTTTTGGAGCTCTAGAGAACGTATTCGAAGGATACCTGACGGGCATAGTGGGCCCGGGACTGAGGACACCTGCCCGAGGGATTGACCTTTCTCCAAAGCGCGCAGCAGCGGATTTGCAGGAGCTCCGGGTGATGGTGAGAGGGTCGGGGCCAAGGTGATCCTGGGAGTGATGGGGCGCCCAAGTCTGGGACGTCTGAGGGCGCTTGAGAGAAAGCTGCATGAACCGGAGAAAGAACCTGGACTTGAGGTGCTGGAGAGCATTGAGGACTTTCCGGGGGCCTGTCTTAGTCCGTGTGAGCCGCTATAACAAAATAGCCTAGAACGGGGGGCTTACGAACAGAAATTTAACTGTTCAGAGTTTTGGAGGCTAGAAGTCCAAGATCAGGATGTTGGCAGATATGATGTCCGGTGAAGGCCTGCTGCCTTGTAGACAGCCACCCCGTCACCACGTCCTCACGTTGTGGAAGGGGTGAACTAGCGTGTTGGAGTCTCTTTTCTAAAGGCACTTCCCCCTTTGGGAGGTGACCAAATCACCCCCCAAAAGCTCCCATCTCCTCATGTCATCATGGAGGTTAGGATCTCGGCACATGAAATTTGCGGGGGGACACGGTCCATAACGGGGCCGATCTTGGACGGTTCCCATTTGCCTTTTAGAAAGGACCGCGGCAGCTGGTGTGGGGGAGAAGTTGGGTCGGGGAGTGCAGGCAGTGACGGTAATGACACCAGGTAATATTTGTTATTAAGTACTCGGATTCTGAGTCAGACCTGGGCCAGGCACTTCACCTGCGTCCTTGCATTGAACCGTCACAACATCCCTGGGGGGCTGGACAGATTACTTTGCCCGGTTCCCCGGTAAGTAGGAGACCTGGTCTGTTTGATCCCAAAACTATCTTGCTGCCACACTGGTTTCTCCCCGAGGCTGGTGCCCGTTTCTGGACGCTACACTTAAGAAAGATGGGGGCCAACTTAGGAGGAATTTCTAAGTTAGGGAACTCCCACCCCAGAACTCCTCCTTCCTCCCTGCCCCACATGGCAGTTTTCTCCCGCTGTTTAATGAATGCATCCCAGACCCTTCGAGCACCAAGAGCAGTTGAGACGGTGCTGAGAGAGGAGTGGGCAAGGTGAAGGCAGAGGCGCGGACGGAGCCTAAGAGCTGGGAGCATGGCAAGAGGTCAGCCGGGAGGACTCCTTCTGGCCAGCCCTCTCTCCTGGCCCCCCCGCCCCTCTGGAGCCAGGCTTCCGTGTGTTCAGCATTTCACAGCTGCCTTTTCTCAAGGCCCCCCAGTGGCTTCAGGGACCGGAGAAGGGAGTGTTGGGGCTCAGCCCATCCCTCATGCGTTTCCCTCCCCTTTTATTTTTTTTTCAACCTTTATTTATTTTTTTTGGGACAGAGAGAGACAGAGCATGAACGGGGGAGGGGCAGAGAGAGAGAGGGAGACACAGAATCGGAAACAGGCTCCAGGCTCTGAGCCATCAGCCCAGAGCCCGACGCGGGGCTCGAACTCACGGACCGCGAGATCGTGACCTGGCTGAAGTCGGACGCTTAACCGACTGCGCCACCCAGGCGCCCCCCCTCCCCTTTTAGAACCATCAGGAGTGACGGCATTCCAAATTGAGAGGTCTCTGCTCATGTCAGCGGGCCAAGTAGGATAGCCCCCACCTGGGATCTGAGACAACCTCGCATCCTTAGACGTGAGGGCCTTCTTTGTTCTTCACTGTTTCTGGGCTCCCAGACGCTAGAGGGCTTCTGTGCACCAGCAGCCCGAGAGGGAGGCAGTACCAGCCAGTTAGTAGATCAGAGCTCCTTGTATATCTTCCTCTGGCTCTTTCCTCCCCCCCCTCGACCCAGCCAGTGCACAAAGACCTGGAGAGGGGAGCTGTAGGGACTGGGGGAGCAGCCCAAACTTCTACTCTGGAAGCAAAAAGAGGGAGATTTCCTGAGCAAAGCACAAATTGCAGAAAAGGATCGGGGATGGGGTAGATACACTTTTTCCCTCTTCCTGCCCCAGGGCTTCAGATGGATCCAGAAACTTCCCTGCTGTGCCCTGTTTGGAACTGTACAACTTCCAAATGGTGGTTCCGTTCCCTGGGGCTTTTCCTTGGCCCTGACGCCTCCCCCTTGCCCCCATCCCCTGCTGACCAAAATCCAAGAGAAAAACTTCTTTCCACTTGGATGCTACCATTGGTAGGAAGTTTTTGCGTCTGTGAAATGAAAACCATAGCGATACCTACCTCATAGGGTTGCAAGTGAAGCGATGAGCCTGATCTCTGTGTTTTGAGTACTTACTATTATAAAGTATCTTATTGGAAGTTGAACTAGAAGTGCTGGAAACGTACAGATGTCAGGGGGGTTGGTATACAAAGAGCACATTTCTACAGATTAAATGTTGACACATCAGTTCCCGTTTCAACCGCCTGTAGGCATCAGCCACCCCCAGGAGCCCTGCCCGCTGTCAGGATCCACGGCTGAAAACTCGGTGTCCCTTGCCCAGACCCAGAGCACAAGTCTTTCTCGAGGGGATGCGAGGTTTCAGGGCTACCCGGCCATTGTTCGGCTGCACCCCTGGGGTTCTGCCTTTATTGACGGAGGGGACTGCTGCTTTCGTGCAGAACTTCCAGTGTTCCTGGGTGGGACGGGACGGCTGAGAGACAAAGCCCTTTGAGAAACATTTTTTAAGAAAAGGAAACACGTTCGGTTCTGGGGCTACAGCGAAGTCATGTTGGGGCGCAGAGGGGTGTCGGTCCGAGAACCAGAGGGGGACCTGCCGGGCCACGTCGGCCCCTGCCTGTGAGCTCACAGGAAAGCAGTGGCCTGTAAATACGCACCTTCGGCAGGACGTAGGAAGGAGTGGGGCGGGTCGGAGGCCCCGGGCTCTGTGGAAACCAGGAGGTGGTGCCCCCCGGCTAACCTGGGGGTCGCGGGGGAGGTGAAACCCACGCCGAGATTGGAGCTAGGTAAACGTTTCTAGAACGTGCTCTCCCTGCCAGCCTGATAAGCGCCCGGCCGAGCACCTGCTGTGTGGTGGGCGCTCTCCCAGGTGCCCGCGTGCTTCCAGCAGCCCCGCCAGGTCCGGAGTCTTCCCCCCAGACACAGAGGGAACCGGGGCTCTCGAGCCGGGAGTCCGCTTTTGAGTCCAGGCCTCATCACAGCCCCCGGCTTTTCCAGCACCCCAGGTGACTCTAGAATTCCCGTTGCCAGGTGGCCGGCAGCCCTCGGACTGGATTTCTCCTCCTCCTTGTAATAGCAGCCGTTTGAGCACCTGCTCTGTTCTGGCCTC
Organism: Herpailurus yagouaroundi; assembly: GCF_014898765.1. NCBI lineage: Eukaryota > Metazoa > Chordata > Mammalia > Carnivora > Felidae > Herpailurus > Herpailurus yagouaroundi. The sequence continues at coordinate 3,981,745 of NW_024412451.1, read as the reverse complement.
GGTGCCAGGTACTGAGCACGCGTCGTCCCTCCTCCCCTTAGAGGCTCTTCCCGGTTCGGTTTCGTTGCCTCCATTTTACAGGTCAACAGACTGAGGCTCTGGGATCGCTAGCCCAAGGTCCCACAGTTATGAAAAGTGCCCGAAACTGATTTCAGCCCGGGTCTCTCGACCCTCGGGTCCATTCTCTTTCTGCTCTCCGTCTGTTACGGGCATGTCACAGGAGTGTCCTGCAATGGTGTCAGAACCGGGCAGTCAGTGTGTGTGACACTTTATTCTTTTGTCGTTCCTGGGGCCTGTGTTGGCGGGGGGCTCTGCCCCCAGGAGCTCAGACACACGAGGCCCGGAGGAGGTGGTGCCCGCAGAGCGGGGGAGGCAGCGAGCGGCTCAGCTTTGCAGGTGGCATGGGAGGAGCTGCCCAGGGATCCCACAGCTCTGGCCCTGTTTTCCAGTGTTCCTTCTGCCTGCGCCACTGACGGGGGGCTCCGTGGGGGGCTGGTTTAATGACTCCCTCCCTTGCCCCGCGGCAGCTCGGCGTGGCTGCAGCAGAGAGCAGTCTGCTTGTGGGTGAGGGAAATCCGCACGGCGGCGTTGGCTGTTCAGTCTGGCGGACAAGCAAGAGCAGGCAGGGACCTTGTCCACCTTCTCTCTCTCTCTCTCTCTCTCTCTCTCTCTCTTTTTTATGTTTATTTTTGAGAGAGCGAGAGGGGGAGGGGCAGAGAGCAGGGGACAGAGGAGCTGAAGCCAGCTCCGTGCTCGAACTCACGAACCGCGAGATCATGACCCGAGCCTCAGTTGGACGCTCAACCCGCCGACTCACCCAGCTGCCCCCTCCCACCCCCCTTTCTTACTTTCCAGAAGATAGAGGGAAGGAAGCCTCCCAGATCTCGTGAGTGAGTGAGAAGCAAGGCAGGACTGGATCTCCCGGACCCGAGTCCTGTTTCTGGTCCCTGCCGCCATCTGGCAGCGTGAGCTTGGGCAAGCCCCTTGACCTATCCGAGCCTCAGCTCCCTCCTCAGTGAAGCAGGAGTAAAATACCCAAAGCCTTACTGTGAGGAACTCGGCGCTGCTTCAGGCAGGGTGCTTTAGCTCATCATAGTAACGTAGAGAAGATACATAGAACGGCAGAGAAGGTCAGGGTGGGGACGGGCCTTTGGGGTCCATTCGTCCCCACTCGGGACAACGGAGGATCTGGGAAACTGAGGCGCCGATGGAGGGCCAGTGGCTGTGGCACTGCGGGGAGTGAGGAGGACCTAGAAGGGGATCCACCTGCCCTGCCTCGTGAGGCTCGGAGCAAAGCACAGGTGGGGCGGGTGGCCCGATGCTGGGAGGCAGGAAGTGCCCAGGGGACAGAGGAAGGAGCCGGGAGGCTCTGCCCCGCGGACCCCCCCTGGCCCGCGGCCCACCGGGCCTTCTGTGCGTTGCTGGCACGATGCTCCCCTCTCCATATGGCAGTCGCTGGAGGTTGGTGGCTGCGCCTGGGAGCCCGGAGACTGCTTCCTCTGCCTGGGGAGGGGGCAGAGAGCAGAGCCGAGTGGGTAATTATAGACAGCCCTCCACCAGGCCGGTCCAAACCAGTTCCCTCTATTCCCGGCGTGGCTCGTGGCGTGGCTCGTGGCTCGGAGCCGAGCCGCCCGATGGGGAGAGCGAAGCAGAGGCAGCTTGGGGGAGGTCGGTGGGGGAGGGACAGTCAGCTGTCGCCTGTGCTGCCGCTGGGCTCTTCAGGAGAGGCCTGCCCAACTAGCTTTTCTGGATGTCCTGCAGGAGGCACGGGAGAAGGCCTGGGCTCTTCCGGCCGAGAGTTTGCCAGGCTCCCGTGAGGGATCTGAGCCCGCCTGACCTCAGCGAGAGGCCCTGGAGTAAACCGCAGGTTTCCCTGCCGGGAGACAGCTTGCTAGAGCGCTGGAGCTGGGGGCTGCTTCGTCCTGGTCACTCTCTCTGCCACAGACCTCCCTGTTGCGTTAGAACAGGGCCCAGACCTTTCTCCTGGCCTCCAGCACGGGGGTCCCCTACCTGCCCGTTCGGCCTCATTTCCTACCGCTCCCTGCACCGCAGCCATCCTGGCCCACTGCTGTTCCTGACCTGGCCGAGCTTGTTCCTGTCCTGGGGCCTTTGCACGTGCTGTGTGACTGCTGTCCGGAACGCTCTTCCCTCTTTCCGTGGGTGGCTCCTTAGTCCCCTTCGAGGACCAAGCTGAAATCTCACGTCCTCCCGGTGGCTTGCCCTGATGTGCCTGACCAGGGAGCCCCCTCCTCCCCCAGGCCCCCTTGTGCTTGCTTACTCCTCACATCGCCTCGCTGACTTCCTGTTTACTGAGGCCAGGTCCTTCTCCTTTGTTTACTGCTGTCATCTGCAGCGTCTGGCACGGAATAAGTGGAATGAATGGCTCGTGTTTGTTCCCCAGGTGAATAAGCAGCTGTGCGAATGGCTCCTCCGTCAGGGCCTGCCAGTGACCCTAGGCAAGTCACTTGCCCCCTCTGAGAGCTCCATTTCCATTTCTGAACGGAGGGGATGGGACTCCAGGGGATCCCCCTGTCATCGCAGGCCCCAAGTTACTGGGAGGAGGCAGGCCTGAGCAGACCTTAATCCCTCTGGCTTTCCCAGTCCGCAGTTAGAATGGTTGACCCAGAGCAGGCCTGGCGTGGAATCACAGAATTTCAGGCCGGCAGCTGACAGGCTTTGTGTTCTGTGTTCACTCTGTTCCGCTGAGCTGAAACAAACCAGCTGGGGCCGACTGTTCATTGTTGATCACCCGGCTCTAGGCCTCTCGGTGGATCGGGCCATTTCTGCTTATCCAGGAGCCCGAGGTTTTTTTCAGAGCACGTCTGAATCTGGATAGAACCTAACTGTTGCCACAAAGAAGGGAAGGATGAGCCAGGGGATCCTCCATGGGATGAGGAGACCTAGGGTTTCGGTCGGTGAACACGTCCATCCCCTTTCAGTAAGAGAATATTCCCAAGAAGGTCCCCCAGAGGATTTTGTAGCTAGGCCTCAAAGGACCCTATGCCCGGGAAGGTTCTTCGCCTCTCCAAGGCCCAGAGTGGGTTCTAAAGAAGTCACTCCAAGCAGGGGCCCCAAGCCCAAGGTGTGTTGGGCCAGCTGGGGTGAGGTTGGCCAGGGAAGACGGTGGAACCGTGCAGAGTGAGTGTGGGAGGGCAGTCCTCGGGGCGCTTCCCGTGGAGCAGCGGAGGGTAGGGGACCGGCATCGGCACAGCCCCGGCAGGCAGAGACTTTTCATCTAAAGAAGAACCTTATCTGCTGTGATTCAGAATCCCGGGCCCTGGATTCCAGCCCTGGCTAGCCTGACCAGGGGTGTCTACCAGCTGACACAGCCTGACTCGGAACAGGTCGCCTAGGTCACCTAAAGCGACGGGTCCAGGTCAGCTTTTTCCCCTCCCGAACGCACCTGATCTTTCTGAATCACCTAGGACCATTGTTTGAAAAGCCCGATTCCAGGCCGCACCCAGCCCCGAGGGCAATCTTCAGGGGAGGGTGGCTAGGAGGCTCTGGTTTGATTACCGTGACCAGCTCCGGTGACCCGAAGGAAAGGACCTTCTGCCTTAGCGGTGCGGAATGAAGGCGTGCCCCCAGATTCCACGGGAGGCCCCCCAACAGCCACAGCTGGGGCCGGCGAGTTTCCAGGGCCAGCGGACGCGGGAGGGGGGCAGCAGGGAAAATGATCTGTGTGGCTTTGTTGCTGGAAAATACCCGTCTTCTCTTCTTCAAGGCAAAATACTGGTTGATGTCAGCGAAGAGAGAATCTGAAATCCATTTGGTAGAACTGAGCGTGTGGGATTTTTTTCTACTGCTGATGTGGGCGGTGGGAGCTTGACCTCGTGGGCTGAGCCTGGTTGCAGTATTGGAGGTGGAAGGACAGAAACGTGGTGGGGACTCAGACGAGGTTCTAATGAAGGGTCCCCCAATACAGGAAGAGCTTCATATGCACCGCCTGCGTGGGAGATCAGGAAGTCAGGGTGAAACTGCCCAAACAGAGCGCTCTTTTTTCCCCCTCAACGTGCTCCTTTGTATGTCTCTGGCCTCTACTCTTTTTTTTGTTTTTATTTATTTTTGAGGGAGAGAGAGAGACAGAGCACTAGGAGGGGAGGGGCAGAGAGAGAGGGAGACACAGAATCTGAAGCAGGCTCCAGCCTCCGAGCTGTCAGCACAGAGCCCGACGCGGGGCTCGAACTCGGTGAACTGTGAGATCATGACCTGAGCTGAAGGCAGAGTCTCAATCTACTGAGCCATCCAGGTGCCCCTCAGGCCCCTACTCTTACACAATAAGTTCTTTGAAGGTGGTTTTGCCATTTTAAATAATTCTGTACTGAACATCCTTACAACTTTTCTGATTTAGTTTCTTGGGATAAATTGGCAGAAATGTAATTCATTGCTGGGCCACAGAACCAAATGTAAATCTTGGCATTTAAAAAGAGAAGTACTTTGTTTGTTTGCATTCTTCCCTGTACGTTTGAATAGATAAAGTACGCAGATGATAAAGAATTCAGACAGTACCAGTGAGGCGTGCGTGGTGATTAAACCTGTCTGCCACGCCTGCCCCCCCCCCAGGGTTCCCGTAGACCCCACCTTCGAGAAGAATGCTGTGGCTACTTTTTTGCATACATCTGCTCAGTCCTGCAGTAGTAATGACACACGTGCAGGGTCAAGAGGTCTACACTGAACAACCGCAGCGTGCGAGCCATGGGATTAAGGCACTGGGAAATGGCCAAGGCATCCAGAGCTAGGCTCCTCCCCCAGAATGCTTTGCAGTCTCTTGGCAGAGGTGGGGTGGGGGTAAGGATTTGCAGAGACTCGGAACCCGTGGTCACCGAGTGGAAGTGGAAGAGACTGTCAGAGGCAGGGCTCACGGGGACGTTGGAAGGCCCCCCTCCCCGAGTGAGGGTGGCCCACGCCTCCCCCGGGAGGGCCCCGGCAGCGAGCGTGTCTCTGTTCCAGGGAGTGGAGGCCACGGACGCGGTCTCCCCTGAGCCCCCAGAGGAGGCCTGGGCTGCAGCGGGCTTCCCGGGGAAGTGATGGGGGCGGGGCCGCGTCTGCACTGGCCCCGGGGGCGGGATGCTTGCTTGCTCTTCAACACCAGACAGGTTTGTCTCATTTTGCCCCTTCTTTCCCCAGAGGCTCATCCAAAATAGAGGAAGCCTGTGAGATCTACACCCGAGCAGCAAACATGTTCAAAATGGCCAAAAACTGGAGCGGTATGTGATCTTTGCTACAACTCCTTCGTGGTCGAGTCTCCGGTTTTCCCTCCACTTCCAGTCCCGAAGGCCTGACCCAGGGGTTAGCCTTGCAGCGCCACCCCCCTGCCCCAACCCCGCCACCTTTCTTCGCCATCTTTGGCCTCAGAAGCCCATCGGCCTGCCATTGGCTCCTTTTGAGCCCACTGGGTTATTTTACTTGGGTCACAAGACCTTGGAGAGAGGTCTCTAAGGCTAAGGATAGATAGATTAGCAGATCCAGATTGCCCTTTGAGGGGTTTCTGAATTCTAGGCTCGGGGGTCCATTCCAGTGGTTCAGTTAACAGTAATCGTTAACCGTTTGTGGAGCGCGCTCCTAAGCGCCAGGCGTGCATTCTGTGATCGAATGAATCGGCACAGCAGCCCTGTGAGGGTCAGTACCGTCTGTGTTCCCGTGGCTGGAAACGGAGGCTTCGCCCAGCCCCACGCCTAACAAGTGACGGAGTGAGAATTTGGAAGGCAGAGCTCCGACTCGGGAGTGGAGCACTTAACCTGCCCCCGTGCTGGCTCTGTGACCTTTGAAGCCAGTGTGACCTAGGTCTGGGTCGCAGACTGGCCGTGTGCCCCTGGGGAAGTTACTCGACGTCTCCGAATGTGATTCCTCCTCAGTAGAACCACAGGGACGATGGCCCCGACCCCCACGGGGCCGTCGTGTGGACTCCCGGAGACATGGTGGCCGGGAGTGCCGCGTGTGTCCTTCCTGCTAGCTGCACTGCCTCCCACCTCGGAGTGGAGGGAAAGCTCACAGAGGACTCTGGGCAGCAGATTAGCAAACTTCAGGAGCAGCGAGGAGGTGCCCCCCACGGCCCTCTCTGTGTTCTCGCTCTGACTAGGGGAGGACGCAGGTTGACGATGTCAGGTCGCTTAATGCTGGAGGAGGGCATCCGCCCGAAGAGAGCGTCCCAGGTCGTGCGCCTCCGCTTGGTGGGTGGAGTGTGATCGGAGTCGTGGCCGCTCTGGCTTTGACCATGAGGTTGTGGTCAGACTCCCGGCGAGGCTGGAGCGTGGCTGGCTCCCCCAAAGAGAGGCTGGCAGGCAGGGAGGGGCCCCTAGAGGCCAGAAAGGCGGAAAGTCTGGTTGGGAGCTGCCAGAGGGCTCCAGCTTGGAGCGTCAGCAAGACGGGGTAGAGGAAATTGAGTGAAGACAGGTTCAGGTTTGGGACCCAGGGAGGAACTTGCTGACCAGAAGGAGACGAAACCTGAAACGGGCCCCTGGAAGCAGTGGGGAGGGCCCTGGGCAGGACGGATCTCCTCGCTTTCTGAGGATGCTTTTGGTTTCCTGGAAATGGCAAGAGTTCTTCCTGAACTATCACAAAATACGTTGTGCGTAAAGCCACGTGCCAGGGATAATTTTACGCTCCTGAACTGATCGGGTGCCATCAGAGAAAGAAATGTTTGTTTGTCTTAGAGTTTGTTTATTTTGAGAAAGAGAGAAAGCCGGAATCAGGGAGGGGCAGGGAGGGAGAGGGAGAGGGAGAGAGAGAATCCCAAGCAGGTTCCGCACTGCCAGCACAGAGCCTGACCCGGGGCTCGATCCCACGAACCTGTGAGATCGTGACCTGAGCCGAAGTTGGACATTGAACCGACTGAGCCACCCAGGCACCCCAGGATATTTATTTTTCCGTCACATAGATGGTACTTTGCCCCTCAAATTTGTTACTCCCGCCCTATTCCTCCAGCTGTTCAAATAAAAAAGCCTTGGGCTGTTTTTCATTTTTCTCCAATGACGCTACTCTCCTGGACAGTTTGCACTCAAGCCCTGCAAAATGATAAATCCTGCCTACTGAGAACCTGGGCTGCTTTGTCTTTCCTGCTGCTCTGAAGTTGCGGGATGGAGTCAGGCCCTCTGGTCCCCTTCCGGCTCAGGAATTCTGTGATTCGGATCCTGCTGGAGGAGGATGAAGGGAAGCATGGGGTCAGGCGGAGGCTGGCTGAGCTGAAGGTGGGGGTTGGAGCTCCCTGGTTAGCATAGCCGCACCCCCACTCTCCAGCCCTGGAGGAGGAGAGATCCCGTGGTCTCCTGCACGCCACAAGGCGGTTTAGGAGACAGACGTGTAACCAGAATGGCTTCCAACTGGTGCAACTAAGGACGGGACAGACTGGGCTTCCCGTGTGGTCACTGCTACCCTCTGCCCATGGGCACTTGTCCCTGAGTTCCTGCTGTCCCATGGGGCCACTGCTGGGCTTAGTTGGCGATAGTTTGTATATCCTTCATAGCTCTCGGCCCTGCCTGCCTTCTCTGTGGTTTTTTAGAAATGGTGGCCCTGGAAATTTCGGCAAAGGCTGGGACCAGGGCTGTGGGATTTTAGCTGGCCTCGGCCTGGCCGTCTCTTCGCACGCCCAGGGCTCAGGGGCCTCCCTCTTCCTACAAGTCCACCTCACGGACTTTCCGGAGCCTCGGCCCCGGGGTCAGGAGGCCCGAAGTCGAGGCCTCCACCTCAGCTCAACCCAGGCCTGTCTCCCCCACCCCCCCCCACCGGGGCCCCTCTGCATTCTCAAGAGAGCCGCCTCCCCAGGGCGGTGTCTGAGCGGCGTCTGATAAGTGGAGCCCCGCTAAGGCTGAGCTCACTCTTTTCTGTTCCAGCTGCCGGAAACGCTTTCTGCCAGGCCGCCCAGCTGCACCTGCAGCTCCAGAGCAAACACGACGCGGCCACCTGCTTCGTGGACGCCGGCAACGCGTTCAAGAAAGCTGACCCCCAAGGTGAGCCTCTGTGCGACGCTGGGCCCGGCCGCCCGCGCACCAGCCGAGCGCTCCCCGGAGAAGCCCTCCGGTGTCCGCGAGGCTCCGGTTTTTTCCAGGGGCCAACACACGCCGGAGGCTGGCAGGAGGCTGGCAGGAGGCTGGCAGGCAGACGCTTGGGCTTGAACCTCAGAATTGGCTCCCTTCCGGTTGGCATTTGCATCCCGCTCCAAGCCTCCGCCTCCCCCTGCTGCTCGGTGTGCGCAGCCGATCGCTTCCCTCCCGAAGCCGGGAGCATTTGGGAGTGGGAGTTACATTGCAGACCCGCCGCATGCCAAGGAGAGAGGAAAATCTGTTCTGTTGTCAGAATTAACATGCAGAAGGGGGTGGGAGGGGTTCTAAGACCGGCCAGGTAGGAGTTGATGCCGAAAAAGGAGCGGAAATTATCCCGACCTGGCTTCCCAACATGCCCCCGGGCCCCCCCCCCATCAGAACGGAGCCCGAGATGCGGTTGCCAGAGAACAAGTTACTTAAAATGCGGGAGTGTTTGGGGATAGGAGCCCAGTTTGGGACTGACTCATGGTGAGAAGACCGTTTGTCCCACAGCCCAGCGGGGACCAGGCTCTGGGGTTTTGTGGAGCTGGAATTTTAGTTCATTTTTTTCATCCTGGTGCCAGACACAGGTGGCTAACTTTTTCGTTTTAGCAAGCGTGAAGACGTTTTCTTCAAGTGATCCCTCGTTGTCGCTGTGCTCTCAGAAGAGAATAGGGAACATGTGAATGTTTCAAGGAAAAGGAGATGCCGCACCTTGGAGTAAAGACCTGTCCTTCCCAAGAGAGTCAGAGAGGTGTTTGCACGGATCGGTGAGCGCGGGCCACACCCGAGCGCTGGGGAATTGTTGGCGGATCCGTTACCCGTACCCGGGGATATTTAGTTCCCAGTCAGGGATTTGATCAGTGTAGACCAAGTGGCTTTTCTGTGTCCCCAGGCTTGACCGGTCAGTGCTCCATAGCTGGGTGTGTCACAGGTGTTGGCCTGAGGGGTCATGTGGTGGGCTGAGGCCTGGCTAGAACCAGAGCAGAGGCCTTGTGATGGGGTGGGCCACCACAGGCTGCATGGACAGTGTGACGACGACCCAGGGACGTCTGTGTCCGTTCCCCGCCCGCATCCCCCCGGAACTCCCCACCTCAGCCTTCCCTCTGCCCCCGGGGAAACCGGTCTACCTGGAGAAGCTGCCTTAGCTTCTGGGCCTTCACCTGCTGCCCCTGGGTGACTGGAAGGACTCGTTTCTTGGGCAGGAGTTGAGCGCCAGGCTCTGTGACACGTGCACAGTGCTATTTGCTCTTTAAACAAACCTCGGCCCTTCCCTTGGACGGGCCCCCACCCGACGCCGCGTCCTTCGTCACCTGGCTTTCGATCTGAGCTTTTTCAGCTGAGGCTCAGCATGGCAGGGGGCGCGTTGGGTGCTAGGTTCTGGGCCGGGGGCTGTGGCCCCCTGCCCGGCCTCAGTAAGTGCAGAGGGTGGCCGAGGCGTCCCTGCCCCAGTGGGAAAGCAGCCGACATGGCCGTCGTGGAGCCCAGAGGCCACTTTGGTTTCTCCAGGGATCAGCAGACATGGTTTGCGGCCCTGGGAGCTGAGGCGGGGAGGGGGTGGATTTGGGGTGGGAAGGACCTTTCAGGGAATGAGAGGGGCAGTGGTGAGGAGGGGACCCTGATTTGGGCAGAGCCAGGACTGAGTTCCTCGGCTGGAGTGCCAGGTTCTTGGTGCTAATCAGGGAGGGGCGTTGGGGCCGAGTCCCGGCACCGCTGCCTCGCTGTCGTCCGCCCCCGCAGTGGCTCACAGAGCGCGTGGCTGAGTGTGGTCTCCCTCGTGTGAACGGAGCCTGTGCCCCTGTAGCCTTGGGCAGTCACTTAATCCTCTGGGCGTCTGTTTCCTGGTCTGGTGAAGCAGAGACCGAGTGTGAAAGAACGCGCGGACCTGCCCAGTGCGGCACCTGGTGTGTGATAAGTATCTAGGGAGGGGTGGCCCTTGGCTCCCATCAGACAGAGGCCCGGCCTCCCCCAGCCTCCTCCTCTTGGCACTGTGCCTTGTGAAACAGAGCTGGAGGGCCCACTTGGAACCCTGCCAGGTGTCCCCGAGCAGGTGGCCAGCTCCCTGGGGCCTTGCTGGCCACCGCGCCTGCCTCGAAGGCCTGTGTCCTGTGTCATCACCTCCTACGGGAGTCCCGGAGGGCCCTCCCCCGGAGAGGCGGCTGGGGCCGCTCAGGAGGCCTGCCAGAGCCAGCCAGGGTGGAAGGAAAGGATTCGGTGCCTGTCACCGCGCCCTCTCCCTCTGCGAGTCTGCCCAGAGTGCGGGCCGGGGGCAGCCTGCCCACCCCCTTGGTGGCTGGGGGTGCGGGGAAGTGATGCCCATAGCTGTCAGCGGCTCCCCGATTTCCTATAGCCACCTGACAGCCAGGCCCGGGGGTGCCTACTGCGTGGTTAGACGTGGTAGCGTCTCTTTTTAACCCATTCCACTTCCCCGTGGGATTCTGCGGTCTGCCCCCGTTTCACTGGGACGGGCTGAGTCCCAGGCCTGATACGGGCAAGTGCAGCCGGACGGCGGGGCCACTGGAGCACAGGAGGTGGGCCCGGGGCCCTGGGCCGCATGACTCACAGTATGCCTCAGCCAGGCCTTCCCCTCTGGGCCACGGCACCCGCCACCCCCGTCCCGGGCTGGCTCCCGTCCAGGGGTGCACCGGCCGCTCATCAGTGGGGTCCTGGTGACTGGAGATAAGCTGGTTGTATCTAGTTTGTCGGTGTCCTGCCTGCCGGCGCTCTCCCCGGGGCGTCGGCCGGCAGCCCGCTGCTTTCAGGGACAGCTGTTCCTGAGCCGGGAGCAGGCGTGAAGGGGACTTAACCCCATGAGTCTGTGTTGCCGCCGGGGGGCGGGGGGGGGGGTGAGCCTTCTGCCCCCGCTGCCACTGCAGGGACTGAGCCTTGGCGACAGCACTCGGGCCTGGTGCCAGCAGGCCCGTGGGGACAGCTGGGGGCCTCCGGTCCCCCTCCTGGGCTGCTCGTCTCTCACCGGGAGCAACCTTTGCCCCCTGGGCCAGGTGCCAGGCTGGGCTCCCTGGTGTTCCAGAAGGGGGAGCCACCGGCACCCCCTGGGGTGGAGGATGAAGCAGGGGTGGGAGGTGCGGAGCCGGCTCCTTGTCGTCCTTATTTTCATCATTGTGTCGCGGCCCGGTGCTGGCTCGTCAGATCCAGAAACGCTCTGTTTCGAAATATGCACCTGTGTTAAAGTGAGACTATTTCCGGCTGTATTTTTTCTCCCTTTCCCTCTGTGTTCTCTCCCTTTTCTCTTCTTCTGCTTCCTTTTTGCTTCCTTTTCTTCTTCTCTCGCGCCTTGAGCTTTCAGCTGCTTCCCATCCTTGACCAGAATGGTTCTCTGAATCCTTCCGGCGCCCCCAGAGGCCTTTCAGAATTGGATCAAACCTGCTGACACCCCTTCCCCCAGAGTAGGGCTGACACACGCCCGCTTTTTGCCTGTAAACTTAGGGGGCGGGGAGCTTGTGGACTCCCTGAAGGCCCAGCCCCAGTCTGAGGCTAAGAGCCTCTGCTCACCTGTCTCCCTGGGTCATGAGACCTTTGGGGCCCTGAGAGCAGGCCAGGCTTGGCTCCTCTGTGGCTCCTCTGTGGCCCCTCAGCCCAGCGGGCCCGGCTCACCGTGGGGGACCTTGGGGGTGGACCAGGAGCCTTGTGGGTGTGCTGGATGGCAGGGGGACCTTCCAGGCCCACCCCCAGCACGGGGCCCACATCCTGTGTCTGTCCGGGTTCTCTTCCTTCCCCCCGCACCTCCCCCAGCACCCTTTCTTCTGAGATGCATTAAAAGAGATCCAGCCCGAGAGCTCATCTCTGTCTGCTAGAAAGTGCCTCCCACTCATGCCGCTCTCTCTCCTCCAAATAACGTGTCAAAAGAGGAAAAAAAAAAAAAAAAAAGCAATAGCCGAATTTAAGGTCTTGGAACAGGTGGTGCAACAAAGGTAGCCGAATTCTGTCTGTCACGGGCCACCCTGGTGTTTGCTTCGCTGGGGACACCTGTGGTGTGGGGAGCTGGCACGCGGCGGGTGACGGTGGGCGGGGAGAACAGAGGGCTGTGCTGAATGCTGAGAAAATGATGGGGATTCCAGCCAGAGGGGCCTCGGGGTCCCGGTGTCCAGCCCCCTCCTGCCAGAGATGGGGGCCCGGCAGGTGCAGGGGACGGTGGCAGACTCGGGGTCCCGCAGCGACGGGGTACCAGAGTCCGGGTGGAACCTGGGCGTCCCTCGGGTGTCGGGCTTGGCCGTCCCTGGCCAGGACCCCTTGTCCTGGAGGGCAGGGCCTCGGCGGGCCTGGCTCAAAACACCCACGGGAGTCTGGCTGTCAGCCTGACCGTGTCCGGTCCCTGGGGCTGCTGGGAAGGTGGTGGCAGTGTGGCAGCCTGAGGGAGAGGGCAGCCCTCAGCAGGTAGCAGTCCGCGGCACGGTACGTTAGTCTAAGAGCGTTACTTGGGGCTCAGGTGTCCCTTCACCTCCCCTCCCGCCACGGCCATGGCCACGAGGGCACAGCGGAACACCTGCCCTGCTTTCTCCTCTTCCTCCCCCTCCTTCTGGCTTCTGCTGAAATAACTTCTCTTTCTCATTTCTCCCTGCTTCCCTTTTTCTCTCCACAGAGGCCATTAACTGTTTGATGAGAGCAATCGAGATCTACACGGACATGGTAAGGGCCACTGCCTGTCTCGTCCCTCCGGCTCTACCACCTTGCTCCAGCCTGCCCTCCCTGGCGCCAGCTTTAGGAGCAGGTGGGGGGGGGGGGTGGTCACCTGCGCCGGACTGGCTCCCCACAGCTCCCGCCACAGCACAGGGGAAGTTACGTTTGTAGAAGTTACAGCTATCGGGGGCCTTTCCCCTTGCTGGTCCTTCCCCTCCTGCACCCCATTTGATTAGCAGGCCAGAGGGGAGGTGGGGCCCAGAGCTGGCTCAGCCCCCGCCCTGTCCCCGGGGAGCATCCCCACGACAGATGAGTCCCAGAGGCAGCTCCACCAGGGAGCCAGGACCAGAGACCAAAACTGGGCTCCGGCTCCCACCCGCTCTGCGTTTTGCCGCTCCACGCTCTGCCTCTGTCTCGCCAGACCCCTTCCCAGGCCGGAACTGGGTCCTACCTCCTGTCAGGTCCAGTACCATACTGGAGTGTTGTAGTTAGAGCGGCGACAGCGGCTGCCAGATCCCCTCCACTGAGTGGGTCAATCCTCCCCGGCAACAGCCCTGTGAGGTGGAAAGTGTTACCCCATTTGACGGGGATGGGGGGCCCAGACAAGCAGCGTGACTTGCCCAGGGACACGTGCCTGCGAACAGCAGTTGCTGAGACCCAAAACTAGGCCTCGCCAAGCCCGGGGCTTTGCCCTTTCCCGATGTCCCTGGGCACGCGGGTGTCCGTAGACCAGCCCTGTGTGCCAAACGGCCGGCCGGGAGCCCAGTTCTGCGGGCCCCTCTGCCCCCTACCCCAGGTGGAAGCTGGTAGCCTGTGCTTAGCTCCTCTGGAAGCTAGGGCCGTCCCTGGGGAGAGCCGTGCATGTCTGCGGGGGAAGCTGGGGGTTGTTGGCCTGTGAGGGGGCCGTCTCCACGGCCACACGGGGGGAATGGAGGCCAAGAAATTCCTGTGCAGTGTGGATGCTCGGACCCGCTTTCTCCAGGGCTTTCACTGGGTGACTGTGGGCTGGTCGTTCCCCTAATCTGGGCCCCCTGTCCAGCGCTTCCTCAGGCCGGGGCCTCTGCCAGGTACCTGTGCACCACATTATCTCTGGCACTGCCCCGTCCACCTGTGCCCCTGTGGACGGGATGGACACGGAGGCTGCGTGTGGGGGGCTTGCCCAGGGTCACCGCATCGGGCCGGCGCAGAGACCAGGCCTCTCCCTGGAGCCTCCTGTTTAGGGCCCCTCGGTGCCTTCTCATGCACACCTCACCGGTGTCTGAGGGGCAGGAAATCCCCGGCTCCGGGGGCCTGGAGGGGCGAGGAAGGGCTGGGCTGGGGTGCTGGGGACGTCCCTCGTCACAGATGGCCCCTGCCCACATCCCACCCAGGGCCGATTCACGATCGCGGCCAAGCACCACATCTCCATCGCTGAGATCTACGAGACGGAACTGGTGGACATCGAGAAGGTGAGGGGGAGTCGGGAGGCCCTGCCTGGCTGCCGGGGGAGCGCTGCGGTGGCTGGGGCCCCTTGGGCCGGGGCTCACGTCCACTGGGGGAGGCGTCTGGTGCCCGGGTGCCCGGAAGGGGGCATGGGGCGTTGGCCGAGCACGGGTCAGGGGCTCCTGCTGTGCCCCAGGCAGGGCCGGGCCCCTGGCGGACAAAGGTTGCATCGCTTCCCCGTGTCTCCTCAGGCCATCGCCCACTACGAGCAGTCTGCAGACTACTACAAAGGGGAGGAGTCCAACAGGTACCGGGCAGCGGGCTCCCCCCGCCCTCCCCAGCCCCCTGGAAGCTCCCCCCCCCAACACTGCCACCGCCACCGACTTCTGCCTCTGTCCCCACCCCACACAGCTCAGCCAACAAGTGCCTGCTGAAGGTGGCTGGTTATGCGGCTCAGCTGGAGCAGTATCAGAAGGCCATTGACATCTATGAGCAGGTGGGGACAGGTGTGGCCCATCGTCCCTGCATGGTGCTCCCTCTGTTACCTCCCCGGCGCTCATCCTGTCCTCCCTGGCAAAACCTCTCCACCCACCACTCCCCGTGGTGTCGCCGCCCTCTCCTCTGTGCCCTCTCCCTTGTGCGCGTCTCACGGAGAGCTTCCTGGGAGGCCCAGGGAACGGGAAGAATCGCAGAGGCCTGGGGTGGCCGGAGGTGGCCGAGCAGCCCCCAGGAGGCATGGTTGGGGGGACGGGAAGGGAGCGACCCACGGGTGTGCAGGCTCCCCTGGGCTGGGCGGGGCGGGCGGGGCAGGCGAGGCTGTCCCGGTAGGTTGAGCGCGGCCAAGAGAAAGGCAGGCAGCTGGCCTTGGAGGAGAGGGGGGCGGGCGCCGGCTCTCAAGTTCCCGCCTCCTGCCGCCCTCTGCCCACCAGTGTGTCTGCCTCCCTCGGGCCTGACGGTGGGGCCGCTGCCTCCCTGTCATCTTGGCTGCCTTGGCGGGGCGGGGCACGGACACCTGGCTTCAGCCCTGTGGCAGCCCACCCCCCTGTCACACACTGCTCTGTGGCCGCCCGCACACCGTTGGCTGACTTCTCTGGGCTGGTCCTCGGCCTCCCTGCCCTCGGTGTCTCGGGTTAACCGGGCTTCAGCCTGGACACAGACGCACTGACCCCGGTACCCCCCCCCCCTGGCTGCCAGCCCCGAGCTTATGGTGCCACCTGCACATGCGCACAGGTGGGAACCAATGCCATGGACAGCCCCCTTCTCAAGTACAGCGCCAAGGACTACTTCTTCAAGGCGGCCCTCTGTCACTTCTGCATCGACATGCTCAATGCCAAGGTGAGCGCTGCCCCGTGGGCCCACCCAGGGCCTCCCCCTCCTCCCAGTGGCCACCCTGGAGTCCTGGGTCTGTCATTAGGCCAAGGCCCCTCTTGGCAAGGGGTGAGCCCCTCCCTCACGTCTGGTGCCTGCAGTCAGCTGTGGGCAGGACACACTCCTTCTCACTGGCGTGTTTCTGTTCCTGTTGTCACGCGCCCGGTCTCCGTAGCTTTTGAGTTTGCCCGGCTCCTGGCTCACTTGGTGCCAGGCTTTTTCTTCCGTGAGAGCATGTTTTGGGTCCTTACCGCGTCCCTTGAGGTCGGCACCACTGTTACCCCGTTCTACAGCTGAGGATGCTGAGGCCAGAGCCCCTTATTCAAGGCCACAGGGCTGGATTCCAGATGTTTGACTCCCAGAGTCATGATTTATACTGTAGCACGCGTGCCCACACCACCCATTTTCAGGGCTTCTCGGCAAGAGCGGAGCCAGTGCTGCCTGAGGGGGCAGGGAATGGCCTAGCCGGAGGAGGAGCTGGAGTCCTCGGGGTCCGGGTTCGGCATTTCCTGGGGTCTCCGGCCACCCCGCCCTCAGCCTCGGGGTGTGTCTGAGCACGGCCACCAGCCCCCGCTCCTGCTGTG
Source organism: Herpailurus yagouaroundi (assembly GCF_014898765.1). NCBI lineage: Eukaryota > Metazoa > Chordata > Mammalia > Carnivora > Felidae > Herpailurus > Herpailurus yagouaroundi. The sequence continues at coordinate 3,965,715 of NW_024412451.1, read as the reverse complement.
GGCGAGAGCTCAGGCTTTGCTGTCGGGCTGGTCCACGTTCCCGCCCCCACGTCCCCTGTGCCCCAAGCAGGTCATTGCGTTTCCCCGCTTTCAAAACGGGGGTCCCCATCACGTGGCCCTCCCTGGGGCCTCATGGTGGTTAACTGAGAAGTGCCCAGCACCAGCCCTGGCACGTAGGAGGTACTCCTGCGAGGCAGTTGGTGTTTGCCCCCTGCCCTGGGCACCGGCCTGGGAAACCCTTCCCGCTTCCTCCCCACAAGCTGTCACTGCAGCCACGCTTGGCCCAGCACAGCCCCACGGAGGTGCCACCAGGCACAGAGCCAGGTGACGCTGGGGGAGGGGCACAGAGAAGGACTCAGGGGCCAGGTGTCTCCAGGTCCCCTTGGCTGCCAGGCCGGTGGCTCCGATGGCCCCTCTTCATGAGCTTGTCCCCTCTTTCCACCCTTGTGACGTTTAGCTCGCCGTCCAGAAGTATGAGGAGCTGTTCCCTGCGTTCTCTGGCTCCCGGGAGTGCACGCTAATGAAAGTGAGTGCTGGGTGGGCTGGGGGCAGCGGGGGAGGGCAGCCGCGGGCTCCAGTCACCGTAACTGCCGAGATCTGTGCGGTGGTTCTTTTT
>NW_024412451.1:3937204-3960099 GCF_014898765.1 Herpailurus yagouaroundi | reverse complement strand
AATGTTTATTTATTTTTGGGACAGAGAGAGACAGAGCATGAATGGGGGAGGGGCAGAGAGAGAGGGAGACACAGAATCGGAAACAGGCTCCAGGCTCTGAGCCATCAGCCCAGAGCCTGACGCGGGGCTCGAACTCCCGGACCGCGAGATCATGACCTGGCTGAAGTCGGACACTTAACCAACTGCGCCACCCAGGCGCCCCTGTGCGGTGGTTCTTAAGGGTCTTCCGTCTTTGTTTTGTTTTCCCTCCTGTGCGTGTGGGCCTCCGTTTTCTAGCTGGGAAAAGTAAGGCTCGGGTGGCGACGGAGACGGTGGAGCTGGGAGGCCGCGTGATCTCACGCACGCACATGCCTGCATGCACACGCACAGGGCAGGACTGGAAACTACCCCTTCCTCCCGGCACGGGAGCCCCCTGACCTGCGCCGCCGGGTCAGGCGTGGATCTAACGGGTGGATCCAGTCCAGGTCAGGCACGCGGCCGGCCTTGGCCCCTGACCCGTCTGCCTGCCATTTTCTTGCAGAAATTGTTAGACGCCCACGAGGAGCAGAACATTGACAGCTACACCGAAGCGGTGAGTGGCCGTGGCGGGGCCCGCCCTTCTCAGACACAGTCTCCTGGGAGTCCCACCCACCCTTTCTCTGGCCCCGGCCCCGGCTGTGAATTCCTTTGTTCAGTCACCCCAGAATTCTCCCAAGGAACCCCAGAGGTACAGGGAGGTGTTCTCCCCACATTAGAGATGATGGCAGTGAGGTGCGGGGACTCGTCCTCGGCCCCTTGGGGGCAGAGCTGGGATGCAGACCCGTGTGTGTCTGCCCCTGAAGGCCAAGGTCTTTGCGGCACTCGGTGCCCCAGGTGAGCAGCTGGGAGGAGCAGGGAGGGAGGGGGACGCATCGTGGAAGGGCTCCCTCTTCCAGCACCAACCTCCGTGACAGAACCACCCCACGGAGGTGTTTCTTCCTTTCCATACTCTGTTCTGAACATTCTGGAACTCTGTTGGGCCCAGGTCAGGTCCTGATCCAGTCGTCTGGACTGCATCTGTCAATCACGTTTCCTGGGGGCCCTTCAGGAATCCTACACCGCTACCGATGACGGAGACCAGAGTCCCTCCGGTCCATCCTGCCCCGGGCGGTGGGTGGGACGCGAGGAGGATAAGCCACAGAGAAGGGAGAAGCAGGGCCATGGCAGGGCGACAGGCCCCCATCCCCGTGGCGTCCGGAACAGGCCGCCCTCACGCAGCCTGGCCTGTTTCCCACCCAGAAAACAAGGAAGCTGGACCGTTCTATGCCACAAAAATCCTTTCTTTTCCCCAAGGCAGCCTTAGAGGGAGCCCCCCTCCCCTCGCTCCTCCTCAGGGAGGCTGGCCGGGAAACACCCAGAGAACCTGGGACTGGGGACAAGGAGGGCGTCAGGGCCGGCTGTGGGACCGGCGCCCTCTGCCACCGCCCCCACTGTGTCGCAGGTGAAGGAGTACGACTCCATCTCCCGGCTGGACCAGTGGCTCACCACCATGCTGCTTCGCATCAAGAAGACGATCCAGGGTGACGAGGAAGACCTGCGCTAAGCGCCCCCAGCCCCCTGGCACCCGTCCTCCTGCCCCGTCTTCTCTACCCCCGCGCCCCTCCAGCGCGTGAGCCCAGAGACGTGGGGCCGAGACCTTGGCTGCGAGACCTCCCCTCCCTTCCCGCAGAGGAGTCTCCCCAAGCCGCGGTGCGGGCTCAGCACTGCCGCGGGGCCCCCGAGGCTGGGCCTGCCGGCCGGACAGTCCCCCTCTGTTCTCGCTGCACCCCCTCGCCTCCTGCCCGTTTATTTAATCCCCCCCCCCCCCCCCAGAGGTGCCCTTCTCTGCCCCAAACACAGAACCTCTGACACAGACCTGTTTGCTGTGGGTGCCGCCAGGGGTGGGGGGTCAGCATCTGGTCCCCCGCCTCCTGACCGGCTGAGTCGCAAGACTGGCTTCGGTCTCTCCCACCTGCCCTCCAGCCGAGCCCTGAGCACACGTAGCCGCTGAGATTTGCTCTCCCCGTGGGGGCAGGCTCCTTCCCCTCCGGTGCCGGGAACCCCCACGGCGTCCTGCAGCCCTGACCTCTCAGGATAGACCGCAGGCCCTGGAGCTCAGAGGGCCGTCCCCGCGCCCACCCTGACATCTGCTCCTTCCCTAGTGCTTTGAGGTTTTGTGGTCGGAAGCTGCAGCTGGCCTGAGAAAGAAAAATAAAAAAGAACACTTCGCATGAGTCTCTCTTCCTCCTCACCTCTGCTGCCCCGTTGTGTCTCCGGGGCTGGTGTCCTGTCTCCCTTCCCGCCTGGTCCCCACCCTGGGCTCTGGGCACACTCTGTGGGGAAAAAGAGGGTGAGTGTGACCGGGATCCTGGGCTCAGGGAGGAGCCGCGGGCTTGGCATTCTGGGCGCACCTGCCTCGAATCCACGTTCTCCGGGTTCTGTGGGCCTCGGTTTCCTCCCCTGGGACAGTGGGGGGCCGCGTCAGCCTCAGCCGGCTGGAGGGATGGAAGGCACCCTTACTCAGCAGTAAGGGTGGGAGAGGCCCACTGAACCTCTCGGCCTCCCCTCGTGCCCATGTTGCCCTGAAAGGAGGGTTGAAAGCCCCGGTGGCATCTGTTGGGGCCCGCTGAGCTCACAAGAAAAGGGAGGAGACGACTTAGGTAGGCAGGGCATGAGGACGACCAAGTGGGTATCGGAAGGAACCACAGGAGTGGCCTCGGAAAGCTTGGTCAGGACCACCTGCCTGAAAGCTTGGTCAGGACCACCTGCCTCGTCCACACCCCACGATGTAGGCATGTGTGTTGGTGAGCAGTCTGATGTGCTTGCACTGCCCCAGGCATGGGGCTGGGCCCTCCTGGGGGGGGGGGGGGGGGGGCAAAAGGGGGGGGCGCCCCCCCCCCCCCCCCGCCCCCACCCCGGGGGGGGGCAGGGAGTGGGGGGGGGAGGGGGGGTGGGGACAGGATGCAGAGGCGGGCCTGCCCGGGAGACCCAGGTGGAGACCCACCCTCAAAGAGGTGCTCCAGACGACGGCCTGGAAGAAGTTCAAGAGAGGTTCAGGTTCATGGTGTCAAGGGAGTGTGGACCATGACACCCTGCCCTGCTCCTGTCCCCTTCAGCTCCTCCCACAGCTCCAGGGGACTGATGATGGCTGCCTAGAACTCAGTTCTAAGGTTCCTGAGAGCTGAGATCGATTGCTGACGTCTGCTGTGGGCACAGGCTGAAGGTAAGTGGTGCCTGAATCTGTTTCTGCCGTCAGTGACCTAAACAGAGAGTCTCAACCCTGGCTGTGCTGAAAATCATTAAAAGTACACAGGCTTGGGGCACAGCACAATAGACTGGGATTTGGTTGAAGTTCTCCACTCTTCTGGGGGTTTTTGTTTTTTCCTGAAAATTCCACAGCTGATTCAAATTCGCCGCTAGAGGCGGAAACCATTAAACAGGACAATTCTTTCCTTTCAAACCTATAGCTTCCATTATTCACTCAACAGATATTAAGTGAATGTAGTTTAGAGGTTACCACGGGACACAGAGGCCTGAAGAAAACATTGTTCAGAAGCAGAATTAGACCCCACATTCTACTCAGCAAGTATTTACTAAGCACCTACCGTATGCCATGCCTGGTCTAAACCCTGGGAATACAGCATTAGCCACATATCCAGACCCTGCCCTCCTGGAGGTTTTACTCCCCAACTCCCCACATCCCAAAGTCTGGAGCTGACATGAAGCCCCTCTTCACCACCCTCCAGATCCTATGTGCCTTTGAGCACTTTCCTCTTACATTTCCTTTGTAACAAGTCCTCGTTGGGGCGCCTGGGTGGCTCGGTTGAGCATCCAACTCTTGATTTTGGCTCAGGTCATGATCTCAGGGTCGTGGGATCAAGCTCTGCATCGGGCTCCTCGCTGAGTGTGGAGCCTGCTTGGGATTCTCCCTCTCTCCCTCTCTCTCTGCCCCTCTCCTACTCCTGCTCTTCCTCTCTCAAAAAAAAACAAAACAAAAAAAGTTGTCCACTGTGCTTGGCAAAGGGCCTGGCACAGAGTTTATGGATTTTTAACACATATTTACTGAATGCTTACTTTATGTCCGGACTTGTGGTCCAGGTGCTGGGGATGTAACTGTGACCAAGGGAGATCCAGTCACCGCCTTCACGGATCTTGCAGTCCTCGTGCATCCGCGCACACGCAGGCACGTTTCTGCAGGGTGGGGTGGTGGTGACAAGTTTACTCAATGTGGCCACAACAGTTGGACAACTCATGTCTACTGGAAGTGATTTTCTGGTGTATACAGAGTGCCCAAACCCCTGATGCCCTTCTAGGGACCAAAAAAACCCCACATAGGAACCCCTTGAAGACCCCACAGTCAGAAACACCTGGTTAAGGTCCAGTCTCCACCATTTTCTAGCATCTCGGGGCCACGATTTCATCCTCTACACACTGGGAGAAGCAACTTCTTGGCGGGGTTGCAAGGATTCATTGAGATAAATGAGCACTTACTATGCTCACTTAAGCGTTATCGCGCACTTACTGTGTCCCAGCACGTAAACGCTGAGTCGATGAACGCGGGTTAACCATAGCGGGGTGGTTGTCAGCATTCAGAGATCATCTGGGCCAGCATGACTAGCAGAAAGGTATTCAGTAAAGGAGGTGCCAGGACAAAAGGCCAGATCCTTTTTCCTTGGCTAAGCATGCATTTCACCATTTTAAAGGTAACGTGATTAAAAGAACTCTGGGACAGTCTTGTTTGGACTCTACTTCTTAGCGAAGCTGTGTGATCTTAGACAAAATGACCTCCTGCGTCTGGATTCCAGCCTGTTCGTGGGTTTTAAGTCAATCGACAGAGCCAAAGCGCTTAGAACAGTTCCTGGCACGTACGGACTATATTGAGTTGTATGACTCTTATTGTTCTACCTGCCACACAACCCACAGCGAGGGCCACCACCTCCCAGCTTCAGGCCACAATCAGCCAGCAGGCCCCTCTCCGGGACTCCGAAAAGGAGCGGGGAGGAGCGCGCAGGCGCGATGGGGGGGTGGGGGTGGGGTCTTCAGGGAAGCCCTGGCAGCCCGACGGGTGGCCATCTTGGTAAAGGGCAACGACGCCAGCTGCTCTACGTCATCAGTCTGCGCGACGGGCGAGCACCCGGCCGTCCGGGTCGTTTCGGGAGCGGTGGGTGGGGTGGGGTAGGGCGGGCGGCGGCGGGCGCTGCCGGGGCGAGTGGTGGAGGGGCGTGATGGGGGAGGCGGCCGTGGCCGCAGGGCCTTGCCCGCTGCGCGAGGATAGCTTCACGCGCTTCTCGTCGCAGAGCAACGTGTACGGGCTGGCGGGCGGCGCGGGCGGGCGCGGGGAGCTGCTGGCCGCCACCCTTAAAGGCAAGGTGCTGGGCTTCCGCTACCAGGACCTCCGACAGAAAATCCGGCCCGTGGCCAAGGAGCTGCAGTTCAACTATACTCCCGGTGCGTGGCCCCAGGGGGGGGGGGGGGGGGGCGCCTGGAACGTGGTGTTGAGAAGGCTTCTGAGGCCCTGAGCTGGGTCCCCATGATAGGAGAATGGGATCCGGGTGATTGAAAGGGGTGAAGGCTGATGATCAGGAGGCATTGGTGTCAGTGGTTAGGGTTCAGGATTCCTCGTACCGTGGTTATGATGATCAGGACTCACATGGAGCCAGAAGTAATGATAATTGCAGAGATGGTCGGAGATTAGCGATTACTAGAGGTCAGGGGTCGCCATGATGGCGGATAGAGGGGTCAGAAGTCTGCCTGAAACGCGAACTTTGAACTGTCCCCTCCCAGTGGACGCGGAGATCGTCTCCATCGACACCTTCAACAAGTCGCCCCCAAAGCGGGGCCTGGTTGTGGGGATCACGTTCATCAAGGTATCCAGCCTCCCTCCACCTGCCCATTCCCTTCTCCTCACACGCACACGGCGCATCCCCCTGAGTCTCACCCAGATGCCCCTTGGTGCCGCTCCTCTTTCCTGAGGCCGGTTTCCCATCCCAGGATTCAGGGGACAAGGGCAGCCCGTTCCTTAACATTTACTGCGACTATGAGCCTGGCTCTGAGTACAATCTTGACTCCATTGCCCGTAAGTGTGGGCTCCGGGGAAGGAGGGATGGGGAAGATGGGAGGGGGGGACCTGTCAGGTCCCCGGTGTCTGTCTGCGTGTGCTCCCCTTACAGAGAGCTGCCTGAACCTGGAACTCCAGTTCACTCCTTTCCAGCTGTGCCATGCAGAGTATGTAAGCCACAGGTGTATTACAATAGTGTGTGTGTGTGTGTGCATGTGTGTAGGGGAGGAGGCTGCAGCAAACGAGGCAGCAAACCTACCAGAAGAGTGTCAGACTCTCGTTTTGTTCTTTTTTTTTTTTTTTTTTTAACAATGTTTTTAATGTTTATTCATTTTTGAGAGACACAGCGTGAGCGGGGAAGGGGCGGAGAGAGAGAGACGCAGAATCTGAAACAGGCTCCAGGCTCCGAGCTGTCAGCCCAGAGCCCGACGCGGGGCTCGAACTCACAAACTGTGAGATCCTGACCTGAGCCAAAGTCGGACGCTCAACTGACTGAGCCACCCAGGCGCCCCTCTTGTTTTGTTCTTTAGAGCACGGTGCTTTTAAGGTCGCTATTTAGATCCTCTGAGCGCTAACTGAGCACCTGTGTCCTAGACATCGAGAACGCTCAGGTTCTGGGGTTCTCGACTTGGACTCTCAAGGACCCAGAGGGGCGAAGTTTTCTGGAGTCGTAAGCTCTGAGATTCCAAGATCTGAAAGCTCTGCTGTTTGGCAATTCAGAGATTTCGTGATGATAAAGTCGTTCTTCTATTTCATAGTCTCGTATTTCAAGGAGGTGGAATACAGACCATCTGGGATATGAGGTTCTAGAACCCCAAAATATGAGAATTCCAGTCTAGAGCTCCAGATTCCATTCTAGGACATCGGTGGTCTAGCACAGCCCTTGGCAAAGCTTTTCTGCTAAGGGCCGGTCTTTATCATAACAACTGAAGTCCGCCATTGTAGGAAGAAGGCAGCCATCGATACTATGTCAATGAACGGTGTGGCTGTGCTCTAGTACAACTTTATTGACAAAAATCGGTAAGTTGGATTTGGTCAGAAGGTCATAGTTTGCCAACTTCTGGTCTTAACAGGTGAGAATTCTAGACACTGATGTTCTGGATTCTAGGATTTGGATGTTGCGCCATTTTACGAGTCGGAACATCCACCGTGGCAATTTCTAAAAGTTCTGGTATTTCAAAGGAGACAGGAAACAGAACTTGGGGAACAGTGGAGTTCTAGATTAAAGAGTTTCTAGCGTTCTGGGTTTCTGCGACCCTTTCTAGAGCTCTCCACGTTCCATTCCTGAACCCACGTCCAGAATGAGGACTCCAGCAGGCAAGGAAGGGCTCTAGAAACAGAACGTTTCTATGATTCTAAGGTTGGAAAATTCTATACGTGGACTCTACCTCACAGGCATTCTAGACTTCTTTGCTTTCAGGGTCCAGGTTGGGAACCAGCTGGACACAGTGTTTCTCCTGAGTGGGAATGACCCGGCCATTCATCTCTACAAGGAGGTGAGGCAGAGTGGGGTGTGGCAGGCAGAGCCCTGCTCTCTCGGGCTGCCATGGGCTGGTGCGGGGTCTGCGCATGAGACTGGCCACCGACACGTTTCAAGTCAGGGGGGTCGGTCTTCGTTCCCCCAGAACGAGGGGCTGCATCAGTTTGAAGAACATCCCGTGGAAAACCTCTTCCCGGAGCTCACGAATCTGACCAGTAGGTAAGAGAGCCCCCGAAAGAGGCCAGCGGGGCCCCAGGGAGGCGGCCTCCGAGAAATCAAGTGGTGGCAAAGCCCTCAGGGACGGTAGAGACAGAGATGACCTCAGAGAAACTGGGCAGGGGAGGTGAGTTCAGAAAACTCCGGCCATACACACGAAGTCGATGGCGAGTGGTGATCCCAGAGAGAAATCAGGCCCAGCGGGGCCCCAGGGCGACAGGAAGGGGGCGGAGGCTCCTGGGGAGGCAGAATGTGGGGCCAGTATCTGATGATGCCCTCCGACCCCTCCGTCCACCTGCCCACCCACCAGCGTCCTCTGGCTTGATGTCCACAATCTCCCCGGCACATCCCGGCGACTCTCCGCTCTGGGTTGTCAGAGCGGTTATGTCCGAGTTGCCCACGTGGACCAGCGAAGTCAAGGTGATGGGCGGGATGGGGGCCGGGCAGGGGGCGGGGTGGGTGGGCGGGCGGGGCCCTGAGTCCTCGCCCCCCCCCCCCCCCCCCCCCCCCACACAGAGGTTCTGCAGACATGGACCATCCTGCAGGACGGCCCCATCTCCCGAGTGATCGTGTTCAGCCTCTCAGCCCCCGAGGGTGAGCTCTGGGGTGGGGGGTGACCCTGCAGACTCAGCTCCCCACTCCCAGATTCACACCCCTCTCCCGGAGCGTCCAGCCCCTGCCCATCCCTCCCATGCTCCCTCCCTCCCCTCTGTGCCCTCACATTCATTTCAGCCACTTGCCCCTGGATTCTAATCTGCGTCCTTTACCCTGGAGTTGACCTGCTTTTCCTTCGTCTAACCGTCAGCCCTCACATCGTGACTTCCTCTGATCCCCCTCTCTGGCCTCCTCACCCTGTCTCTTGCTGCTGTCTGCCCCCAAGCTTTTCCTGGGGACTCAGCGCTGCCCCCCCCAACCCAGGCTCCCCTCTCCTGCCTGTTGCTCTGTTCCTCTTGCTGTGGCCTGCCCTTCTCTGACGGCTCCGTTCGCCTGACCCCTGCGGGCTGCCTTCCGCCCCTCGGGTCGTTTCTTACTCGTCTCCCTCCCTGTCTGGTCTCACACCTGTTCCTCCCATCATCTTGTCTAACCGTGAAGCTTCCCTTCATAGCACGGCGGAGGTGGGGTCTCCCTCCTCTTTTAGAGCGGTGGGGCAGGGGAGGAGGGATGGCGAGGAGGAGCCTGGAGCCTGTCCCCTCAGGCCCCGCCCCACACGTGTCCCGTCTCCAGAGACCCAGGACCGGCCACAGCGGGAAGAGTACAGCGTGCTCGTGGCCAGCATGTTGGAACCAGCCGTGGTATATCGGTGAGCGGCCCGCACGGCGGACTCACAGGGGCGGCCTGACCTCCTGCTCCCGCACCGGGTCGTTCTCAGGAGGAAGCCCCCTCGGGTGAGGTTGTCCAGGGCTGGGCAGGTAAAGGTGATCGTGCCCCAGGGAGGGGGAGTGTGAGTGTTTGGGTCTAGAACTCGTAGCGGATCCATCGAAGCCTTGGGACGGGAACACAGATGTCTGCTCCCCCTGGACGAGCGTGTTGGCAAACGTTTAACTGCGGGCTCGTTGGGTGAGGAAGCCCTGACTTGTAGCGTTTGCCAGCTTCTGGGGTGTAACTTACTCCCGCTATGGCGGATTTTGAGCCGCCAACGCAGTGCTAGCCCGCGGTGGCTCACCTGATGTCCGAGCTGGAACCCAGCTCCCAGGCTCCAGGGAGGCGATGTGGGTGTCCGGACCGGAGGCCAGGGTGTCACCAGAAGGAATAAAGTGGGTTTCCGTTCGGGAGGGAGATGGCCCCGCCTCCAGGGGACAGAGATGGGAGTCCATATCGGTTGACAGTCTGCGTGAGCAGTCTGACGGACGTGAAGACGTCCGGGTCGGAGACGAGGGTGCCGAGGAGGAGCGGTGTGTCCAGACCTGAGCAGGGGAGCGGTGTGGGCCAAGGGCGGCGGGTGCCGTGGTGCGACCGCGGTCCCCCCCACCGCCTCCGTGACCCTCAGGGACCTGCTGAGCCGGGGCCTTGAGGACCAGCTTCTCCTGCCCGGCAGTGACCAGTTTGACAGCGTCCTCTGTGGCCTGGTCACTGATGTAGATCTGGACGGGCGGCCCGAAGTCCTGGTGGCCACCTACGGACAGGTGGGACCGGAGGGGTGGGGCTGCGATCCCCGGCCCCCTCCCGCCGCCCCGCGTCCCCGCGCGGTCCTAACCCCTCGCCCCCCTGCACAGGAGCTCCTCTGTTACAAGTACTTCGGCCCGGAGTCCGGGCTCCCCGAGGCCGAGCGGGGGTTCTGCTTGGTGTGGCAGAGAGACTTCTCCAGCCCACTGCTGGCGCTGGCACACGTGGACCTGACCGGGGACGGGCTGCGGGAGCTCGCCGTGGTCTCCCTGAAGGGCGTGCACATCCTGCAGGTAGCTGGACTCTTCAGGTCGGGGGGGGGGGCCCCCCTTGCAGCGGCGCCTGGGGTGGGGGTGTTTGCTCAGCCGCCTTCTCGAGGGCGCGTTCCCGCGGGAAACACGTCAGAGGCCACGGGGAGTAGCCACGCGAGGAGGTGGCCTCAAAGGCCCGACCCCACGGGAGCCCTGCAGCCCGAGCCCGTCGTTCGCACAAAGGGATCGTTGGCTGCAGGCCCCCTCTTGGAGGAGGGAGTGGCCTGTTTCTGGGAGGAGGTTCTCGCTGGCCAAGGACAGTCCCAGGAGCAGAGGCCGCTGGTTGGGGGGGGGGGGGGGCACCATCATGGCAAAGGGGGTTCCGACGTGGCATCTGTCAGCCCCAGCCCGCCCTCAGCCTCCTGACTTCAGCCCTCGGTTCCTCGTGCTTTGTCTGACTCTGTCCCTTCGCTGTGGCTTCACCCAGATCTGCCCCCACCCCCCGCCCAGTGATCTAACCTCTGCCCTCCCGCAGGGCCCGCTCTCCTCACTGCCTCGCCCTCTCCTCTGTGTGCAGCCGGCTGCGCTCCGGCTGTGGTCTGACCTCCCCCTTGCTGTCGCGTTCTGACTCCCGAACGACGTTTCCTACCCTCGTCCCGTAGCCTCCCCTCCGGGCCTCCCGCAGCCAGCCTCCGGCTTTCCACCAACGTCTAACCTTGGACCTTTCCACTTTGGCCTAACCTCGGAACTTTCTGTTGTGGTCAGGCCCTTGAGCTTTGGTCTGTTGTCCGGCCTTGGGCTGTACTTTGACCCCTGCCATGGCGGCCTAACTGCTGTAACCCCTGTTGGGGTCTAGTCGCCAACCGTTCAAGGGTCCGAGGTCCAACCCGGAACCCCCCCATTCCGTTTCACCTCCAACTAATGCAGTCTCCCCTCCAGCCTTTTCCCTGTGGCGCCCCCCCCCCCCCCGCCACCGCTCAGGCTGCCGTCCGCCTTTGGCTCCCAGTGTGGTGTTTGCCTTGGCCGTATCTCCGGTCTGCCTCCAAGACGTCTCTGTATGGTCTAGCCTGGGTTCTTTCTCCTGGAAGCTAACCATACCGCCTCCTCTGCTCTTTGCTTGGGTCTTTTCCTACCATCTGTGCCTCAATGGAATGGTCTAGGTTTGACCTCGGAAGAAAGGGGAACCGTTGGACCCCGGCGGAGAGGTCGCAGGTTAGACCCTAATGGAAAGGGCGTAGGTTTGATCCTAGTGGAAGAGGCTGTGGTCCGACTGTGGGAGAAAGGACTTCCTTCCCTGTGGTCTGACCATCCCTTCACCAAGGCCTCATCCCTCATTCAGGCCGTCTCACTGTAATCTCTTCTGCCCTTTCTGCCAGGGTCTAGCCTCAGACGCTCCAGCCAGGGTCGCACTCTGTCCCTCAGGTGATGCCACATTGCTGCCTTTTTCACTTTGGTTGGTTCTTTCTCTGTCCCGTTGGCCTACTCTTTGTTGGCAAGGTCTCGCCTCAGTCTCCCCCACTGTGGTCTAACCTCGGCCTCGCCTCCCATTCAGGGCGGTCTGTCTCCCATGTTTTGGTCCTCCCCTGTCCTTTCCGAGTCCTGACCTCAGACCCGTCCGATTGGGTGCCGTCTTTGTTCTTCCCACTGGGAATTCACTAAAGGCCGTCCCCCTGGGTCTGACCTTCACCCCTTCACAGGGACCTGTTCCCCCACCCCACCGGCCGGTCTGCGCTCCGGCCTCCCGCCGCAGCCGAGCTCCGGGCCTGTGGGATTGTCTCCTCCACACCATCCTGAGTGATCTAACCTGCACCCTGGCTGCCCGGTCTCAGCCCTGCCTTCCTCTTGTCCCCCACAGCACAGCCTGGTCCAGGCCTCGGAGCTGGTCCTGACCCGGCTTCGGCATCAAGTGCAGCAGAGGAGACGACGTCAGTCACAGAGGCCTGGGGACGGGGTGGGTCCAGAGCCTGCTGAGACCCCAGGCTCCTGAGCTCCTACCCACTGCCCGCCCCAGACGCTGGTGTGGTTCACTGGGGCCGTCACCTCCAGCCATTCGTGGTGGGGAAGCATCCTGAAGGAGAGGATGGTCTCCCCACACCCTCCAGTGGTAGAGCTGTGGGTTCCTGCTCTGGCTGTGCCCCGTTATGCCCTGTGAGCCTGGCTGACACACTCCTTCTCTGTGCCTCAGTGTCCCCATTTGGAAACGGGATGATCCCCCCCCAACTCCTGCCCCTCTTCCGCCCCTAATGAGAGTTGGTGAGCCAATGATTATTTATATGTCCGGAAGGACCAGACTTTTGAGTTGCCTTCATTCTCTTTCTTTTGTTCCGGGAAGCGGTTGGTGAGTGCCTGCTCTGTGCCAGGCTCCGCGCTGGGTGCTGGAGGAATGGAGGGAGGGGAATATGGGGAGAGAAAAGGCCAAGGTTAGACCTAGAAGTGGGCCCGAAGGGAGATCACGCTGTAGACCTCAGAGAACGGAGTAGGAGGTTAGAAACGAGGCCCTGTCATAAAGGCTGGAGTGAAACCAACGTGGAAAAGACTGTAGAATCCAACAGAAAGGACTGAGGTTGGACCCCAGGGGAGAGCCCCGGGTCTGAGGTTAGACCCAAGTGGAGAGCTCTGGGTCCAGTTAGACCCTGGTGGGAAAATACAGAGCTTAAGCCTCAGAGGAAAGGATATGGGGGGAAGGACTATTGTGGGGAAGCTATGGTCACATTGCAGCAGAGGGTTTGAGGCTAGACGCCCCCCGCCCCCGGATGAATAATGCCGAGGTTGGACCCTCACAAATGACTGTGGTTAGACCTCCCCAGCAGAACGCAAGTGAGTTTAGATCCCCTGAGATGAGACCCAGGAGGCAAAGACCCGGGGCTTGCCATGTTGGAAAGGACAAAGGTTAGACACGATTGAAAAGCCCCGGAGATCCAGGGACCAGGGAGTTTGAGGCGGAGGGGTGATGACTTCCCTGGCCACTGCTCTGCCGGCTGTGTCCTCTTCTCCAGCAAGGTGGGGGAATCGGGGACCTGGATCTCGGGGACCAGCAGAGGGCCGGACCGCAAGAGCCCTTGCCCTCCCCCACTGCAGGCCAGGAATAGACTCTGGGGCAGGACGGTTGGGGGATGATTCCTGAGGGGGATCTGGGCTGGTGGGGAGGGTGGGCCCTTTCCTCGCCGTGGCAGGGTTTGGGTGGGACTCCCGCTTCCTGGGGCCCCAGGGGCAGGCCCCACAGTCCCGGCCATCCGTACCACCTCCTACCACAGAAGCCCACCCAACAGCCTGACCACCCACGCCGGCCGTGAAGGCCCAAGCCACCGGGTGGGTTTTTAGGAGGCAGGAGCCCCACCGGCTCTTGGCCGCTCTCGCCGTCTCCCAGAACCCAGGCCCAAGCGTGGGAAACGGCCCGGAGCTGCGTTGGCTCCCTCGTCCCCTGGCAGCCTGCCCAAGGGGTGTCCAGCCTGGACTGGCGGTGGGCACCGATCGCTGGCAGGAGCGAGGTCTCCTCCCTCCTGCTGCCCGCCTGCCGAGGCGGAGAGCTGCCATCCCCTCCCGTCCTAGGCAGGAGTGGACCGCGGCACGGAATCGAAGTGAGCGTCGTTCGTGATGGCAGGGGTCTGTGAGGCGTGTGCGCCCCTGTGTGCCCGCTTCAGCACTCGCGATTTTGTGCCTGCAGGAGCCTGGGACGCTCGCCTGGTCCTTTGCAGTTTCCTTTCTCACTTCTTACTTGCTCCTCAGCGCGGGGCAGCGCGCAGTGTGGTGGCTTAAGGGTGTTGGAGCCTGGAGCCATGCTTGGCCGCTCTGTGCCTCAGTTTCCCCATCTGCAAACCGAGGCCGGCCGCAGCGACTTCGCAGGGCTGTTAGGAGGACTAGCGGTGTCAAGGCAGGGCAATCACTTAACAAGAAAATTTGCAACACCGTGCCACGGGGCACTTTGAATGGCAGCTGCTGTTACTATTACTGATGGGTGTGCCTTTGTGGTTGTTGCCGGCTTGCTTTGCGAGGTTCTGTGTCAGCAGGCGCGGCATGTGAATTTGGATCTAACTCTGGCTAAACATTCTTGCCCGCCCCGCCCCCCCCCCCCGTTCTGTGAGCCTGTAACTATTTGTAGCTGTTTTTTTGCTTCTTCGGCCCTTGTACGGATCAGTGTGTGTTGGGGAGGGCGAGGATGCTTGTGAATGACCCTCGGCACCCCACCTACCGCACACACTCACAGACACACACACACACACACACACACACGCACGCACGCACGCGTCTGCCGCTGTCCCCTGCCTGTAGTGCTGAAACTGCAGGGTGGGTGGGAGGCTTGGGCTCCCCCCAACCTCCTCTTGTCCAGGCCCCTCCCCAAGCCTCCCCCGCCTGTCGCCTGCCTCCCTTCTCCCCGCCTCCTCCTCCTCCCCTCCCTCTCCGGCTCCTCCTCCCTCCCAGCACTCTCCCCCGTCCCTCCTCCTCCCTCTCTCCTGACTCCCCCTCCCCCGTGTCCCTCCCCCCTCTTCCTCTCCTCCTTCTATCCCCTCTCCCTCCCCTCCTCCCCGGCTCTCCTCTCAGTCTCCAGCTTCTCTCTCTCTCTCTCTCTCTCTCTCTGTCTGTCTGTCTCTCTCTCTCTTTCCCTCTCTGTCGGGCGGAGGCGCCCACCACCGCCAGCCCAGTGCTAGGGGGACCTAGTCCAGGCTGTAGCTGCAGGTAAGAGACCCCCAGTTCTGGGAGGGGGGGGAGCGTGGAGGAAGGACGGTATTGCCCCAGGCGGGTGGAGGGGGACATGTGAGGAGCCAGGAGCCGCTCTTCCCTGAGCTCATTTATGGGGGGTGGGGGGCTGCATATTCCGGGCGGGGATACCGGGTCCCCTCTGTGGGGTGGAGGCACCGCCAGCAGCCAACATCCTCAGCCCCTCCTGGGTCGCAGGGAGCCTGGCCGGCTGGGGAGGGGGTGCCTCCTGGGTACTGAGGGAGCGAGAACACCCCAGCCCGTCTGGGGCAGCCCCCCTTCGTGTTCTCTCCCTCCGCCCCCGCCTTCCTGCGTCTGGGTCTCGTCTGTCTCTCCACATCTCTCGGGGGTCCTGTCCTGCACAGTCTGGCTGCCTCTCTGAGTCCCTTCCCCTGTGTCTCTGTCTGTCAGTCCCTCACTCCCGCCTCTGTCCCTCTGTGTCCCTCTGTGCCTGGGTCTGTTCTGTGTCTTTCGGGGGCTCTGTCTCTAAGTCCTTGGTTTCTTTCTCTCTGCCTTCCTCTTTCGCCATCTGTGTCTCTCCCTCCCTCCTGTCTCTGCTCCCCGGTGTCTCCGACTCTCCTGTCTCTGCGGGTCTCTCTCTCTCTCTCACACACATACACTCTCTCTCATTCTCTCTCTCTCTCCCCTGCCCCTCTCCTTCTCTCCATCTCTGTCTGTAGGTATGCGGTCTCTGTTTCTCTGCCTCTCTCTCTTCCCTGGTAGCGGGTTCACTCTCCTCCTACACACCTCTGTCCCCGCCCCTGGCAAGGGGGAGACCTGGAGGAAGAAGATCCCCACCCCCTGCAGAGTGGGCTCCCCCAGAAGCCAAGGAGTCCCCCAAACTCCTCTCCCTTCTGCCCAGCTCCCGCCCATCCTCTCGGCAGGCTTGTGCCCGTCCCTCCCCTGAGGACAGAGCCCCTCTCCTCCCTCTTCTGGTAGACTGGACGGTCCTTCCCGCAGTCTGACTTCTGTACCTTGTCTGCCGGTTGCCCAGTTCATCGCTTGCCTCATCCATCCTTTTGACAGTTGCCGAGCGCTTTTCCTCCGCCAGGCACAGCACTACGTCCTGGGGTGGATCAGGCCGGTCCTTTCTGCAGCCTTACCTCCATCGCTCTCAGGGCAGACCAGCCTCAGACCCATCCCTCGTGGGGGTGGATCCCCATCCCCCGGGGGCTCCCGGAGGGCCCCTCTGAGTCTGGAAGTCTCTGGCCAATACATCCTCCTCTTTCCTGGGGGGGAAGGGGACCCAGAAAGGTGGGCGAGAGTGAGTGACAGGGGAGAGGTGTGAGCCCAGCCACAGCAGCCCCCGCTGTGATGGGGTGAGGTCCTCCAGTACCCACGTGGGGCCCGATGGGTTCAAAGGAGCACCTCGTTCGGAGTCCCATGCCTTGACTTTCCATCCTCCCCTGCCCCGGAGTGGAAGCTGCCTGACCTGGCCAAGCTCTCTTCTCCCTCCGGACCTCGGTTTACCCATCCGTGCATGGTAGGCCTGAGCACTGAGACTATGTGTGACCCCCAGGCTGGGACACGGTTCACCCAGGAGCAGGAAGTGGGTGTGTTTAGAAGCTCGGGTCCCCACCTCTGAAGTCTCTCCGAGGAGCGCAGCAGGCAAGCCCTGGCCCCACCAAGCACAACCAGGAACCATGACCTCGCTCACCAACGTGAGGGAGGGAGGGAGGGGGCCCCACCCTGCAAGGCCAGACTGGACCCCCTTCCCTTACGCTTGCAATCCCGCCCTAGACAGGAGGTGTCTGAGACCCCGAGAGGCATGTGAGGCAGAACCGGGGCGCTCACCACTGGCCCAGCTGGGCACCTGCCCACGAGGGTGGGGGGACATCGGGAGATGCTATCATCTGCCCTCCGGACTCCTACCCTGGCCTCCACCCGATCCTTTTGCCCCCGGATTCTAAACCCAGATTAGGTTTCAGGGCTGCTGGTGGACGAAGAGAGGCAGAGACAGGCGCCTTCAGCAGAGAAAGTCCAGCTGTCCCCAGCGACAGGGCTCAGACCTCTTGGTCATTCATTTCACAAATATTTATCTCGTGCTTTCTCTTCCTGACCGCCCCCCCCCCCCACTCCCCTAAGGCCTCAGGTTTTGCAGGAAAAGGGATTGAGCCAGGATGCTTTGCCCATCCCCTGGGAAGGAGGGCAGGCATGAGGACCCCCCCCCCCTCGTTGGCTCACTGGCCTCCCTTGAGGACCTCAGCAGGAGGGACAGGTGGTTAGATGTGAGGGGGCACTTTCCAGGCCTTGGCCCTCCCATGAGAGAGGGAGTTAGATGCTTGAGATGAATTCCTGACTCCCAGGTGGCCCTTGTTTCTCCTGGAAGCCGGGGAGGAGGGAGGGAGAAGAGCGTGAGTCTTTGCTTTGGATCCTGGTGGGTTTGTAATTATGCCTAAGTTGTTGCTAATTAGGGGGCTGCTAATTAGATGTATCATTAGGGGCCTTGCTGAGGGGGCTAATTGTGCGGTGGCCCTTTAAGAATCCCCCCTCTCCCCGCCCCCACACACACACACACTCCTCAGGGATGTTCTGCCAACATTCTGCCTCCCTCCCCCAGAGGAGCGGGCTCCCAGCCCTTGAGTACGTGGGCGTGTTTTGGGGGCAGGCTGTGGGTTAGACTCGGAGAAGAACTTCCAGACAGAAATGGAAGTTACTGGGAGAACTGAGGTTGGTGGCCAAAGCAGCAGGGGTCAGACCTCTCCTTCTAGTCTCAGTCCCCCCCCCCCCCCAACCTTTTTTCAAAACAGGCTACTGGGTTACCATGGCAACATAAGAGTGGGGCCCAGGAGCTGGGAGTTGGGGCGACTCCCAGAGAGAGAAATGAAGCCAGCGTTGGTGCTGGGGGCTTTGAATGAGTTTTTAACCTCTCTGAGCCTTGGCCCTCTCATCTATGAGACCCCTAGGGCCTCGCCAAAGTGGGGTGGTGTCATTTTGAACAGAGAGCTCAGGGAGGGTGATGTCTGAGCAGAGAATTGGAGAAGAGAGGGTGAATACGTAGGGAACAGGGTCTCAGGAAGGGGGAAACAGCAGGCGCAAAGGCCCTGAGGCAAGAACTTGTCTAGCATGCGAGGAACCCGGAGGTGGCCGGGGCCAACGAGTAAGGGGGGACAGGGAGAGAGATGAAGCCAGAGAGGGAATGAGGAGGCCAGACCACACGAGACCTTGTCCAGGGCGAGGGCCGCAGTGTTCTGAGACTCAGTTGGGAGAGACACCTGCCAGCATCTCAGGGAAAGATGTGAGCCAGAGACCCTCCAGCAGTCTCTCTGCAGCCCCACCTCAGACAGACAGACAGACAGACAGACAGACAGGCAGACGGACATCCCAGCACCCGCCAAAGCCCAGGCCCTGCACAGGAGCCCTCTGAGGCCACCAGACTCAGCTCACGAACTTAGGGCCTCCAGCCCCTGGCCTCACCCACTAAATCATCCGGTCTGTGTCACTTGGGGCCTGGCTTCATCCATCCATCGTCCGTCTGTGGGATTCGTCTGTGTGGCCGGGCGGGTCCGCAGCCTGTTCTCTTTTCAGGGCCACATAACGTTCCGCTGCCCCCCCCCCCCCCCGGGGCTGTACTTCTCCGTCTGCTGCTGACAGGCATCCCTTCCGGGCGGGTTCCGGAGGGGCGCTGTTAGAAACAAAGCGGCGGCCGCGGACATTGTCGTGTGTGTGGCTTTCCGGCAGACACGCGTCCTAGGGCTCCTGGGTGCCCAGGTACCTGGGGGCGGAAACTGCCGGCCAGTAGGGTGCAGGACGTCCAGCCGCAACTCCCCGAAGTGGCGAGAGCAACGTCCACTCCGCCAGCAGCCTGTGACGCCCGTCTGTCTTCATCCTCCTCTCCCGGTCTCTGTCTGGCGCTCTCTGTCTCGTTGCGTCCCTGTCCCTCTGTGGCTCCCTCTGCCCCCACCCTCCCCCTCCCAGCCCCCAGCAAGCCTCGGGGGGGTGGGGGGGGGTGGGTCCCCGTGTGAATAGGCGGGGTGTGTGCCCCTCCCCCACACTTCTTCCTCCTCCCCCACAGGACCCGACACCCTCCATGGCTCCCCTGGCCTTAGTGGGGTTTGCACTCCTCCTGGGGACGGCCCCGTGCTCGGGGGCGGCCACCCCCACCCCCTCCCTGCCACCTCCCCCCGCCAATGACAGCGATGCCAGCACAGGGGGCTGCCAGGGCTCCAACCGTTGCCAGCCGGGGGTCCTGCTGCCCGTTTGGGAGCCTGATGACCCGTCGCTGGGTGACAAAGCGGCGCGGGCCGTGGTCTACTTCGTGGCCATGGTGTACATGTTCCTGGGCGTGTCCATCATCGCCGACCGCTTCATGGCGTCCATCGAGGTCATCACGTCCAAGGAGAAGGAGATCACCATCACCAAGGCCAACGGCGAGACCAGCGTGGGCACCGTCCGCATCTGGAACGAGACCGTGTCCAACCTGACGCTCATGGCCCTAGGCTCCTCAGCCCCCGAGATCCTGCTGTCTGTCATCGAGGTCTGTGGCCACAATTTCCAGGCGGGCGAGCTGGGCCCAGGCACCATCGTGGGCAGCGCCGCCTTCAACATGTTTGTGGTCATTGCCGTGTGCATCTACGTCATCCCAGCCGGCGAGAGCCGCAAGATCAAGCACTTGAGAGTCTTCTTCGTCACTGCCTCTTGGAGTATCTTCGCCTACGTCTGGCTTTATCTCATCCTTGCCGTCTTTTCCCCCGGCGTGGTCCAGGTGAGCAAGGACCCATCGGCACCTGCTCGGGGCACGTACGTCGGCAGAATCCAGAGGGGTGGCTCCCTGGGCCCGGAGACTTGGTTCATGCGTTCGCAGCAATGCATGCTCACATCGGGGAGGGCCACCAGGTATGGTTGTGCAGGTTGTGCACAAGGGCGGTGGGCCGGGGAAGGCAGTTTGGGGCCGGAGTCCATCGAGTGCGCCCACGCCATGTCTGGAGGGCTCCCGCAGCACCTGGAAAGGGCTCATCTGCCCAGAGGGGGTGGCATTTTGCAATATACCCGTCCAGAAGGAATGGCTTGAGCTCTTCTAACAGTGCCATACGTGTTGACAGAGTCCTTGTGATCTCTGCAATGGCTACCACAGGTCACAGCCTAGCTAGGTATTTGCCAGCTATGGAGTCGTGGCTCGCAAAATTCACTCATCATTCATAATCGATCTCTGATGTTAGGATAATTTATGCCGCATCGCTGAAATTTACACTCGCTCCGGTCCAACGCGGGTATGAACCGAGTCCGCTGCAAAGACCACTTTGCACGATTCATTCCAACAGTGAGACACAAGCTGGCCCCACCGCTCCGTAATTTACACCCCCCCCCATTCACATAACCAGTCGCCTCTCGTCTGTCCAGCGTCTTAACCGCGCTCCGCTAAGTCTCCCTGGAAGACGTTTGCCTAATTCATTTCCCACAACCCCAAGACTGCCACCTACATCTGCATAATTTATTTATGGGTCTGGCCCAGTTCGTTCACACACATGCATAATTTATTTGAGGCTACCCAGAATTCCTTCACACATGTGCGCAGCCTAGTCATGCAGATCTGTCAGGTTTTGCCAATTATAGGGGCATGTCCAGGGAGGAGCTGAGTGTTAGAAGCATAAAAATTCCTTGCAGGTGTTATAGAAACAGAACCGAGGGACCAGCAACCGCAGAGAGCTGAGGGAGAGATAGTAGCACCAGAAGACAGGGATGAGAGAGGGAGAGAGACAGTTGGCTGCAGTCGACTCACGGCTGTGATGGTGAGTTTCCTGGCTGCCAGGGTGAAAAGTACAGAAGGAGACATCACACAGTTCTCAAGCACGATTCAAGAGGACGGCGTCCTGACTCGGGTTTTCAGAGTGGTCTCTGATGAGGATCTAGAGCAGAACTAGGACAAGGATTTTAGACACCATGAGCCAGCCGGAGGAGGGATAGGAATATCCCTTTGCTGATGTGAAATACTTACGTAATAAGAGAGAGGTCTTCGAGAGTCTCGCGGTTCGGTGCGTGGAGCCCAGAGCCAGACACGCTCGAGTCAAACCCCACTTCTGCTGCTTCCCAGCTGTCCCTTGGGCGAGTTCCTCACCTGCTTTGTGCCTCAGTTTCCCCACCGGTCACCTGGGTGTCGTCATAGTACTGACGTCAGAGGGCCGTGTGGGGATCGAATAAACCACACGTGGAAGAGCTCGGGACAGCAGGCCTAGCACAGAGTAAATGCGAGCTATCCCTCCCATCACTAAACTTGCCTGTGCCGTTGGCCAAAGGAATCTCTAATAGAACAATGCGCGTTTCCACATGTAAGCGCTTCGGCAGGGCCACTTTAAAAGTCGTGATGTGGGAGCCAGCTGCTGGCACCTACTTATCCTGAACAAGTTTGGGCTCAAGAGGAAGAAAAAGATCAGGAAACAAGCCATGCAAGGAGTTGAGCAGAGGAGTGGATAGCTACAAGATTAAAAATAAGCGTATTCAGCATAGATTAAACCATACAGGAAAATACTTTGTATATATATAACAGAGTTGAGTTCTAGACTCCGACGATTAGAAGATTTTTCACCTGAGAGAGAGAGCGAGCGAGCTCATGCGCACCAGTGGGGGAGGGGCAGAGAGAGAGAGAGAGAGAGAGAGAGAGAGAGAGGGAGAGAAAGAATCCCAAGCAAGGTCCTGTGCTGTCGGTGCAGAGCCCGATGCCCGGGCTCGAACTCACGAAACGTGAGATCATGACCTGAGCTGAGATCAAAGAGTCAGCCGCTTAACCGACCAAGCCACCCAGGCGCCCCTCCAGCAGGAGGTTTCCAAGTGAGGCAGGACGTGGGACAATTCTGCATTGTGTGGGACCACCCCATGAGTCGCTGGATGTCGCCATCTGGGACCGCATCCCCCTCTCCGGTCACGGTGGCAACCCACAAACACCCCTAGATTGGTGAGAGCCCCCCCCCCTCTTGGGGGTGTCCTTGTGCACTGAACCTGTCTCACTTCTCCCGCAGGGTAGGCAGGTCCGTGGGCCCATCCGCAGTGGGTGCCCTGGAAAAAAGGATGTGAGCCTCCTAGAATCCACCTTTTCTTTACCTGCAGGGAGGAATGCACATCTTCGAGGTTTGAGATGGTCTTCTGATTACGGGAGCATTCCCCTGCCCTACACATACATAGTGGCCAGTTCCGAGGCCAGAGTTCACGTTACACCTTGTGTAGAAAATTCAGCTGCCTTTCACAAACCTGCCTGCTGGCTTTGTGAGGCTCCTGCCGGCTCTCTGGGCCATCAGGAAACCCAGCGACCAGGGTGGGGGTGTGAGGATTGGTTGGATCTTCAAAGATAGTTTGCCTTCTGGGCCCGGGTTAAAGATCCCTCGGGGGGCCAGCTGATGGTAAACTTTCACCTCTTCCTCCTTATCTTTACTGAGGAGGGTGACCATGGGCGGAGGAGTCCTGGACCTGCATAGGTAGAATAACGGTCATGTTAATTTTGAGCTCTTTTCCATGTGTCCGGAACCGACAGCGCTAAGCGCTAGGGGTACATAAGCAAATCCAGCCTTGGGGCCGTTCCCATTTTTACAGGCAAGAGGCTGAGCCACACTTGCCGCTTCTAGAAGCAGGATCTGAACTCTGCATTGCCTTGTCTCTCTGGGGAGATACAGCATGTAAACACAGGAGGAGCTTGTTTCATGGGGCTGTGATAGGAGCCAGACTTGTGCCTCTTTGAGAGTCAGAGTCCCGTCCCTAAGGGCCAAACGGATTCTAAGGAAGGAGAGTCCGGCAAAGGCTGCATTGGCGGGCGGGCGGGCGGGGGGTGGGGGGGGTGGCGGAATCGGGGAGCCTGGGGAAGAGGTGAGCGGCCCCGGGTGGCGGGTGGGGTTTGGACGAGTCCGGGCGTCCCAGGTGAGGAGGGGTGCAGGGGAAACCGAGCGGGGCGAAAAGGCCGGAGGGAGAGACAGGCAGGAAGGGACACAGGCTCCGCCCCCTGGGAAGAGGCACACACCAGCCGACACCGAACGAGACGGAGGCAGGGAGAGGAGACGACGGCCTGGACAGAGAGACAGAGGGAGACGGGGCGAGGCGGAGACGAGCCGACCGGAGAGCGCAGCAGAGAGGGGCGAGGCGGGGCGGGGACCGAGATGGGGACGGACGCGGG
>NW_024412451.1:3903449-3936804 GCF_014898765.1 Herpailurus yagouaroundi | reverse complement strand
GGGCGGCCCGACGGCGGGCGGCGAGCGCGCCCCCTGGCGGCGCGGCGGTCCTGACCCGCGCGGCCGCCCGCAGGTGTGGGAGGCGCTGCTGACCCTCGTCTTCTTCCCGGTGTGCGTGGTGTTCGCCTGGATGGCCGACAAGCGGCTGCTCTTCTACAAGTACGTGTACAAGCGCTACCGCACCGACCCGCGCAGCGGCATCATCATCGGCGCCGAGGGCGACCCCCCCAAGAGCATCGAGCTGGACGGCACGTTCGTGGGCGCCGAGGTGCCGGGCGAGCCGGGCGGCCTGGGCCCCGGCCCCGCCGAGGCCCGCGAGCTGGACGCCAGCCGCCGCGAGGTCATCCAGATCCTCAAGGACCTGAAGCAGAAGCACCCGGACAAGGACCTGGAGCAGCTGGTGGGCATCGCCAACTACTACGCGCTGCTGCACCAGCAGAAGAGCCGCGCCTTCTACCGCATCCAGGCCACGCGGCTGATGACGGGCGCCGGCAACGTGCTGCGGCGACACGCGGCGGACGCCTCGCGCCGCGCCTCCCCGGCCGACGGCCCCGGCGAGGACGAGGACGACGGCGCCAGCCGCATCTTCTTCGAGCCCGGCCTCTACCACTGCTTGGAGAACTGCGGCTCCGTGCTGCTGTCCGTCGCCTGCCAGGGCGGGGAGGGCAACAACACCTTCTACGTGGACTACCGCACCGAGGACGGCTCCGCCAAGGCCGGCTCCGACTACGAGTACAGGTGGGTGGGGCTGTGCGCGGCCCCGGGGCTGTGCGCGGCCCCGGGCCCGGCGGCCTCCCGGCGACCTCCAGCGCCCACGCTTCCCTTGCTGCGCGCGCAGGCCTGCACCATTCGCTCATCGGCTCGCTCCTCCGTTCGCTCTTGCTGTTGCTTTTTTTTTTTTTAATGCTTTTTATTTTAGAGAGAGAGAGACAGAGACAGAGAGGCAGAGCGTGAGCAGGGGAGGGGCAGAGAGAGAGGGAGACACAGAATGGGAAACAGGCTCCAGGCTCCGAGCCGTCAGCCCAGAGCCCGACGCGGGGCTCGCACCCGCCAACCGCGAGATCATGGCCTGAGCCGACATGGAGAGTCTCTCGCCCTCCCCACCCCCTCCCCCTGCCAGGTGGCCGATGCTGGGACACTCTTGTAGACATTTGCCACACGCTGCTAGACAAGCCACAGAGCGTGGCCGCGGCCCGCCCACAGGCTGCCTTCCCATGATTATGATCTACCTGTGGGTTTCGGGGCTTGACATCACCCTGGGTTAATTATTATAGCTCCAGGACATGTACTGTCACCTGCTGGAACAGGTTCCCCTCCACACGCACACACGCACACACGCACACACACCATTACTAAAGTAACAAGGTTTACTGAGCACCTACCATATGCCTGGGGGGTATACACCATGGAGAACGAGACAGCTAAGGTCCCTACCCTCAAGTTGCAATAAGGTTATAAGCCATTAAATACATAAAAACATCAGGGGGCTGGTAAGCGCCATGTGGGAGAACTAAATGAGATAAGAGGAGAGAGGCAGTGCCCAAATGAGCCCCAGGTCCTTGGTTTCTGCCGCGGAGAAACGCACCCTTTGCACCCTCCTGAGTCTCGCTGCCCGGCTCCCTGCCCTCTTTTTGAGCAGACCTGTGATCTTCCCCCGTTCGGCAATTCCTGCTGAACACCTACTATGTGTCAGGGACTATATTTTTTTTTTTAATTTTTTAAATGTTTATTTATTTTTGAGACAGAGAGAGACAGAGCATGAACGGGGGAGGGGCAGAGAGAGAGGGAGACACAGAATGGGAAACAGGCTCCAGGCTCTGAGCCATGAGCCCAGAGCCCGACGCGGGGCTCAAAGTCACGGACCGCGAGATCGTGACCTGAGCTGAAGTCGGACCCTTAACCGACTGAGCCACCCAGGCGCCCCCTATATTTTTTAACGTTGGTTTATTTTTGAGAGAGACAGAGCGTGAGCGGGGGAGGGGCAGAGAGAGACGGAGACACAGACTCCGAAGCAGGCGCCAGGCTCCGAGCCGGCAGCGCAGAGCCCGACGCGGGGCTCGTGGGTTATAGAATGATAGCTTTACGGTATATTCTGTTGGCTGACGCGTAGGTGTCTCATAGTTTCCTACGGTAATGACGACACTTCTCACGGGTCTCCCACCCGCCAGGAACGAACCTGGGCAGTGGGGACCGGCCTGTGAATGCAACACGTCCGGGCCCTGCCCAAAGGCAGCTGACGCTCTCGCGGGAGAGACAGACCATTGGGAAGCAGACACCGAATACGCACAATGTCAGTGGCGAGGGCTGTGAGGAAAGCAGAGCGGAGACTGGGAGGCAGTGCTGGTGGCCACGCTGTTGACAGGGTCCCCTCGGCCACGTAGTCGGCCACGCCTCCCTGTCACTCCCTTCCTGGAGTAGAGCTGAGGCGGAACTCTTGGAGGGTCTTTGGTCCTCGCCTCCTGCCGCTGCCCTGCCCGCCCCGCCTCCCTTTAACGCTTCTCGTCCTAGGGCTGAGTGCTGTGTTTCGCCAGTCTTTCCCTCGGCCACCTCGGGTAGCCCAGCCTCCCCTGCGTGCCACTGTCACGCCTTCGCGTCTTTCCACTGCTTCGGGCATTTGTGGGTCGCTTCCCCCCACCTAGGGCAGTCCAGGACCCTCGTATCGGGCCCGTCCCCATTCACTTCTCCTGCCCTTCCGCCCACCCCCTGCCTTCTCCCGAGTGGGGCTCAGGATCTCCTTCTGTCATCCTGGAGCACGGGATCCCTTTGGCCACCCGCAACCTGCTTCCTCCAACCTCCCCCTGCCAGTCCCCGCCTCCCAGCCTCCTTCGAGGGAAGAAAAGGCATTCGCCACATTGAGGTGTCTGCCGTTAGCCCGGCCTCTTCACTCTTGCACTCGTACCCCCACCCCTGGTCTGCACTGCCCGCCCCCCCCCTCCCCCCGCCAAAGGTTTTGCAGAAGGAAGCGAGTGCGGGTATCCCTGCCGGAATCAGAGCCCGCTTTCTCATCGGCAAATGACCTCAGTACTGAGATGTTTGAAGTGCAGCAGTAAATGCTGCTCGGGGGTGGAACCAAAGAGCGAGGAAAGGGTGACATCTTCCTTCGGCCCCTGCTCTCCCATCCCAGGTGACATTCACAGACCTGGCATCACCATTCAAAGGCTGCTTAGGTCCGGGACCGGGAGGGAGGGCACCTGGGTTCCAAGATTAGCCCTGGACCCTGTTCGTCAGGCAAGTTTCCTGCCTCAGTGTGGGCAGTCAGGGCTGTCACGCACAGTTATTGAGGTTGTGCACTGCATAAGAGCACCGCATCTAAGAAAGCTCTGTTCACAGAGCGGACATTGCAGACTTGTATGTCTATTGTGCTAATGTCCTGATTCATGGAAACCAAGTGTCCTAAAGAAGGGATGCCTTTGTCTGATTTGCCCACAGGGATCATAGAGATTAGGGTGGTCGATGGGCCTCAGTTTCTCCCAGTTTTTAAAAAGTTTACTTGTTTATCTCTAAACCCAATGTGGGGCTCAAACTCACAACCCCGAGATCAAGAGTCCCATGCTCTACTGAGTGAGCCAGCCAGGCGCCCCAGTTTCTCCAAATTAAAGATGATCTCCGAGGCACCAAAACGGCACAGCTGTCCCAAGATTCTGAGATTGAAGCCCCCGTAATCCTCACATGCCAAGGGTCTAAAGTTCTCAGATTCCAAGACTCTCACATTTGGATATATATATATTTTTTTTTTTAATTTTTTTTAACGTTTATTTATTTTTGAGACAGGGAGAGACAGAGCATGAACGGGGGAGGGTCAGAGAGAGAGGGAGGGAGACACAGAATCTGAAACAGGCTCCAGGCTCCGAGCTGTCAGCACAGCGCCCGATGCGGGGCTCGAACTCACGGACCGTGAGATCATGACCTGAGCCGAAGTCGGACGCTTAACCGACTGAGCCACCCAGGCGCCCCTGGATATATATATTTTTAAGTTTATTTATTTATATTGAGAGAGAGGGAGAGAGCATGAGCAGGGGAGGGGCAGAGAGAGAGGGAGAGAGAATCCCAAGCAGGCTCCAGGCTCAACGCGGAGCCCGGTGCGGGGCTCGGACTCACAAACCATGAGATCATGATCTGGGCCGAAACCAGAAGTCGGACACTCAACCAACTGAGCCCCCCAGGCTCAGCCCCCACATTTGGATAGTCTAATCCGTGCCCCCAACCAGTCTCGGATGCGATGGTCCAAAGCCTTTCGTCTTCTTAGGGTTTGCGCATCCAGTGTTGAAGCGGAAGCCCATCTTCTATATTTCCATCGCGCCTGGTTTCTAAAATCCCCGTGTCCTTTTTCTTCCCAACCTTCCGTTTTGGAAAAAAAAAAAAAAAAAAGAATTCACACCTACACAAGGGCTGCAAAAGTGGTTCCGGGAACCCTCTTATAGCCCTCGCCCAGATTCACCAGTTGTGCAGATTTCGTCCTGTGCTCATTCACACACCCCTTCCAGTTAATATGTAAGAGTATTAATAGTTGTGCCACTATATGGGAATGAGTTGCAGACAGCAGGGCCATTCGCCCATGAATACTCGCACGTGCATCTGCTAAGATGTATGACACCCCCGCCCCACCACCACAGTCACAGTCCGGTCGTCCCGCTCAGGACACGTAAACACCGAATCCATATTACTCCCCAGTCTACGGTCCCTGTTTGCATCTTCCTGCTGTCCCCGTAGCATCCTTTGTGACATTATTTGCACACGCTCCCTCCTTGCCCGTCCAATCCAGAACCCAACGTTGCATTTGGTTGTCATGTCTCTTTAACAAAAAAAAAAAATTTTTTAACGTTTATTTATTTTCGAGAGAGAGACAGACAGACGGAGCGTGAGCGGGGGAGGGGCAGAGAAAGAGGGAGACACAGAATCCGAAGCAGGCTCCGGGCTCCGAGCTGTCAGCACAGAGCCCGATGCGGGGCTCGAACTCGTGAATCCCAAGGTCATGACCGGAGCTGAAGTCGCACGCTTAACTGATGGAGCTACCCAGGCGTCCCTGTCGGGTCTCTTTAGAGTTCTTCAGTCGGGATATCGATCCCTTGGCTTTTCTCTGCCTTTCATGACCCTGACGCTTTTGAAGACAGGCCAGTTAGAACAGCCCACAGTTGGCCTTTGTCCGATGTTTCCTCATGATTCAGTTCAGGGGGCGCACTTTTTGGCAGGAATTCACGTAAGTGATGCTGTGTCCTCCTCAGTGCATGATATCAGGAGGCCCATGACGCCCGCCTGCCCCACTGCTTCTGATGCCACTTTAATCATTTGGCAAAGATAGTCCTAACATCCCCACCTTCTACCATCCCTTCAGGTCATGTTTCTGACATCCCATAACGTTAGAATTCTAAGATTTTTTTTAAAGTTTCTTTATTTTGAGAGAGAGAGAGAGAGAGAGAGAGAGAGAGAGAGAGAGAGAGAGAAAGCACACACAGGAGCAGGATAGGGGCAGAGGGACAGAGAGAAGCGAGAGGGACACAGAGAGAGGGAGAGAAAGAGGATCCCACGCTGGCTCTGCACCATCAGCAGGGCTCAGACCCACAAACCCCAAGATCATGACCTGAGCCGAAGTCGGACGCTTAACCAACGGAGCCACCCAGGCGCCCCTCTAAGATTCTAATCTTCATATACACATATCACTAGCTAAGTTTGGTTGAGTGCTTCCCTTGCATAATAACTCAGTCCTTATCACACCACCAGGAGGTAGGCACGGTTGTTAGCTCCACTTTACAGATCGGGAAACTGAGTCTCAGAGGGGCTGCACATCCTAACTGCCCGAGATCCCACAGCTGGCACAGCAGCGGAACCCGGCTTGGAGCAGGTTAGCTCACGGGGCTGGATGCCTTGGCCACCATGGACAGCGTCTCCCGAGCTGAAGGCGGCCACGACAGGGAGTCCCTTCTCTGTCCACTCCAGGCTTATCATCTGGTTCTCCCTCTTTGCCTTGGGGTCCCTCTGCGCCTCCCACAGAGCCGGCTTCTTCTGGAGAATTAGAGCCCGGGACCTCTTTCTCACGAAAGTGATCACAGTAATAATAGAGGACACTTCTCGATCACATAGCCCTGGCACCGGTGCCTGTGGCGCGTGGTGGGGAGGACCGGGAGGGGAAATTATAGGTGGTCAAGGTGCATTTACAGCCCAGAGTCATTTTGATGCCTACAGCCCTGCCAGGAGCCCAATCATTTCCTGTCCCCTCAAAGTTTCACTCGGACTACTCCGACGTCGCTCATCCCCTCCCCTGCCCCATTAGAGGGTATCTCGAATGTGCTTCAGAGACACAACCGATGCCCTTGTAGATCTAAGCCAGCTCACATCCTTCCCCTCCTCAGAGGCCTCCCATGTTTCCCATCCCACTCGGCATAAGCACCAAAGTCCTTAGCGTAGCCCACCAAAGCCCTGTGACGTCTGCCCTGTTGTTCCCTTTGTGATCTCATCTCCCTCTTCCCCTTACTCCCTCCGCTGGAGCCACACTGGCCGCCTCTCAGATACTCAGATACATCCCTTAGATACTCCAAGCGACTCCTGCCTCAGGACATTTGCACTGGCTGTTCCCTTTGCCAGGGCTACTTTTCCCCAGATCTCCTCCACACGGCTCCCACCCTCACCTCCCTCAAGTCTCTGCTCAAATGTCACCATTGAGAAAAGCCTTCGCTGACATCCTAACACAACGCCTTCCCGCGCCCTACCCTCTCCTCTGTTTTCCTCTATTTTTCTCCATAGCGCCATCACCACCTGCCATTCTATATAATGTTGGCTGTTTATGTGCCTCCTGTACTAGAATAGAAGCTCCACCAGGGCAGGGATGTTGCTCTGATCTGGTTTTGCTGCTGTTTCCCCCAAGAAACACTAAGAACAGTGCCTGGCACACAGCGGGTGCTTAACAAATACCTGTGGAATGAATGAACTGTAAATAACTTATTACATGTGCAACTGTCACTGTGATGTGGCTCTCCCACAGGCCTCCGAGCCCCGTGAAGGAAGGGCCTCTTCCCCACTGTGTTCCCAGCACTGCCCAGCACAGGGCCCAGAGCAGGTGCTCAGGGAGTATTTGTTGAATGAATGAGCCAAGTTAAACAGTGGAGTTATCTATTTAATGCTGGCGCTCCCAATCCTCACGGATTCCATGGTGGGAGAGACCAACCCTTACGTTGTTCGCCTTCTGCACCCCTGACTCACCCTCAGTACTATGTGTTTAACACCGGGCCAGTCTCGTACTTGTGAGTTTTCGGTGGCGCCTTTCCCTCCTCCAGGAAGCCTACCCTGACTCCCCTCCCTCGCAAAGAGCCTTTGACCAACCTTCACCCCTGTTTTGTCCCCTCCCCTTCCCGCCGCAGCGAGGGCACGCTGGTGTTCAAGCCGGGCGAGACACAGAAGGAGCTGCGCATCGGCATCATCGACGACGACATCTTCGAGGAGGACGAACACTTCTTCGTGCGGCTGCTGAACCTGCGCGTGGGCGACGCGCAGGGCATGTTCGAGCCCGACGGCGGCGGGCGGCCGAAGGGACGGCTGGTGGCGCCACTGCTGGCCACCGTCACCATCCTGGACGACGACCACGCGGGCATCTTCTCCTTCCAGGACCGCCTGCTGCACGTGAGCGAGTGCATGGGCACCGTGGACGTGCGCGTCGTGCGCAGCTCGGGCGCGCGGGGCACCGTGCGCCTTCCGTACCGCACCGTGGACGGCACGGCGCGCGGCGGCGGCGTGCACTACGAGGACGCGTGCGGCGAGCTCGAGTTCGGCGACGACGAGACCATGTGAGCGCGTCGGCCGGCAGCCCCGGGGCACCGCGGCGGGAAGACGGGGCGGGGCCGAGGGCGCGGGCACGGCGGACGAGGTGGGCGGGGCGCGGGAGGGGCGGGGCCACGGCATTGGGGCCGGGCCTTGAGAAGTGGGTGGGGCGCGTCCATATAGTGGGCGGGGGCTGGCGGGAGGCGGGGCAAGGCCTAGGGAGGGGGCGGGGCAGAGGCGGGGAGGGAGGAGACAGGAGTGCCGGGGCGGGGCCAAGATGAAGGGGCGGGTCTTGGGGCGGGCCTAGGGGAGGGGTGGGGCTTGTGGGTAGGAGGAAGGCTCTGGGGAAATAGCTGGAGACTTAAGGGAAATGTGAGCGAGGCTTTGGGGAAAAAAAGACCGAGTAGGAATGGTAGGGCCTGGGAAGGTGGGGGCAGGGCCTGAAGAGGCCCTGAAGACACTGGAAGACTGGGATTTGGGGAAGGCGGGTGGGGTCGGGGCAAGTGGCCTGGATAACAGTCACACCAACGCACACACCGGCACACACGGAATCACAAAGCTACAGACACGCGCGCTGGAGCACAGTCAGGGGTGGTCTCACGCTCAGACACGCGGCCACCCCCTTGCACAGATGCCCGAGTCCCCTCTGTGTGCCTGCAGCCTCACATCCCCGCCGCATGCCTGGCGTGCAGACGGCGCCTCCCCCACCTCTCCCCCCCCTTCCCTGCTCTCTTCCGCCCCCGCACGCCCGTCTGTCTCCCTCCTTCTGCCGCCCGCGCTCCTCCCACCGAGCAGAGCCCCCGCCGCGCTCCCTGCCCCCTCCCCCTCCCAGCCTCTGGGCCTGGGCCTCCGCTCAGCTCCTCGCTGCTCTCCCCGCCTCTCCATCCCGTCCCTCCCTTCGTGTCTCCGCGTGTCTCGCTGTTGGCAGGCCCTCTCTGGGGCTCCGTTAATCTCCGGATCTCGGTCCCCAGTATCTCGCTGACCCGGGTTATATTTCAGTGCCGGCCTCTCCGTACCTTTCCATCTGCCTCTCTGCCTGCGTTGGGCTGAGAACTCGGGTTGAGGGCTGAGGGCACCATCCCGGACCCCACTTGTCACCTTCCAGAGGCAGGGGGAATGGAGAGAGTTGTCTTTCTGCTTATCCTGGTCCTCCCTGTAGTCTAACCGGCTTCCCTCCTGCTGCTGCGACCCCACGGGCCCTCTCCTCCCCCACAGGGCTTCCCCAGGCTGGGACACCCTCTGCCCCCGCCCCTACCCCTGCCCCCACCCAGTCTTCCAGCTGTGGCTTCAGAAGACAGAGAACAGGAGGCTAATTAGCATTTAGGGAAACACATCCTTCCTTTCTCCGGGGCAGGCGCTAATTAGAGGTGCCTGGAAGCAGCCCGGGGGCCGGGCCAGAGGGGTGGCCCCAGGGAGGATCAACACGGAAGTGGAGGAGAGACGCCCAGAGATGGGGTGGCGGGGAGAGAATGCAGAGCGAAAGAGAGAGAGAGAGGCGCTCAGAGACAGAGAAGACCTAGAGAGAGATGGAGACACAGAGACAGAGTAACAGAAGCAGAGAAAGAAAGAGACGGAAAGACAGGAACGTTGACACAAAGGGGGAAGGAAATTGACACAGAAGTACGTGGAGAGAGAGGAGAGGGATTGAGAGGCTATGATCCAGGAAGCCTGAAGGGAAGAGACAGAGACCTTCTTACTGAGAGAAACTCAGGGGAACTCGGGGGAGGAGAGATCTTCTTGATGCCTCAGAGAGTTTGGGTCAGAGAGAGGGACAAACGACAGGGTTGCGAAGGAGACCGGTCCGAGTTCAGAGGCTGGGAAGGGCTGGAGAGTGGGGTTTCCAGGACGCAAAGAGGGCACACGTGAGGGTGACAGAAGGTCAGCCTGGGGAGCACGGCTGCTTCCTTTGATCTCGGGAAGCCCTGCCTTAGTCTAGCCCGAGTCCCTCTCGCTGTCCCCTGCCAAGTGGGTTTCTCCTCCCTGGGTTCCACGAGGGCGCGCCCGTCAGGATGCCAGTTGGCATGGGTGTCACTGCGTGTCAGTCACCGGGCGTCAGTGGATCCCGGCGTGTCTGCGAGAGAGTGAGCGTCGGAGGTGTGTGTGTATCACCCTGTCTGCGTGTCGCGGGCTCGACAGCTGTCTGCACATGTCAGGGTGTGTGAGTAGAATGTCTCAGGAGACCCTGCTTCCCGCCACGGTGTTCCAGAACCTTGGACAGCTCCCAGTCCACTTCTGAGGCTGGGGGTGGCCATTTCTTTCTGCCCACAGAAAATTAAAATATCCTGAGACCAGAAGGGGGTGAGGGTGGAAGTGGGCATATGTCCCCACATGGCCATCTTGTGTGCATCTGTCTCTACATGGGTGTCGCTGTATCCTGTGCGTTTGTGTGTTGAGATGGGTCCATTGAGTGACTCTCTGATCGAGAGCGTTTTGCTTGAATTGTGGTGACTTTGGCGGTTCCATTCTGCAGACGCTGAGACAGGGAGAGGGGAACACGGATAAAGGAAGGCAGAGAGCTGGGAAGAGACTGAGACGGACAGGGTCAGAGATGGAGACAGAGAGAGAGAGAGAGAGACTGAAGGGGATAAAAATAAACAGACACCCGAGAGCCATAATGGGCGAGATGTAAGACAGGAAGAGTCTACATGGAACCACAGTGGGGCTCTGCAGGTTGGCGAAGTCGCCGAGGCTGCGGTGGGGGTGTTGTGCTAACAGGCATCTGGTCTGTGTGATTTTGCCACTGCATAGGGAATGGCTGCGGGGTGTGATGGTGTGTGGGTGTGGGCGGTGTTGATTGGCTTCTGCTGGGTGACTGTGTGGGCTGGCTGTTTGTGTTTCTGGGTTCTGGGGCCGGGCCTCAAGGTTCCTACAGCTGAAAGGGCTGCTAGCGGCAGGGCTGTGGGTTTTCTGGGTCTTTGTGAGTGAGGGGGGTGGGCTGTGTGCCTGGAGGGCACGGATAACTCCTGGCTCTTCCCCCCACCCCCCACCGCCGGCACCCCCTGGTTACCATAGCAGCGCGGATGCTGAGAAAAATCAATCAGCGCTCAGTTAATCCTCAGAATGCGGTCAGGACAGAGGGCAGGAAGCAGAGGGCCTCCTGAACTGAAGGATCAGAGTTCACAAATGTTTGTGGAACAGGCACCGCTCTAGGCATTGGGGGGGAGGGGTGCAGCAAAGTACATAAATGAACAAAGATCGCTGCCCTGGTGGAACTTACTTTTTTTTTTTTTACATTTTTAAAATATTTATTTATTTTTGAGAGAGAGAGAGAGAGAGAGAGAGACAAAGCGTGAGCAGGAGAAGGGCAGAGAGAGAGGGAGACACAGAATCTGAAGCAGAATCCAGGGTCTGAGCTGTCAGCACAGAGCCTGATGCGGGGCTTGAACTCACGGACCACGAGATCATGACCTGAGCTGCAGTCAGTCTGACGCTTAACTGACTGAGCCACCCAGGCGCCCAGAACTTACTTTTTTTCTTTTTTTTTTTTTTTTTTTGAGAACTTACATTTTAATGTGAAGAGACAAATGGCAAACCGTAAACAAAATAAACATATTAGATGGTCTGTTAGAAGGTGATATGGAACAAAGCGCACGTAGAGCAGGGGAAGGGGGCCAGGCGTGCTGAGGTCGGGACAGGGATGGATTGCAATATTAAAGAAGGTGGCGGAAGTGAGCTTCATTAAGAAAGAGGTTTGAACAGAGATCCAGAGGAACGGAGGGAATGAGCCTGGGGGGAAATTGCAGGGCCTGGGATGGAGGGGCGCTCCAGAAATTGGGCAAGTGGCGAGTTACCTGGCGATTCGGGCTGGGGCCTCATGCTGGGTGCTTTTCCTCCCCGCTCAGGAAAACTCTTCAGGTGAAGATAGTTGATGACGAGGAATATGAGAAAAAGGATAATTTCTTCATCGAGCTGGGCCAGCCACAGTGGCTTAAGCGAGGGATTTCAGGTGAGGGGTGACAGGTATGCTGTGGGAGAGGTAAGGGGTCCAGGGTGTGTGTGTGTGGGGGGGACCCTCAGAGGTTCCATTAGTGGCTGCTCCTTAAGGCTCGTAGATCTGAGCTTCCCAGGGAAGCAATCTCACCTTCTCTCTGTCTCTGTCTCTCCCCAGCCCTGCTGCTCAATCAAGGTGAGTGGAGTCACCGCCGGGCTTTGACTGCAGGGGGGTCTCGGGAGGAGGGTCATGGCCTCAAGCTACCCGTTGAGGTCACGTTTGAGGCGGGTTGGAGGTGAGATAAAGGCAGACGCGGAGCTGGGTGAGGGCTGGAGTTGATCTCAGAGTTGGTGGGGTCCATTGAGTTTGGGGCTACAGCTGGGGGTTCGGAGGCCAAGATCATGTTTTGTTTGTAGTGCACGTTGGGGGAATGGTAGGCCAGGATCCCATCTGGGTTTGTGGTGGGGTCAGATTAGAATTGGGGTCAGATTTAGATCAAAGCCTAAGCTGGGGTTTGAGGTGAGTTGGGGGGGGGGGGGGATGGTGTTAGAATTGGGGCCGGGGCCAGAGTGTGGGGGGGGGGTGGCGGCAGCTGCTTGAACATAAGGGACAGAGTAGTTCGGGAGTTGAGATCAGAATCTGGATTTGGAGTTAGGATTAGGGTCAGACTAAAGATTGCATTAGTCAGGGTAAGTGATAGGAGCTGCTGTAACAAATAGGCCCCCAAATCCCAGAAGCTTAACCACAATAAAAGTCATTGCTGGCAGAGTTTTCTGAGAGTGTACCTGGTTGGGGTGGCATTCTTCTAAGAGTTAGGGTTAAGTTGGTGCTGGGCTTGGAACAAAGGACCACCATGCTTTGGGGAGACAGGTGAGCTGAGGGCCAGCTACAGGTGGGTCTGGGTCCAAGATCTGTGCCAACATTGGCTATCCCCTCTTTCCGCACCACCTCAAACACACTCGAAGATGTTTTTCAGAGCTTAGATATAGAGACAAGGCCTCCTCCCACGAGGGTGGTGATGATGATGACGGTGTTGGCGATTTTAACAAAGGAAATAGCATTTTAGACTATTTATGTGTGCCGGGCACTAAGCCCTAAGCACCACACATGAAGTAACTCCTTTAAACCCTCACAACCAGCCATAGGTGGCTACTGTTGTTGTACCTGTTTCACAGATATGAGCACGGAGGCACAGAGAGGCTAAGGCATTGCCCGGGGTCACACAGCTCCCTCCATTTGAAGCCCAGAGCCTACCAGCTGAACTTCACGGACCAGCTGGGTCTTAGGTTGAGGAAGATGGTGGTCATATGGGGACACGGGGGCAGGCTGGGGGCGTGCCACCGCGGAGGCTTCCTAAGGGACAGCTGACAGAGTTTTCTTTCTCAGTGGGAACAGATAGTGAGGGCATCACAGGCCCAGTGAGCCTAACTCCCGTCCTTCATGCTGCAGGGGATGGGGACAGGAAGCTGACAGCCGAGGAGGAGGAGGCTCGGAGGATAGCAGAGATGGGCAAACCAGTTCTTGGGGAAAACCGCCGACTGGAGGTCATCATCGAGGAGTCATATGATTTTAAGGTGACTTTCTGGGGACGCCAGCTTCCTGGAGTCTTGGGGAAGGTCTGGTAAGAGTCAACTAGGAGGGTGATCTAGGGTCCGAGCCCATCCCTCCGCCAGCACCATGGACAGCAACACCACCTTTTCCCTTCTTGCCTGTGAACTGGGGTGTGGGGAGGTTGAGGACCCCTGGGCTGTGAGCCCCAACCCCAGTGTTCCTCAGGGAGCCTCAGGGATGCGCTGAGGTGGTCACAGGCAATGGTCTCTTCCCCTCCCTTTCCTCCTCAGAACACGGTGGATAAGCTCATCAAGAAAACCAACTTGGCCTTGGTGATTGGGACCCATTCATGGAGGGAACAGTTTTTAGAGGCAGTTACAGTGAGCGCAGGTAAGTGGGGAGGGAGGAGAGAGGAGAGAGAGGGAGGGATGGGGAGACAGAGTGCTGGGGAGGAAAAGAGAGAAATGAATAGAAAGAGAGAAAGGGGGCAAGAAGAGGACAGAGAACGATAGAGAAGAGAAAGAGAACGAGGACACAAAGAAAAAGAAAGACACAGGGAAAGATAGGGAACAGATACAAACAGGAGAGATGGACACACACAAGGAGAGAGGTGCAGAGAATCACGGAGAGAGACAGAGACATGGAGAGAACCTGAGGGGTGTAGAGAATGAAGTCAGTAAACTGCAGAGGGCCAGAGAGAGACCGAGAAAGAGCGAGAGAGGGATACACAGAGAGAAAGGCAGCCGGAGGGGTGGAGGCAGAGAGCTGAGGGGAGGAGAGGTCCCAGCTGGGCTTTCTCCTGGCGTCAGAGAGCTGGAGGGTGGGAACAGGTTAAATGTCACGGCCTCCTCAGACAGCCTGGGCGCCTCCGTTGCCACGGAGACAGTCAGGGTCCGGGGTGCATCCCAGCTCTCTCCCACCTGTGCGGGTTTCGCCTTCCTTGGGTCTCAGATGGGCCCACACTGCCCCCCTGTGGCCAGAGACACCGTGGCACTTGGATTCACAGGTTCAGTCTTGGGAGACCAACATTGGCCCTTTGTGGTACCGATTGGGGAAACTGAGGCCCAGCAGCAGACGAGGGACTGGCCTGAAGTCCCACAGGGAACGAGCTGGAGCTCAAGGCTTCTGTCCCTTATACAACATCAGGCCTCCTTCAGGGAGGCCTAACTGTAGGAACTGAAAATACACTAGGAATTGTGGTTGAACAGGGAGATGGAAACAAACCAGGCTTTGGGAATGGAAATATACCAGGAAGCGAAGTGATGTCTCTCTCTGAAGCCACATTCTTTCAATATCTATTTCTTTATTATTATTATTATTATTTTCATCTTTATTTTTGAGAGAGGGAGGGAGCAGGGAAGGGGCAGAGAGAGAGAGAGAGAGGGAGACCCAGAATCCAAAGCCGGCTCCAGGCTCCGAGCTGTCAGCACGGAGCCCGACGCAGGGCTCAAACCCATGAACTGTGAGATCATGACCCGAGCCAAAGTCAGAGGCTCGACTGCCTGAGCCACCCAGGCACCCTCCAATATCTGTTTCTGGGGGATCCTCTGGACTCAGCCCTGTGCACGACATTGCCGGGGACAAAGAGATGATATGACGGCATGAAGCCTATTCTCACAGTGCTCATAGTCCAGTGGGGGGAGACACACGTGCCACAACACAGTGACAACCCAGAGCAGGCAGGGCTGGGCCAGGGGACCTCAGGTTGCTGCGGGAACCCAGACAGGAGGTTGACCCAGCCTGAGGGTCCGGGAGGGCTCCCTGGAGGAGGAGGCTTCTGAGCTGCGTCTTCACATTGGAATAAGCGTTAGCCAGGAGGAGGAAGAAGACGGGGAGGTGTTGCAGGCAGAGGGGGAAACCAAGTACAGAGTTTGCAAGTACCCTAGGTCGTGGCGCGTTTGGGGAGGGTGACTAGGTTCGGGCGTGAAGAAACAGCCTCAGGAGCTGGAGGTGGGCAGAGCCCAGACCGCGCAGGTCCGCATAGGCCACCGCAGGGAGCTGGGGTGTCATTTCGGTGCAAGGGCGGGGGGACCACGGAGCATTTTGAATGGGGGAAGCTCCAGGCGCCGGAGGGAGCTTGTGGAAGGAAGGAGAAGCTGGGACGGGGCGGCGCGGGAGTTGAGGCTGTCCAGCTGGCAGGAGGTGACGGACGGGAGGGACCGTGGAGAGACAGCACTCCCTCCGGGCTCAGCAGAGAAGACAGGGTAGCACAAAACTGAGGCTGCGGGGTGTGAGCCGGTGGTCGGTGGTCGTGGAGGTGACTCAGCTGGTGGGTCGGCAGGAAGCAACCCATTAGATCAGAGGAAGTAGTGGAGTGGGGGAGGGTAAAACCCTACCAGCGGTAAGAATCCTGATGATGACGTCATGATGGGGACCTTGGAGCGCCAGGCAGCCTTTGAAGCCCATTTCCTGTCTGGCCTGAGTCAGCTAATGCTCCCCAAGTTTCCAGCCCGGTCCTTGATCATTCTGAGCACTTTGTTCAACACGTGCCCCTGCCTCCTTGCCGCGAGCATGAAACTGCTTGAGGGGCTGACGGAGAGGGGCGGGTCTCACCCCCTTGGATGACGCGTGAATCTCCCCAGGCACTAGAAGGGGCCTTTCAATAACAGCCGTCAGGCTGGAGATGCGCCGCCGGGCTGCGCAGAGAGTACTTTACGTGGCCCGCCTCATGCAGTCGTTACAGACCCCTCTTGAGGCAGGTCCAGTTTTTACTCCCATTTCTCAGATAGGCATGCGGAGGCTCAGAGAGGTTAGGACACGGATTCAGGATCACGCAGCAGATCCGGAGTTTGGAACCAGAGACGTGGCTCCGGAGCCACAGGCGTAACCATGAGGCTCCCTCT
Organism: Herpailurus yagouaroundi; assembly: GCF_014898765.1. NCBI lineage: Eukaryota > Metazoa > Chordata > Mammalia > Carnivora > Felidae > Herpailurus > Herpailurus yagouaroundi. The sequence continues at coordinate 3,920,730 of NW_024412451.1, read as the reverse complement.
ATGGGAAAGGCTGAAGAGCCTCCCCTGATGGGAAAGGCTGGAGGAGTCTGCAGAGACCGGAGCCTTGAATGCCAAGCACAGGAATGTGGGCCTCGGTCTAAGGGCAGTGGGAAACCAAGGCAGGATTTGAAGCAGGGCAGGGAAAAGCCCCCGGGAGAGGCAGTGATAGCAGCCCTTCCCTGCCAAGAGCGCGTTCTCCCCACTCTGACTTCGGCCACGTCTCACCGTGGCCAGTGAGGAACGCATTCAGCGGCGAACAACAGAAAACGCAACCACAAGCAGCTGAAGCACCCTGGAGGTTACTTTTGCCACAGAACAAAGGAATCCGTAGGAGGCAATAAAGAGTCAGCAGCTCGGTAACATCATTAAATGCCCAGGCTCCCTCTTCATTTATCTTTCCCACTCTCAACCTTTGCCCACATGGTGGCAAAATCGCTGCCGCATCCCCAGGCGTCAAGCTCGCATTCCAGGCGGGGAGAAAGAGGCAGTAGGATAGCAAGAAGGGGCAGCGTGCCTGCTGCTTTGGAGCGTCCAATTCCACTTTTCCTGGGGTCGCCGCAAAAGTCTCCTTTGAAAGATGGTGCAAAGAATGAAGAAACCACTCAGTTAAGCATTTGCAAACTTAAAAAAAAAAAAAAAAAAACAAGACAAGAGACTAAGTGAGCTGGAAAAGCAGGAGAGGGATAGATGACCCGAATTCCCGAATCCGTCAGTGTGTCCTCTGCTGGCTGACAATTCAGAGGAGCTTGGGTGCCCGTCGTCGCCGTGGCTCCCTGCATTTTGCTCCCTGACTTGCTCTGCGCGACTGATCGAGGACTACCCTCTTCCTTATCGGCGTCCTTCCAGGCGTAGCGCCCATTCAATTCGTTTCCTACTTCTCATTCATTGCTTTGTGCTTCTCAGTTTAGGGCAAGGTAGACGACACATTCCATGTGGGCTTTCCCCTGACACACGTCCCAAGTGGCAGGTCAAAGACAGGTCACATTCAGTCACAGCAGGTGATACAAGCACCACGAAGGGCCAGTGAGGCATCCTTTACAGCGGTCAGAAAACACCTCTGTGACACAGTGCCCGTGTCAGGAAAGCCAGAGCTTTCCAGAAGCCCTCCGCTTAGGTCTCCTGGCCGGGCTGGGTCACAGGGCTGCTGTTGCAAGGCGTTCTGGGAAAACAAGCACCTTTAGCTGAGTATGTGGCTACTGTTAGCTACAATGAGTCAGAGGAAGTCAATATTTCCAGCTGTAGAAATGGCTTTCTGTAAATGGTAGCTATGAAGGCGTCTGGGAAAAGGACTGGTTTTTTTTTGGCTAGGGATGTGGCCACCCCTAGCGGCAAGGGATCCTGGCAAGCCAGATGTTTTTAGCCGAGCACATGGCCTCCGGCACCGAGGGATTCTGGAAAAGCGAGTATTGGTATCTGGGCTCCTGGCCGCAAGGAATTCTGAGAAGGCAAGGCATTTTATAGAGCAGAATTTTACTGAACAAAACGGGGGGGGGGGGGGGGGCCGCTCGGTAGGCCAGGAAGAAGGTGGCCTGGGTGTGTGCCCCAGCTGGGTCGTGTGCCCACAGGGGACGAGGAGGAGGAGGAGGACGGGTCCCGGGAGGAACGGCTGCCTTCCTGCTTTGACTACGTCATGCACTTCCTGACGGTGTTCTGGAAGGTGCTCTTTGCCTGCGTGCCCCCCACGGAGTACTGCCACGGCTGGGCCTGCTTCGGCGTCTGCATCCTGGTCATCGGCCTGCTCACCGCCCTCATCGGGGACCTTGCCTCGCACTTTGGCTGCACCGTCGGCCTCAAGGACTCTGTCAACGCCGTAGTCTTCGTGGCCCTGGGCACCTCCATCCCTGGTAACCCCCCTGGGAAACCGCTGGTCCGGGGAGAGTCTCAGAGAAGCCCAGCAGTAGAGCCCGAGAGGAAGGTTGTGCAGAAATAAGGTGGTGGAATCCCACAGAACCCGGATGGTGGGCCCCACAGAAACGTAATGAGGGAGCATGAGAGAAACCAGGCGGGGAGGTCCTGTAGATGCAGTAGGTAAACGGAATCCTCCCCCAAAGCAACCATCGGGATGTCCCGTAGAACTAAGGTATTGGGAAATGTAGGACCCAGACAGTGGGTTCCATAGAAAGCAGGGGGCGGGGCCTGTAGAAAGCAACTTTTTTTTTTTTTCATGTTTATTTTTGGAGAAAGAGAGAGAGAGAGAGAGAGAGAGAGAACAGTGGGGGAGGGGCAGAGAGAGAGGGAGAGAGAGAATCCCAAGCAGGCTCCAAGCCCGCCCTGAGTGTGGAGCCTGACTCGGGGGGGGGGGGGGGGGGCCGGGGGGGCCCGTCTCACCGCCGTGAGACCACGACCTGAGCCGAAAGCAAAAGTCAGCCGCCTAAACCCGCTGAGCCACCCAGGCGCCCCAGAAAGCAGCTATTGTGACTGGCTCTCCGATGCCTGCGCTCTATACCGGAGATTTGAGTTTTTAGCGAGATGTTGAGAAATGGGTGGAGGCCGCAGAAAGGGGGCTGCGTGCTGGACAGAGACCAGGTGGGGAATTGACGGGAAGGGGGTTGCATGTGGGTGGAACCGAACACTTGTCCCGCCAGCTGGCGATGGGGTGATGGGGCCAGTAGAAAATAGGCAGCGGGTTCATGCAATGCAGACAGCGATTCCTATGGAAAGCGGGCGGCGAGTCCCATAGAAAGCAGGCAGCAGACCCCCCCTGAATGCAGAGACTGCGATCGGACAGTGGTTCCACCGGAAGCAGGCAGGGGGTGCCATAGAAAGTAGGCCGTGGATACCACTGGATGCAGACAAGTCCCATAGAAAGCAGGCAGCGAGTCTTGCAGAGCGCCCGGCACCGGCATGATGACCCACTTTGTGGCTTGCTTGGGGTCAAGGGCCTCCGGCGGGGAGCTGCGGCCGCGGGAGGCGGGGTCTGCCCGGGGGGGGGGGGGGGGGGCACCGGGGACGGTGTCGGGGTCTCCTGGGAAGCTGGCGTGGGGGACAGGCTGGGCCCCTGTGACCGCCGTGTCTCTGCCCACGCAGACACGTTCGCCAGCAAGGTGGCGGCGCTGCAGGACCAGTGCGCGGACGCGTCCATCGGCAACGTGACGGGCTCCAACGCGGTGAACGTGTTCCTGGGCCTGGGCGTGGCCTGGTCGGTGGCCGCCGTGTACTGGGCGGTGCAGGGCCGCCCGTTCGAGGTGCGCACCGGCACGCTGGCCTTCTCCGTCACTCTCTTCACCGTCTTCGCCTTCGTGGGCATCGCCGTGCTGCTGTACCGGCGCCGGCCGCACATCGGCGGCGAGCTGGGCGGCCCGCGGGGCCCCAAGCTCGCCACCACGGCGCTCTTCCTGGGCCTCTGGTTCCTGTACATCCTCTTCGCCAGCCTCGAGGCGTACTGCCACATCCGGGGCTTCTAGGCCCCCCTCCCCCTCCCCAGAGACTCGGCTGCCCCTGCTTCGGACCCGCGTCTCCTTTTGTCCTCCAGAGAGATTCGGCCTCCTCTCTCCTGGGACTCAGCCTCCCTTCCTCCTGGCAGTTAATATCCCTGCCCTCCGTCCCCACTAACATCCTCGTCCCTTCCCCTCGGGGGTCTCCCCGAGATACCCACAACTGCCGCCCAGCCCTGGTAGCCACTGTCCGCCCCCCCCCCCCCCGGGGACATTGCCACCTCGAGGCCCCTCCCCAGAGAACCGCCCCCTACCCCGCGACCTTCTAGAGAATCTATAACATCTGTCTCCCTCCACACCCAGCCTTACCCTATCCCTTAAGGCCCCCTTCCTCTAGAGGACGCCCCCCCCCTCCCACCGCCACCACCGCCAGGGACCTGTGCCCCAGAGCCTCAGAACCCAGCCCTCCCTGGGGGACCTTTGAAGGAGGCTGACCCATCCCAGGATGTCCCTGATCTCGGCCCCTCTCCCCAACCCTCAGCGAGCTCTGTTCAGCCCCCGAGGGTGGGGCGGAGGAACAGGTAGGTGCGTGCAAAAGGGGGCCACGCCTTCCCTGATTTCTCCACTCAGGCCCTTGGGAGGACACTAATTTTCGAGGCTTGGAGAAGGGAGGGGAGAAGTGTGGGGTTTCAGAGCTGGAGGAGGCGCATTTGAACCTGCAACTTCTCACATTCCAGCGCCCCCACTGGCCTCCACTACCTCCTAGAGCCCAGCCACACCTTGGGTGGGGGGGGGCCTGTGTGTATATATAGTGTGTTTGGGGGAGGGGGGACACGGGAGGGTGCATGTCTTGGGGAAAGGGGGTGACAGACTTTCCTTTTGCGAGGGCAGCAGACTCCCCCAGCCGTGGTAACTGGCTTTGGGGAGGAGGCCGGGAATCGAAGGGAGTCCAGCGATCTCCCCTGACAATCTAGAAGGCTCATTTTGCCCTCAGTGCCAGCCAATCCGGGCAGGACCCTCGAAGAGGAGACCGAGGGTCCCAGAGGACCAATGCTACAAGCCAGCAAATGCTGCCACATCTCTGCCTGATGGGGAGCAGGGGTGGGTGGGTGGGTGGGAGGGTGGGACTGGGGCCAGGGGGTCTGGGTGGGCATTTTTAACCTTGGAGGCCACCCGTCTGTTGGTAGGCCACCTGCATTTTCTTACCGTTGTTTCCTGCCCAAAGGACACACTTGGGGTGTGCGGAGTGCTGCCCACTTCTTGGGACCCTGAGGATCACCCTGCAACCCCTGTAACACCCTGCTTCCCACAGGTTTTTAGCGTCCTATCGTCCTGTTGTGCATCACCCCAACATCCCAGACCTGTTACCCACTCCCCTTTCTCTACTCCTAGCTCATCAGCACCGGTCGTTGTCTCTTCTCTGTGATTTCTGTACAAGTTGCCATAAAACTTTGAAATTCTGCCTGAAACAAAACAAAACAAAACAGCCTTCTTGCGAGGAGTTGGGATTCTAGAGGAGGGAGCTCATGAGGTCTGTGACTGAGATTTGGGCAACTGTGAAATAGACCAGGTACTCTGGGTCTTTCCAGGCAGGACACCCACGGGCACCAGCCACTCCCAAAAGTTCACACCAGCTTCCCGTAGCCACGCCCTCATTCGCCACCCAGTTTGCCTAGCCACGCCCCCACGCCTCCGCTCCGGGAGCTTTCCTAGCCACGCCCCCATCCCAGCAGCCACCAACTATTCCCTTTCACTGAGCATCTTGGGAACACAAAAGAGGAGGACCCAGATTTGCCTGATCAGAGGAGCTGGGGTTGATGGGAGTTTCCCGAATAAAGCAAGTCATTTTCTCAGAATCCTGATATAGGAGGAGGGGGGTGTGTGTGTGTCCAGGTGAAGGGCACAGCCTATGTAAAGGTGTGCGGACTTGTGAGTTACCGGCTTTTTCGTACTCCTGCAAGAGGGTTGCACGAATGGAGTATGGGGTGCATGAGGGTGGGGAGTGGAGAGAGCCCAAGAGACCTTATCAGCCACTCTCAGGAGCTTCGAATGTATCCCAAAAGCAAAGGGGAGCTTTGGAAGGGATTTAAGGGGGACGGGGAAGGGAGGGCAGGCAGTTGATGTGGTCTGATTTACATTTTCCAACTTGCCTTCTGGCTGCCTGTGAGCCCCGAGGCTGCGAGATCAGGGAGGAGGCTGGGGCGGCCAAGGAAGGGTCCTGGAGTGGGCGGGGGGGGGGGGGGGGGAAAGGGGGTGGTGGCTCGAGATAATGGGTCAGGCTGGATGGGAGGGTTCGGAGAGAGCGCACAGGCAGGGCCCTGGCAGGAAAGAGAGAGTGCACCCAAACGGAATAGCCAGGGAGAGTTTAACGAAAGGGCTATTTTAGGGGATTAAGGCGGGGGGAGGGGAGGGGGCCAAGGTCAAGGAAAACAAGCTCGGGGAAGGTGCAGTACCCGGGGCCAGCAGTAGAGGGAGCAGTTCCACCACCCCAGCTCGAAGGCTGAAGTGTGAGCTGAAGCTACTGAGACTTGAAGGGGTGGCTAGAGCGGAGGCCCGGGGTATGGGCAGGGACAGCCCACACCCAAGAGACGGGGTGTGGGGGGGGGGCTGGAGAGTGAGCACCCCAACCTGACCCTCCTCCCGCCCACCAGTCTCCGGCTGGTGCCTTCCATTGGCTGAACTCCACCAGAAGCCAGAGGTCAACAGGTGGTGCATAGAGGTCAGCCTCTTGGGACACAGAGCGGGGCGGGAGAAGGGTGGAGAGTGGGTCCGGGAATTGGGGGGTGGGGGTGGGGAGGGAGCCATGGTGGAGAATTTGCCACAGAGGCAGTGAGGTTTCTCCTGGGTTTGGGGAATGAAGGTGGGGATAATCTGGGGAACAGGTCTGGAGAACTCGCTGGGTACAGGTGAGTATATGCTGAGGGTGATGCCTAGGGGAACATCCACAGACATCGGGGAAGTGGAGGGGGGCGTCCTGGAGCTCAGGGGAGGGGGGGTGTGCTTGACAGGGGCTTGAGATTTGTGGGCAGTGAGGCATCACCAAGCTACGGAGGGGGTGGGGCACAAGGAACACGGGAGACCCGCCTGGGGGGGGGCGGGGGGGGGGGGAAGGACCCCCCAGAGAGGTGGGAAACCTGCGGACTGGCTCCACCTGAAGCCGAGGGGAGAGCGTTTCCAGAATGAGGGCGTGGTTGACGGAGTGAAAGGTGGGAAAAGATGAGCAGTAGAAAGCGACCTTGGGATTTGGGACTGGACCGGAGCAGTTTGGTGGAGGGTGTGGGGCAGCAGGCGGGCTGATCTAGAGTGAGGAGGAGGGAGTGGAAGTCGGGGAAACTGAGGCAGAGCATGTAGACCACGCTTTGGACAACCTTGTAGAGAAAGAGGGGGTTGCTGGAGGAAGATACGGGTGTGAGCGGACTTTCCCCTCCAAGGTGGGAAGGGCTGTGGAGCAGGAGGGCATTGAATGCAGGGGCATAAGAGCATCTCACGTTCCTGGGGCCCACAGCAACGATGCCAGGCACTGTGTCGGGTCCTCCTGCGGATCTCCCCCCCGCTTCTACCGGCGCAGGAAACAGGCTCAGAGAGGGGAAGCAACTTGCCCGAAGTGTCATGTCTAGAAAGGGCGGGGACGGAGGTGGCTGAGGCCCAGAGCGCCACAGAGGACCAGTACACCTATCTTACCCGGCAAGGAAATGGGCGAGCCTGGCGGCAGGAAGTTAAGATCTCAGCTTCAAAGAGCAGCACATCCAGGGCTTGGGACGTGGATGTGACGAGGGACGTGATGATGCTGCGAGTCCCACGGGAGTCAGCTTGCGAGGGATCTACGTGAACTGTCACGGAAGCCAACAAGAGCGCAAAGATTTCCTCTCTTGGTGCCTCAGTTCCCGCATCTGGAAAGTGGGGATAATAATAATAATAATGGGGCTGATGGTACAGGGTTGTATTAACTTATCTATATTTTTTAGAATAATACCCAGCACATAGTAAGAACTCAGTAGATGGAAACGTTATACTTTCTGGATATTTCCAGCTTGCTCACTTTCTTAGTTCATATTCTTTCCCCTCACCCCTGGCCTCCTTTCTCCCCCCCCCCCCGCCCAACTCGCGGACCACAATCCCCATCCCAGAAAAGCCTCAGGACAGAGCGACGCAGATTCCCTGCAAACCGGCTGTGCCGAGTCTCTGTTGCTAAAACCCAAACGCAGGGGAGACGAATGAGGGATATCCCCTCCTCTCCCTCTAGCCCCCCAATTCTCTAATTCACTTCACCCAGCACCTGCCCGCTCTGCGCCTGGCGCTCTGCTGGGGCCACTGCAGGGACCAGAAATGTCCCTGGACCCTGCTCTCGGCCGGCTCACAGAGCAGTGGGTGACACAGGCCGAGCAGGGTGGAAAAGGTGGCGGTCAGGTCGGGGACCCGTGAGTGGAAGGGCTTTGGAGCAGGACACAGACGGCACCGATCTGGGGGGCTGAAGGCGTGCAGGGTGTAGGGAGATGGCCGAGGGGTGGCGCAGAACTCTGGGGCTAGCCGAGGCGAAAGCCGGAGGGGCAAGGCGGGGGGTGGGGGGGTGAGGCGGGGGTTGAGTGACTTCCAGAAGCTGGAGAGGAGGGCCATCTGGAGAGGGATGCCCCCCCTCCCCCCCCCCAGCTGTGGCTCCGGTATAGGCGTGCGACCGTCCCACGCCCGTGGGGCGGGGCGGGGCCGGTGGGAGCTGCCGCTGGGGGGGTGGGGGGTGGGGTGAAACCCTGACCTCGCTCCAGCCCCTCCACTGGCTGGGCTCTACAGGAGTCCATAGGACGGAGAAGCCTTGGACGCGCTCCATTAAGCCACGCTGGGGTAGACTGAATAATGCCCCCCAACGCACACTCACACGCACGCACACGTCCGCACGCTACTCCTGAGACCGCGTGGACACTGTGTTCCCTTACACCGCAAGAGGGACTTTACAGATGTGATTAACCGCGACATCTTACGGAGCGGACCTTCCCCTTGACGATGTGCGTGGGCTCTCAGTGCAACCGCAAGGGTCCTCCGAAGGGGGGGGGGGGCGGTGATCACCGTAGGACATGGGACAAGGGAAGTGGAGGTTGGAGTCACCAGGCAGTGCCACCAGCCGAGGGACCCCGGGCGCCCCTGGCCTCTCCCCTCGAGCCTCCGGAATGAGCTGCGGTTGCCTTGACTTGAGACCTCTGGCCTCCAGGATTGTGAGAGAATAAATGCGTGTCGTTTGAAGCCCCTGGGCTGGTGGTAATGCGTTAACAGCCGCAACGGGAACCGAACACAGAGACCCGCCGAAGCCTTCTGCTGCCACCTCCCATCTCTCCGGACCTCAGGCACATGAGCATGTGGTGGAAATTTCTTTTCTTTTTATGTTTGTTTAGTTTTGAGAGAGACAGGGCGTGAGCGGGGGAGGGGCAGAGAGAGAGAGGGAGACACAGAACCCGAAGCAGGTTCCGGGCTCTGAGCTGTCCGCACGGAGCCCGACGCGGGGCTCGAACCCAGGAACCGCGAGATCACGCAGGACCTCGGCCCAAGTCGGCTACTAAGCACACTCACTATGTTTTGGCGGTGTTTCCAGGCTCCAGAGTTTGCATCCTCTAGAAAGAAGCCTCGGAACCCACTTTCCCAGCCTCCTTTACATCCAGGGCACAGACATGTGAGTTGGATTCCCCAAACTGACTCACCAGCAGGAGTCCTGAATTCCAGAGGAGCACCTTGCAAAGGGGGCTCCTTATGGGTTCCACGTAGCCGGTGAGGACAGTGTGACACAGGCACCCTGTGACTTTGGGAGGGCTCGCCGGCTGTAAGGAGCACAGACACAGAGGCGACATCAGCACTGCGGGGCAGGGGGACGGGCAGGTGCAGTTACCTCACGGTCCCAGGAGCAGGTGCAAAGGCGGGGGTGGGGGGTGCATCTAAGACGGAGGTTTTCAGGGGTTATGGAAGCAGCTTCCTTGTCAGGTCACTTCTGGGCGTGGTTTGGGGCTCTCTTTCTGGAAACAGCCTCATGCCTGGTTCTCCAGGCCACTCCATGCTCCCGTGAGCCACTCGTATCCTTCCCCCCCCCCCATAAATTCCATATGGTAAATTGTATTAAGCATTAGTAAATTTGATTTGCTTTCCCGGTGGGAAAATTGTACCTTCCTGCCCCCTTTGAATTCAGTAGTGGCCAAGTGACTTTCCTCAGCTAAAGAAAGAGGGCCGAGGTGATGTGTGACCCTCCTGGGTAGAAGCTTTTAAAGCCAGTGCGTGCTCAGCCATGCCTCTTTCTCCTCAGCCATGGTGACGGCGTAACGTAGACACTAACAGCCCGGGGTCCTAGAGTGAGGGTGTCATGCAGCCAGCTTGCCGTGGGCTTGTACCCTGATCGGGAAATAAATCTGGGGCACCTGGCTGGCTCAGTCAGCAGAGCATGCATGCGACTCTTGATCTCGGGGTCATGAGTTTGAGCCCCACGTTGGACAGAGAGATTACTAAGAAAGAGAAGGGGGAGCGCCTGGGTGGCTCAGTCGGTTGAGCATCTGCCTCTTGGTTTCAGCTCAGGTCAGGATCCCAGAGTCATGGGATTGAGCCCTGAGTTGGGCTCTGCTCTGAGTGTGGAGCCTGCTTAAGATTCTCTCTCTCCTTCCCTCCCTCTGCCCCTCTTCCCTGCTCAAACGTGCTCTCTCTCTCTCTCAAAAAGAAAGAAAGAAAGAAAGAAAGAAAGAAAGAAAGAAAGAAATGCTTATTTCCGTCGGCTGAGAAATTTGGGGATATTTGTTATGGCAGCATCACACGGTCTAAGCTGACGTGTACACTCGGCTTCTGTGGAACCAGTCACGCTCGGCCGTGTGCACCCAAGACCACAGACAGGTGCTCAGGGAACAGACTACATGAGGGTTCTCAAGCCGGAGTCTGCAGGTTTCGGGAACTCTCTGCGCTTGCCTACAAACGGCACATGCGGGACCGTTTTCCCAGAACGGGGCTTGTAACGTTCGCCGGACTTTCGAATTGGTTAAGGACTTGACAGACTCAAAGATGTTGGTCCTGGAGTCAGACGACATGGGTTCACATCCCGGCTCTCCCGCTCGCAAGCTGGGCCACCTCGAGCGAGTTACTTAACCTCTCTGGGCTTGTCTCTTTGCAAAACAGAGCTGCTGATTGCCTAGAGAAGGAAGTACGTGTGAAGTGAATAGTGCCCGCAGGATGGCCCTCATCCCCTTGGCTCAGGATGGCTCACCTCCGTGACGTCATTCCAACCGGAAGGACGGAGTCGTCACGCTTAAAATCTCAGGGGATGTTTCGGGGGAAAGTGGGAGACCGGATGTCGAGGCACCGTGAGCAACGTCTAAGGCAGAAACCTTGGAGGGAGCCTGCCCAGCGGCTGCCGGGAAACTCTGGCCAATCAGAACAGTGGTGGGGGGTGAAACCGACCCCGAAATTAACGCCCGAGGGTCCTGGACCCGTGACACCCGCTGTTCTGAGATCGAGGCCCCGGCGGGACCCGAACTCGACACCCACTTGTCCTCGCCATCATCTTTCCCAACGGCCCCCCCGCCCGAGTGCTTGGCCTGTTTCTCCCGAACATTCTAGCCTGTTTCCCCCCAAAAGACCTTCCGCCTAAGACCCCGCCGCAACTGCCCCGTGTCCTACTCCTCACCCGCGGTTCCCTGAGCCTCCAGGCCCCCTGCCCTGCTCGACTCTTGCGTAACAAGCCACTCCCAAAACTTACCGGCTTGAAGCAACGGGTGAGTAGCATCTCCCACGGTTCCGCGGGCGACTTAGTTCTCGTGGGCTCTGTGGCTTGACCTGGGTGGTCTTGGCTCGGGGTCTGTCCCCGGACGGCGGCCGGGTGTCAGCTGGGGTCCCAGTTATCTGCAGGCCCCGCGGGACTGGCGTCTGAGGTAACCGACGCGTGTGGCTCAAAGCCTCGCCGGGCCTGTGGCCGGGAGCCCGTGACTTTCTTGACGATTCCTTGGCCTCGTGTCCCTGCGCTGCTGTCTCTCCCCGTCTCTCTGTCTCCAAAGGTCTCCGTCTCTCTTCCAGCGGCCCCCCTCCTCCCCAGGGTGGCCCAGACCGACCTCTCTCCGGCGTGGCGGCGGCCAGGTTGCAAGGGAGCCACTGTAGAAGCCACCACAATGGCTCGCGTCACTTTCGACTACATTCTGTCGGTCAAAGCCGGTCACAAGATTGCCGCGGGGGAACGCAAGCGGATGCCGCCTCTTGATCCGTGGGGCGTGGGCATAAAGAGAGTCGAGGGATGGTTGGTGGCCATTCCTGGTAGGCTGAATACTGCCCCCCAAAGAGAGCCGCGTCCCAACTCCGTGAATGTCACCTTATAGGACAGAGAAGGATTTTGCCGGTGTGACCCAGTAAAAGGTCTGGGAGGCAGGGAGGGCGCCTGGAGGGGCTCAGCCGGTTAAGCATCTGACTTCGGCTCGGGTCATGATCTTGCGGGATCGCGAGGTTGAGCCCCGCGTCGGGCTCCGTGCTGACGGTGCAGAGCCTGCTTGGGGTTCTCTGTCTCCCCCTCTCTCTGTCCCTCCCCTGCTTGCACTCTCCCAAAAATAGATAAACAAACAAACAAACAAACAAAGGGTCTTGAGACGGGGAGATCACCCTGGATGATCCAAGTGAACCCTAAATGCAGTCACGACCTCCTTGTAAGAGACAAGCAGAGGGAGCTTAGACGACACACGGAGGAGGTGGGCAAGCGGAGACGGGGGGCGGAGAGATTTGCCGATGCCAGCCTTCAAGATCGGGGTGATGGGGCCACAAACCAAAGAACCCCGGAAGCCTCCAGAAGCCGGAAGAGGCAAGGAACGGATTCTCCCCTCGAGCCTCTGGCGGGGACACGGTCCCACCGCCCCCTTGGTTTTGGCTCAGAGACCGATCTGGGAATTTCTCGGCTTCCAGAACTGTGAGAGGACAAAGCCGTGCTGGTGTAAGCCCCCAGGGGGTGCTAATTGGTGACAGCCACCGAAGGAAACTGACGGGCCATCTCTCCAGCCAATTCACCGGCGCCCCTTGTCCCTCATGGTCTGTGTATCTCTACACCTCGAACGCATTGCTTTTGGATTGCGATAAAAACGCACTAACATTTTACCGTCTGAACCATTTGCAAGCGCACAATTCAGCGACACTTGGTGCATTCACCACCACCTGCTTCCAGAACTTTTCCGTCACCCCAAAAGGACACCCCATACCCATTTATCAGTCACTCCCAATTTTCCCCTTCCCCCAGCCCTGGCAACCGCTAATCAACTCTCTCTCTTTTTTAAATGTTTGTTTATTTTTGAGAGAGAGAGAGAGAGCGCGCGCGCGCGCGCGCCAGCGGGTAGGGGAGGGGCAGAGAGAGGGGGACAGAGGATCCAAAGCGGCCTCTGCGCTTGATGTGGGGCTCGAACTCGTGAACCGCAAGATCGTGGCCTGAGCCGAAGTCGGACGCTCAACCCACCGAGCGACCCAGGCGCCGTCAACGCGAATCCACTTCCTGTCTCTATGGATTTGGCTCTTCCGGAGATTTCGTATAAACGGCACGGGGTTTTCGGGGTCCATCCACGTGGTAACAGGCGTCAGTAGAACTTCATTCGTTTTTATGGGTAAATACTCTTCCGTGGCACGAACACACGGCATGGTGGTTATCCGTTCGTCAGCTGATGGGTGCCACGTCTTGAACTCTTTTTTTGTTGTTTCTTTCTTGGCCATGGCTCCCATGATCGCAGCGCTGGAGGCTGGGGAGGTCTCCTCGCGGGGGTCCTCCCGAGAAATGGGACCAACAGGTTCCAAACGGAACCATCTATGTGTAGACAACAGAGATAGGCTTGTTTTAAAGATTTCCTTTTTAAGGAATCTCTACACCCAACGTGGGGCTCGAACTCACAACCCCCGGGGAGCAAGAGTCGCACACTGCACCAGCCGGAGCCAGCCAGGCGCCCTGATGGGTTTATTTGAAAGAACTGGCGGGGTTGGGGGGGGGGGGGGGGGGGGCTAACGGGGGAAGGGGCATGAAGGAACCTACTTCCGAAATCACTGTTGCTCTAGATGCTAACGAACTTGGATGTAAATTAAAAAATAAAATAAAATAAAACAAGTTAAAGTCTCATGTATATATGTGAACTGAAAAAATAAAAATAAATCAATAACTTAATTAATTAATTAAATGAAAAGTAAAAAAAAAAATTTAAAAATAAACATAAAAAAGAAAAGAATTGGCCCATGTGATTGGGAGGGGTGGCAAGCCCAAAGTCTGCAGGGCAGGTCAGCAGGCTGGAGACCCAGGGAAGCAGTGACATTGCAGCTCGAGCTGGAGGGCAGTCTGGAAGCAGATTTCCCACCTCCTCCGGGGGGGACTTCGGTCTTTCTCTCGTAAGGCCTTCAACTGATGGGGCGAGGCCCACCCACATTATGGCGGACAATCTGCTTTACTTCAAGTCAACTGACTTAAATGCTACTCTCATCGGAAAAACACCTTCGCAGCCGGTGTTTGGACCAAACGGCTCAGGCACCACAGCCTGGCCAAGTGGGCAGATATAATTCACAGGGGATCTCTCTCTTCCCCTCGCCCACCCTCTGGGCCCACCCCCCCACCCCCACGTCCCTGCCTGGCCGCTGTCTGAGGCTGGGCTCCACAGAAGCCGGCCCAAGTCAAGAGGGAGAGGCGAGGGGCTTATCCGGGAGGTGATTCCAGGAGACGCTGGAGGGAAGGAAATCGTGAAGGGTGGGTTGATGGGCACGTCTCCCCCTGCGGGCACACAGGGTCTTAATCCTGCTGGGACCACTCAGGGAGGGTGTGGAATGCTCTCTGGGGTGCCCAGCCTCAGGGTGAGGAAAGTGGGGTGTTTATCTCCTAACTCTGGGCTTCTTCCGGGACTTGGCCCCCGGCACCTCTTGCCTTGGCCAGAGACCGCACTCATTGCGGGCTGCAGGTGGCAGCGTGGGGACGGCTGCTGGGTCACAGCACAGCCCACGGGGCCTTCCGCCTTCCCTCGTCCGGTGGGGAAATGCGTGGACACCCAGAGGGGAGACATGACCATCCCTCCAGGCCCCCCCCCTCGGCCCCTGCTGTCCCCCTGAGGACTGAAGTCGGGGAGACCTTCCGGGCACTCAAGGCTGGGGGGAGAGAAGGGGTGGCCTTCCCGGGCCTCACTGTCTCCCAAGGCACCTTCTCCCTTGCTCCCCCCGCCCCCCCACTGCTGGCCCCCCTTCTGTGCTGCCTTCTCCCCAGGAGGCAGAGAGAAAGCAAAGTCAAGGATGATGGATGGAAAGGGGCAGGTGAGGTCAGTAGAAGAGGGACCACAGGGCTGGAAGGGAAGGGGAACGGAAACGAGGAGGGGGCCACGGACAAAGCGGAGACAAAGACGGAAGGCGACAGGAAAGTGGGCTGAGAGAGGGGGGATCCCAGAGACTTTAAAATGCAGCGCGGAGGGAGGTGGTGGGGGGGGCAGGTTGGGGTGAGGGAGCCACAGAGACAGAGACGGGGGAGAGACTGAGAGAGATGGAGACAGGGGAGACAGAGAGATCGTCCGGACAAAGAGAGACAGAGAGAGAAAGGAAAAGCTGGAGAGAGAGACACCCGAGACGGCCAAACGGACAGACAGACACACACACACACACACACACACTCAAGACAGGGAGGCGTGTGGTGAAAGAGAGGGAGCCGGGGGACCGGAGGGAGGGGTGGAGGGGGAGGAGAAGGGCAGGGACGAGACCCAGAAAGCGGACACTTAGACACGGAGAGAAGCTGGCAGAGAAAAGCCGATTGGAAGGAAAGGGAGGGAAGGGGAAGGGACAGAAAGACAGGAGCGGGGTGGGGGGGGGTCGGGAGTCGTGGCCAGCGCCCCTCCCCCGCCCGGGTCAGCCATGGCTAATGGTATGATTGCCTGGTGGGGCGGCAGGCGTCAGTGACAGATGAGCCGCCCGAGTCGCCAGCTCCAGTGATGGATGGGCCCGGGAGGCGGGCGGAGGGGTGGGCGCGGGGAGGGGGGCCTGCAGCCAAGATAAATGTTTCCCTCTCCCAGAGCCACGCAGGGGAGGCGCTGGGGACTCGGGCGATGCATCCGTGAAGGGCCCGGGAGGGGGGGTGGGGTGAGGGAGACACAGAGGAAGGCAGAAAGCCAGGGCCGCGGGGGCGGGGGCGGGGGCGGGGGGGGGGGGGCGCAGGAGGACAGGAAAAGAGAGAGGTGAGGACACAAAGGCCGAGAGACGGCAGTCCCCAGAGACAGAGAGAGAGGGGGCACAGGGGGAGACAGACCATCCAGAGACAGGGAGCCGCAGAGACGAAAAGATGGAGGGAGAGACACCTGACCCACGCCCAAGACCGAAGCAGAGACCCGGAGAACCTTCTTGTAGGATCCCTTCAACCCCGCCCCTGAGCAAGGACACAGATCCTTGCAGAGGGTCCAAGAGCGAGGAAGGAGGGAGAGAGCGGGAGAGACCGACGCTGAGCTGTTGCCGGAGGGGAAACTGAGGCAGAGAGCTTGTAGGACCACAACAGAAGACAGAGGGGCCCCTCCCTCGATTCGGAGCTGACCGTGGGGATGGCTGGGGGCCCCTGGGGATCCCAGCCGCCTGTGGGCAAAGCCCCCAGAGAGGACCGAGCCGAGGGGGAGGGTCCTCCCAGGGCTCGGGGCTCACGTGGGGGGTCCATGCCCACCCTGAGACACACGCACCCAGAGCTGCACGCTCCCTGGGGGTCCATATGTCACCGTCGGAGGTGCAGCCCCACGGGGCCTGAGGTCAGAGGGCGATGGGACTGGAGTGTGTGTGTGTGTGTGTGTGTGTGTGTGAGAGAGAGGGAGAGAGACAGACAGACAGACAGGCCGGGGGCAGGGCAGTGAGATATCGGCAGACACTCCTCTCTCCTCCCTGCCAACATCTCCCCCCTCTCTTTAATTAAAAAGATTTTTGCCCAAGAGTCAAAGACCCTCTTCCTCGTTTGTGGGACTGGAGCGTCCCCTGAGCTCAGAGCCATGGAAAAAATGGCTCTTGTCTCTGTCCCCTCTCCATCTCTGTCCCCACCTGGGACCCCCACCCCTGTCTGTAGCTCAGCCCGGGCACCCCCCCCTCCTCCCCCACTCCCTCCTGTCTCTTTCCGGGGGGGGCTGTTTCGGCCGGTCTCCAAGTCACACCCCCTCACTGGCCTCACAGGGGCACCCCGCCCCAGTTAGGACACACTCCCCACTGGGGCTGTCACATCAGGTCACTCTTTTTGTTTTCAGGATCAGCCTGGGGAGGAGACCTCGGCCTCCCCGCCTCCCCAGGAGCAAGGCGAGGCTGGGAGCCCAGACCCCTGAACCTCAGCTGAAGGCAGGGGAGGGAGGGGGACAGACAGAAGAGCTTTGCATCTTTAATTAAAAAGTGATTTAAATTAATTTTCTGCTCCAAAACCCCTATCTGGGGGGCGGGGTGTGTGGCAGTGATTAAAAGCCTTTGGGCCCCCTTCGCTTCCGCCTCCCTTAAAGGGCCAGCGTCACCCGAGGGAAAGTTGCGAGGGGCAGCTTCAAGGGCAGTGAGCGCCCCCTGGCACAGGGGACCCCAGGTTCAGCCAAGGCCCCCGGGGGGGGGGGGGGCCGGCTGGGCCCTGGGGCAGTGGGGGGAGAGGAGGGGACCTTCCCAGGGGCGAGGGGGCCAGGGCCATGGTCCTCGCCCTCCTCAAAGCCCTCGGGCTGGGAAGTTCTACCCCGATTTCTCCTGCTGTAGCTCCAGCTGTCTCGCCCCTGCCCGCGGCCTGGGTGGTTTGGTTTCATTTCCACCAGCCCGGAGGCCGGAGAAGCGGACTGCGGCAGAGCAGAGCTGTTTATGAGGGTCATAAAAATATCCTTAGCGAGCCCAGCGGGGGTGCTGCCTCCAACCCTCTCCCAGGGCCCCCCCCCCCCCCCGGGATCGCCGTCCCCGGCCCCCAAGTTTCTGCCCCCTTCTGCCTGGAT
>NW_024412451.1:3861015-3898449 GCF_014898765.1 Herpailurus yagouaroundi | reverse complement strand
CCCGGGCCCCGGGGGAGGGAACTGGGGGCCCGGGGAGGGGGCCTCGGGCGACCGCCCCCCCGCCCCACTCACCCCTTCCCTCGCCGGCATGAGCCCCTCGCCGTGACCCCCGCGGTGGGGAGGGCGCCCGGGGTCCATGCTCGCAGCCTCCGCGCTGCCCGGCGCCGGCCACTGACGACGGTGGGGGTGGGGGGGCCGGGCCCCCAGCCTCCTGCCCCACCCCCTGGCGTCGGCACCGCGGCCCGTCGGGGGCCGCTGCCCCGGGCTGCGCCCGCCCCGCCGGCCAGGCCCTGGAGGGACCCGGGAGCTGCCGCCGGCGTCAGCCCATGGCCCGGAGGGTAGGTCTGAGGGCGGGCGCCCGGCGCCCCAGCCCCGCGGCGCACCCCAGCCCTGCACCGCCCCCGCCCCGGCGCTCCGGCCCCCGTCGGCCCATTCCGCCCTCTCCTCCACCTCTTTCTCTGCCTCCCCTGCCTGTGCCCCGGGTCTCCTCCTGTCTCCTGTCTGCCCCGGCGCTCCCCTCTCTCCGCCCCCGGGTCTCCCGCTCTATCTCAGGTCCTTTATCCTACCCCTTCCTTCCTCTTCTGCCCTCCCCAATCCTTCCCCGCGGTCTACTTTTGTTCCAAGTCCTCCTGAGGGGTCGGGGTGGCGACAGTGCTGGGAGAAGGGGGGTGGGGGGGGGTGGGGGTCTGGCCAGGCCGGGCTTCCATGGTCCATGGTCCTGGGGATGGGGAGATCAGAGGAGACGGGCGAGGAGGTGAGTACGCACCTTTGGGGGCGGAGGGGGTGGGAACACGCAGGACGGAAGACCCTTACTGCACATCTTAGGATGCGCGAGGAACCGCGGGGAACAGTCGGGATTCAACTTTGGGGCTCAGGAGAAGTTAGGAGAGGACGACGAAGAGAAAGACGGAGAGAGGGACCCACGCACGCGGAGCCTGGCATCCCGCAGGGGCCAGGGCGCCCCACGGCAGGAAGGCTCGCGCGCCTCTGAGTCTCTTGGCCTCTTTGAGCCTCAGTCTCCTCCTGCCCAAGGAGAGGGTTTGGCCTGAGTGGCTTAAGGTCCCTCTGGCCCCCGCCGCGCGCGCGCGCGCGCGTGCGTGTGTGTGTGTGTGTGCGCGCGCGCGCGCTTCTGTAATGACAGTCGTTCTCCTTGCGCCGGGTGGCACCGGTGGGTTTGCCGCGGTTGCGCGGGGTTACACTCGGTTCAACAAGTGTTTACGGAACGTGTGCCTGGCGCTGTGCTCCGTGCCTCCGTCGTTCATGCACGCATGCGCGGAATGTCTCGGTCGCTCATTCATTCGCTCACCCACTCAGTCCTGGGCCTTGGCGGGAGGGGGTAGGTTCATAGGCGGGGTGGGGTGTGACACGTTGTTAAGGGACACTCAGATGTGCATATTTGACAACTGTGAGATGAAACTGAAGTAGGGAGGGGACAGTGCACACACACATATATGCATAAATGATGTGCTGCTTTTATGGGAAGGGTCCCGGAGTGAGCCTCTCTCTCTCTCTCTTTCTCTCTCTCTCTCTCTCTCTCTCTCTCTCTCTCTCCCCCTCCTGTATCTCCTCCCCTCCATCCCTCTCTTTCCTCACCTCTGTCTCTGTCTTGCATCCTGCCCCTCTCTCTCGGGGTCTCTCCACGGCTCTCTCCCCTCCTCCCTCCTGTCCCTGCTCTGGGAGGAGCTGACAGTTACCAGCCAGCTGATCCCTGACCCCCACCCTCACCCTCAGACCTGAGACCTGGGTCAGTCTCTCTCCTCTGGACCCTCCTGCCCACACACCAAGAATCTCTGACGGGACATTTTCACAGACCAGGGGTATAAGGGAAGACTCTGGGACAGGGCTCTCAGTCCCAAAGAGACAGCCCCGTGGGACATCCGGGGTCCAAGGCGGCTGGGCTCAGACACAGGGAAAGAAAGGGCTGGTTCCTGAGGGCAGGGAGAGCATCTCCTGGGTGCCAGGGTAGGGAGGTTTCCTGACGCCTCCCTGGGGCTCTCTCCCTCTCGCCTCCCCTCCAGTACGATGAGCTGCCTCACTACCCAGGCATCGTGGACGGCACTGCAACCCTGGCTGGCTTCTCGGAGGCAGTGGCCGCGGCACCGAGAGCCCCCGGGCCCTATGGCCCACACCGGCCTCCCCAACCCCAGCCCCCGGGCTTGGACAGTGATGGCCTGAGGAGGGAGAAGGACGAGATCTATGGGTGAGTGGGGACAGCTCTCGGGATGCGGGCCCCCTCTTCTGTGTCTCTGACTCTCTTGCGCTGTCTTGATCTCTCCATCTCTTCCCCTGGGTCTCCTGTCCTTCTCCCAGGTGCTCCGTCCTCCCCAGGCCCCTGGCCTCCCCTCATGAGCCTTCTCTCCTGCTTCCCCTAGACACCCGCTCTTCCCGCTGCTGGCCCTGGTCTTTGAGAAATGTGAATTGGCCACGTGCTCGCCCCGAGACGGGGCCGGGGCTGGGCTGGGCACACCTCCAGGCGGTGACGTCTGCTCCTCTGACTCCTTCAACGAGGACATTGCTGCCTTTGCTAAGCAGGTAGGCACCCCTGTCTGCTCTGAGCCAGGGGAGCCAGTGAGGAGAGGAGGGCTGGAGACAGGACGCGCCCTCTCTGGCTTCTCTCTTCCTTCCAGGTCCGCTCCGAGAGGCCCCTCTTCTCCTCCAACCCGGAGCTGGACAATCTGGTGAGATCTGGGCCCTCCCCAACGCTCCCTCCTCCGCAGGGGTCTCCTGTCCTGCCCTCCACAGCCCTGGGGTTCGTTGTGGGAGCGGAGAGGAGATCACCTGACCCCCTTTCTCAAATAGTGATCGTTCTTGCCCGTTCGCAATGACTATAGCCAAGAGCTTGAGAACGGGGACCGATGGCCTGGGTTCAAGTCCAAGCTCTGCCACTCACTAGTTCTGTGAACCAGGGCAAGTAGCTGCGTCTCCTTGTGCCTCAGTTTCCTAGCTAGTAGCAATTTCTATCTTATAGGGCTGTTGTGAGGATATAATGAGCTAAAAAGAGTCAAGCACTTAGATCAGTGCCTGGCACCGAACAGAGATTCAATAGGCATTGGCTGTTCTATCAGTCAGGATGAGAGCCTACCCCAAAATGAGGGCAGGGACTTGGCTGCAAAGGGGAGAGGAGAGAGGAGAGAAAGGAGAAGGAGAGGGAAGGAGAAATACCCTGGCCTCTCTCTTCCTTTTGGTTTCCAGCTCCCGCCGGGGCTTCCTATTGGCCGAACCCTTTGGCAAAGGAGTCTGGGAAATGTAGTTCGCGGGCAAAGGGTGGGAAGTGGAGCAGGGGACAAGATGGGGTATTTCCATTATAGCGTACGTTCCTTCTCTCCTCTTGTGATGGCTCCTTTCCTGTCTCTGCCCCTCTTGCTTCTCTTCGTCTCTGACTCTCTAACATTCCATCTTCCCGCAATTCTGGGTCTCTGTCTCTGTTGCTCTCTGCTCCTGTGGTTCTGTCTCCCTCTGTCTCCCTGTCCTCTGTCTCTGTCATTCTATCTCATTCTTCCCGTTCCTCCGTCTCCTTTTCTCTCCTTTCTCCTCCTCCTCCTCCTCTCGTCCTTCTCCCTCCTTCTCTCTCTTTCTTCCCCCGCTCCTTCCCTCCCTCTCCCCCCCTCCCCGTCCCTTCCTGTCTCCTTCTGCAGATGATACAGGCCATTCAGGTGCTCCGGTTCCACCTGCTGGAGCTGGAGAAGGTGAGTGCTTCCCACTCCCCTCACACCCTCGCTTGTCCCCCCCCCATCCCTGCTCTTCTCGCCCCCTCCATCCCTCCTTCAGGCTCTCCGCCCACTGGAGTTGGAGCCGAATGCTGCCCCCGTCCCTGTACACCCCAGCCCTGGCCCCCGGGTGGCCCCCCCAGTACCCCGGTGCCCCCCCAGGTCCACGACCTGTGCGACAACTTCTGTCACCGCTACATCACCTGCCTCAAGGGAAAGATGCCCATCGACTTGGTCATCGAGGATCGGGATGGCGGCTGCAGGGAAGATCTCGAGGACTACCCGGCCTCCTGCCCCAGCCTCCCAGATCAGGTGGGCCGGGGATGGGGCACCAGGCATCACCCCACAACCAAAGCCGTGAGCAGGCACAGCTGGGCTACAGCGTGGGGGTGTGCACACCACCCAGACTCAGCCACAGTCAGACACGCGGGACCACAGGGCTCGTGCCTCCTGGCACGGCGGCTACACAGACCGGGACACGGCCGGACGACGGTGCATGCGCGCGCACACACGCACAGGCACACACTCGTGCCAACAGACCACCCGTAGACTCGGCTACGCCCGCACACCCTACCGACACCCTCAACGGTGATACCACATGATACCTGCACCCGGATACAGGCACCCGGCCACAGCACAATGACACAGACCCGGGCGTGCCGCACGCAGCAGACACAGATGGGCCCCGAGGACCCTCTGCCCCACAACTCCTCATCTGCACCTGCTGAGCGAGAGCCCCACGGTGGGGCCGGTTACAACCCACTCAGAGGCCCAGCCGTGTCCCGCGTCTTCGCACAGCCTCCGACGCACACCCAGGCTGATCATCCGTCCCCACAGAGTCGCAAAGCCGCCCGTGTCGTAATCCACACACGCTGTCTCACAAACGGGACAACCGGCCGCTCGAACAACAGCCACCAACTTAGAAAACTGGGGCCCTGTGATAGTCACACACAGCCAGCTGGCCGTCTCAAAGAGTGATGCAGCCATGCTCCAATCCTGTCACGTGTCCCAGCTGTGCCCATGTAGCTCACAGCCACGCCACAGCCGCCCCCTCTCCAGGGTCAACCATCCCATCTCGGGCAGACGCGAGCACACTGACGCGTGCCACACCACAGTTTCAGGACCGCTTCAGGCACACCGATGTGGGTGCTCACCCCAGCATCCCATCCGATCTGGGGCTACCCCTGGAGCCACGCTCAAAAGCCTTCAGACTGATGATTCTCCAGTTTGCACGCCCGCCCGCAGTGCGCTCGAACGCACAATTCCATGCAGACATACCAAAGCCTCAGAAACCTTCTCTGAGCGGCGGCGTCCCCAGCTCAGCCCCCGCAGGACACAGAGGACGCACCCACACTGGGCCGTTTGGGGAGGGACTGTTTACAAAGCAGCGAGCGGGGTCAAGGGCAATCAGTAGGGCAGGTGGGGGTACCCTGGGGGTTCAACAAGAGCTGAACCCACCCAATCTGCCTCCCAACAATTGAACTGATCCCTCAAACAAAATGCCAAAGAGGTCTTGATTCGGTCTGTGTGGGTGGGTCCGCCTCCTGGGAGGCAGAGTGGGGGTGGGGGTGGTGAGGGTACATCCAAGGCATTCTCAAGTGCCTCCTAGTGTGTTGGAGTTCGGAGAGAGGAGGCACAACCCAGAATTTCCCTGACGGGCAACTCAGAGAACCACCCCCCTCAATCTCTGAAAACTGGAAGTTGGTTTTTTGGTTTTTTTTTATCCCCCGTAAGTTTAGCGCAAACTCATTTCACAGCAAAATCTGACCTGAACTAACGAGGGGCTATTTATAGCCTTTATTTATTCCACTTCGTTAAATATTCATCCGTTTTGCTGCAGAAATGTTAATGAGTTTGATGACGAGGTGAAGTCCCAGACCCTAGGGGTGTTATGAAATACGCAGTGTGTGCACGGATTTACTGTCTAAAAACGTGAAGAGTTCTGGGGCGCCTGGCTGGTTCAGTCGGGACAGTATATGCGACTCTCGATCTCGGGGTGGTGGGTTCGAGATTACTTTTAAAAATGAATAAATAAGGGACGCCTGGGTGGCTCAATTGGTTGAGCGTCCGACCTCGGCTCAGGTTATGATCTCGCTGTCCGTGGGTTCGAGCCCCGCGTCGGGCTCTGTGCTGATGGCTCAGAGCCTGGAGCCCGCTTCGGATTCTGTGCTGACCTCTCTCTCTGCCCCTCCCCCGCTCACGCTCTGTCTCCGTCTCTCTCAAAAATAAACATTAAAAAAATTATAAAAATAAATAAAAATGTGAAACACTCTGAATTCTGAAACACTGCTGGCCCCCAAGGATTTCAGATAAGGTGCCCTAGATCTGTATAAACGCCTCTTCACCGGGTGATTGCTATGTGTCTTTATGTAAATTAACTCCTTGAGTCCTCACCCTGCTCTGCAAGGTGGGTAGAGTTTATTGTCTTCCATTGAAGACACAGAGGCACAGAGAGGTGAAGCGACTTGCCCAAGGTCACACAGCCAGGAAAGAGGCAGGAACAGGCTCTATTTATACTCAGGGGTCCCAGCTCCAGAGCCCCTGGTCTCAGCCACTGTGCTACATTGGCGCTGACCTCCAACTCTTGTTTTCCAGAATAATACTTGGATTAGAGACCATGAGGACAGCGGGTCCGTACATTTGGGGACCCCGGGTCCCTCCAGTGGGGGCCTGGCCTCCCAGAGTGGGGACAACTCCAGTGACCAAGGTAAGAAGCCTGGGAGGTGGAGGACAAGTGTGGGAGTCAGTCTGAGGATTGGAGTTAGACAGCAAGTAGGACTTCCACAGGCGCAAGGACGACTGGGGTGTGGAGCAGTCTCATGGGTGAGGGTTCTGGGTCTCTCTGGTACCCCCCCCCTACTGCCCACAAGCACAGCATGCCTGTCCTCCCCAGGAGACGGACTAGACACAAGCATGGCCTCTCCAAGTTCTGGGGGAGAGGACGAGGAGCTGGACCAGGAGCGGCGGCACAAGAAGAGGGGAATCTTCCCCAAGGTGGCCACCAACATCATGAGGGCCTGGTTGTTTCAGCACCTCTCGGTGAGAGCCCCGGGGCCCAGGGGCAGCGTGGGCGTAGAGAGGGAAGGCGAATGGCCTTGTGGAGACTGAGGCCCCGAGAGAGACCCCGAGATGGGAGATCCAGGCACAGGGGAAATGTTGAGGCCGGACCTCAAGGGGAGGGGGACTGGCAGGATCAAGCATCCATGAGCGCTCCCTGTATGCCAGGTGCTTGCTGCTAAGGGTTCTGAACTCATTCAGTCCTGACCTCAACCCCCCACCCGTTTGTTCCCCCCACTCCCCTCCCCCCATCGGTCATCACCGTCCGGCCAAAACAAAGCCTGCGAGGATAGGGCTGTGGGTGGCTCCATTGTGCAAAGGTCTTCTAGCCAGAAGTGGGTTCGGAAGCAGGCGGTTTGGCCTTAACCAGTGCGCCGCACTGCCTCGTGGGGAGAGCTTGTGGGGGGGCGGGAGGAATAGAGACAGGAAGAGAGTCAGGGAGAGGCTGAAACAAAGAGAGAAATGGAGAGATGTGGGGTGGACTGGATCAGAGCAGGGTAGACACAGGGAGAGAGTCACAGGGGGACTGAGAGAGGGAGAGGGATTGGGACAGGGAAGGACACACACAGGAACCCGTGACAGAAACTCCGAGAGGGCTGGTGCTGGGCTCTGCCTCCTTTCCGGTGCTGGAACCCCCAGCTTCGGTCTCCCTAATGAGAGCTGGCCAATTAGCCTGTAATTGCTGGAAGAGGCGGGGGCGCTCACGGGCATAATTGCCCGAAGCTTGGCTTCTCCGCTTCCTTCCATTGGGCCTTGGGGGAGCTTTCTCCTGGCCCTGCCCCAGCCTGGGCTCCCCATCCCCATGGGGCCAGGCCTTGGGGGGTCAGATGGCAGCTGGGCAGGCAGGGTGACTCTTGCTGGTGGCCACAGCACCCGTACCCCTCGGAGGAGCAGAAGAAACAGCTGGCGCAGGACACGGGGCTCACCATCCTGCAAGTCAACAACTGGTGAGTGACCTAGGAGGCCTGCGCGGTCCGTGGGCCCGCCCGGGGTGGGAGGCCGGGCGCTGTCCGCGGTGCTGACGGAGGCCGCGAAGCCCCTGGGAGCCTCTCTTCTCCCCTCCCCTGTCCCCGTCCTCTTTTCCAGCTCTGTCTCGGGTGTTCATTGCTGCCTCTCTCCTATTCCCTCTTTACACCTCCCTCTGTTTCCGTGACCCCCTCCCAGGTTCATTAACGCCCGGAGACGCATCGTGCAGCCGATGATAGATCAATCCAACCGCACAGGTACAGGGAGAAGGCGGGAGAGAGGGTCTAGTGTTCCCCCGGGAGTGTCAAGGCTGGGACCCGCACACCCTGGGGCTCAGCCTGCACCCCTCAACCTCCCTCGCAGGGCAGAGTGCAGCCTTCAGCCCAGAGGGCCAGCCCATGGGGAGCTATACAGAAGCTCAGCCACACATGACAGTCAGGCCTCCAGGTAAGGCCCCGCCCCCTAACTAGGCCACGCCCCCAACACACCAGGCCCCTCCTCTAAATGATGATGCCCCACCTCTTGGGATTAACTTCTTCAGGAATAGTACTTCATTCGCGTAACAGTGGAGCTGGGGAGACAATTGTACATTTCCAGATGCCCACCTTTTCTTAGCCGAATTCGCTTCTTCCAGGCTCTGCCCATCCATTGGAAGGCTCTACTTTTCCTCAAAGGACCAGTCCTTTCTTAAATGATGACTCAGTCGGTCTGGATAGACGGATCCCCTGGGGAAGGAGCAGGCAGGAGGGATTTAGGGGCATATGGGGATGTCTGGTGAAGAACCACTAACCCTCCTCTTTTGTCTTCCAGGGCCGATGGGGATGAGTTTGAACTTAGAAGGAGAGTGGCATTATCTATAGATTCAGGACAAGTGTAAGTGTCCAATGTCTAGGGGCACTGGGTTGGGGGTCGTGTGGCTCTCAAACCTTGGTAAGAACTCCAGATTCCAATATTCCTCCAACCCAGAGCAGGGTCAGCAGGGGTCCCTGAACTGAGGGTTCCCCAAGGCTTAGTGGGAAGATGATTCACCTGTCCATCCATCCATCCATCAACTCATTCACCCGTCTCTGTATTTATCCATCCATCAATCACCCACCTACACACTACCCTTCCAAAATATATCCACTCCCTATCCATCCAACCACACATGCGCCCACTTATCCATGCATTCGCTCAGCTACCTACCTCCCCGTGATCCATCTACACAGGCGACTACTACCTGTCTTCATCAGAAAATACATCTACCCACTCATCCACCCACCTCCCCATTGGTCCACCCACTCGCGTATCCACCTAGAATGCATTCACCCACCTACCTTCTCACCCATTCATCTGCCCACCTATCCATTCATACACCTCCAATATATGTTAAACCCTCGTTCCACATCCTGACCAGCCTCCGGGAGAATCCTGCTCTTGAGAAGATTCTGGGCTTGTGAGGAAGTGGACATCAGAAATGAATGACGGTCCAGAACAGCAGCGAAAACGATATAACACAGCTTGCTCAGAGGAGGGAGACATCACTCATCCCTGAGATATTAGGAAATATTTTATAGAGGAAGTGACTTGTGGGTAGGGTGTTGAAGGATGAATAGGGATCCAATGGGGAGAAAAGGGGGGCAAGGTAGTAGGGTGCATTCTTTTATGCTCCCAGGTCTTAAGACTTTAGAGCATCTTCCCACTTAGTCTTCATAAAAACCCCAAATTTGGGGGGAAAAGTTATTCTTATTTCCATGTTACAGAGGAGAAAAGTGATGCTAAGAAGAGGTCACTTGGGCAGGTTCACTTGGCTCAGAAAAGCAAAGCCCCAGGGTTGAGAGGCTTCCTGGAATTTCTAAAACACAAATCAGATCTTGACTCTCTCCGTATTAAGACTCTGAAAGCCAAAGTCTTTACTTTAGCACTGCTTCATTCATTCATTCACTCATTCACTCATTCATTTAATGCACATTCTCTGAGCATTTCTGTACCCTGCCCCCATAGGTCTCACTGTCCAGTGGGGGAGACAGACCTGTCTTCAGACAGTGATGTCCCAGAGTGGGCAGAGCTGGGGTGACAGAACCCAAGAACTGAAGGAGCCCAGAGGGGGGCATCAGACCCAGGCTGGGGGGTTCAGGGAAGACTTCCTGGAAGAGGGGACTTGGAGCTGAGACCAGGAGAATGGAAGGAGCAAGGCGGGAAAGGAGAGAACAGCATATGCAAAGGCCCAGTGCACTTAGAAGCCTCACAGCTATGAGAGAGCACCCTGCTCCCCCGACCCAGTCACAGCCATGAGGGGAAGGGAGGACTGGGCTAGGCTTGCACTGGCAAGCTGGGTGGATGAGTGATGAACTCAGGTCCAACAGAAAGGCTGGGAGATGGGAGTGGAGACCTAGGAGGACTTAGGCATGGAGGGGCATGGGGACTGGAGCCTGGGAAGGAAAGAGGGACAGGTTTGTTCAGGGACTTGGCAGTGGGAGGTCAGTGGGGGTCTCAGCTCTGCCCTGACCCCCGAGGACAGGTGTGGCCTGGTCTGAATGTCAGGAGAACCTCGGGGAGGTGAGGGGTCTTGGTCTCCCTGTCTTCCTCTCTCTTTCTTGGTCTTAATTGTCTTGTCTCTTTTTCCATCGCTGTCTCTATGTCTCCCTTTTCCATTTCTGTTCTGCTTCCTTCCTTCCCTCCCTCCCTCTGCATTTCTCTTGCTATGGGGCTGGTGGGGGCTGCAGAGAGGGGCTGATGTGGAGCCAGACCCCTCCCCACTTCCTGACTTGGCCTCTTGTCCCCTGTTCACAGACCCCAGCCTCCGGACTGTGACCGCCAGGCTCACACCTGGTCCCGGTCCCTGCCTGGCCCCCTGACTTCAGGACCCCACCTCCTAAGGCCCCCAACGCAATGCCTACCTCCCTGGGGCCCCGCCGGGACATGGGGGCCTGAGCGCCCACTCGAGGGGCTCTCAAGGACAAAGACAAGGCCTCCAGGTCCCGCGCCCCACATCTGCCCTCACCTCTGCCTCGAACCCAAGCTGAGATCCTGGGCCTGGGTCTTCAGAAGGTGGTGGTTGGGGATCCCCCTGCCTCCAGGCTAGAGAAGGGACTGGAGGTGGGCTGGGGCTGTCAGGGAAGGAGGGTCAGCTGGATCCGACATTTGGGAGAGGCCCCCTCACCCTCCAGCCCACTCCCTCCCCTTCTCTCCCCTACCTCCCTTCACTGATGTCTTCTACTTTTTTTTTTTTTTTAATGATAAAGTCTTAAAAACAAAAAGCCACCGATCTGAGTTCTTGTGTCTCTTTTGAGATTCAAATACTCATCAATTTGAAGCACCTGAATGACTATAATAATAATTGATACTCTCTCTCCCTCCCCGCCCCCTCCCGCTCTCTCCGCGCGCTCTCCTCCGGCGCTCCCACCCATGGCTTTGTGGTTTAAAACGCCAACTTCTTTTTTAGCTCATTATTCTATAGGTTGGTATACTACACTCTGCTGGGCGGTTCTTGGCATTTCAAAACAGGGCTCTCCTGTGTAGCATGGCTGGCGACAGGTCAGCAAGGGGGCTCCGCTGGCTGGCAGCGAGGCCACAGGAGTGACTGGACCTCACGATGACATTGATGTGAAGGCGGTCTGGTTAACTGGACCCCAAAAGAGAACAGAAGGGCCCAAGGCCTCCTGACGCCCTGGCTTGTGTCTGACACCTGGTTATCTTGGCCACAAGTCTCAAGACCGGCCCGGATTCAAGGGAGGAGAAGCAGATTCCACCCCTTACAGGGCTGGGAAGGGGGGCTGCGAACTCACAGCACAAGCGATGGGGAGGAATGAAGAATTATGGCCGCTTTTGCATCCCTCTCCCACACTGTGGCTCACAGATGACTTTTCTTCGTCTGTCCCATGGGAGATAAATGCAGTTACCCAGAGCGGTCCTTGGAAACATGTATGTGTGGCCAACAGACCAGACTCCAGCCCAACATGCCTGGGTTCAAATCCCGGCTCTGCCCCTTACCAGCCCCATGATACTCACTTGGAACATGCAGACCTGAGCTTGGAAACATGAGGCCCTCAGAGGCCATCTCAAACCACCACTCACTCAACACTCATCTTTTTTTTTTATTAAGTTTATTTTTTTTTTAATTTTTAAAAATATTTGTATTGAGTTTTGAGAGACAGAGAGACAGAGTGAGAGCAGGGGAGGGGCAGAGAGAGAGAGAGAGAGAGAGAGAGACACAGAGTCTGAAGCAGGCTCCAGGCTCCGAGCTGTCAGCACAGAGCCCGACGCGGGGCTCGAACTCATGGTCCGTGAGATCATGACCTGAGCAGAAGTTGGACACTTAACTGACTAAGCCACTCAGGCGCCCCCTTATTTATTTATTTTGAGAGAGACAGAGTGTGCGTGTGTGTGTGTGTGCACGCGCGCGCTCACGTGTGTGAGCAGGGGAGGGGCAGAGAGAGACAGAGGGAGACAGAGAATCCCAGGCAGGCTCCCCGCTGTCAGCGCAGAGCCCCGTGCAGGGCTCGAACTCACCAACCGGGAGATCATGACCTGAGCGGAAACCAAGAGTCAGACGCTTCACCAACTGAGCTACCCGGGCGCCCCATCAATACTCATCTTCTACGATGCAGCAGCCTCTGGACCCTCGTGATGCAAGCAGGGAAACTGAGGCCCAGGGCCCCCAAGCCTGTTCTGTCTCAGGCCGTGTTAGGCTTTGACCCACAGAGGCCTTGAGCCCCGACCAGGTGCTCAAGGGATCACATATCCCTCATGCGAATCTCAGCTGCCGTCAACTCCAGGATCTGACGATCCCGCCGATCCGGTCCCAAGACGCCATGGGGCTCAGTCGCAAATTGTAAGCTGCTTGGGTTTAGACCCTTGTTTGTGGAAAATAGCTCAGTGCCCCTTCCGGGCCTCTGTCCTGGCTCCTCCCTTTGCCCCGGATCACCTTCTCCACCTTCTCCACCTTCTCCACCTTCTCCGGCTGAGTCACCTGGGCAAAGATGCAGGAGAGGCCAAACCAAAGCACCCCCCTCCTGACTGCAGCCCCATCACTGCCCCATTTTGTTTCCTCCTCCTGTCCCCTCCCTGGAATTCTCCCCGTCACTCGCCCGTTCACCTGGTGCCACCTCACAGCGAGTGCCCGGGGAACAGGTGGGGAGAACCAGCAGTGCCTTTGGAGACTCAGCTGCCTCCATTGACTCAGGCCGCCGTGGTCTCCTGGGTGCGCGGCCCTGCTCCCCGGGCCCGTCAGCGGGACCGCCGTCTTCAGGGGCTGGTGTCCTGGGGTGGGAGACCCCCAAAGGGTTGAGCAAATGAGCACATGACAGGAGGTTGGAAACAGTAGAGCAGGGTGGGGGTGGGGAGTTACCTGCTGCGAGCCGGGTGCCAGGCTCTGTTCTAGAAGCTTCATGCCTGCCAACCTGGCAGACCCTCACCGTGAAGGAAGTGCAACCACTTCCCCCAGTTCCCAGATGAGGAAAGTGAGGCCCCGAGAGGTGAGGTCACGGTGGATCTCCGTTCCAACCGGAGGCCTAGAAGCTCTGAAGCCTGTGCTCTACCTACGCCCCCACCGCCTCTCGTTTTGAAAAATCTCAGGGGGCACCTGGGTGGCTCAGTGGGTCGAACGTCCCGCTCTTGATTTCCGCTCGGGTCACGGTCTCAGGGTTCAGGGGTTTGAGCCCCATGACGTCAAGCGCTGGCTATGTATGGCCCGCTTGGGGTTTTCTCTCTCTGCCTCACTCTCTCTGCTCCTTCCCTGCTTGCGCTCTTTCTCTCTCTCTCTCAAAATAAATAAACTTAAAATATATATGTGTGTGTACACACACACACACACACACACACACATATATATAATTCTAAGATTCTATGATTTTTAAAGGGGCTAATATGAACTATACTCTTTGTTAGATATTATTTGGGCCATTAAGATGAGTGTTTATCCTCCCCAAACTCCCCGGGACTGAAGTGAGACGGGTGAGGGACAGACAGCAGGAAGGACTTCGCGGCCCTCCTTTGAGGGCAGTGGGGGGAGGCGGCGGGGCCCGGGCCAAGGCCTGAGGTCGGCTGCAAGGGGAGGCCTTCCGGGGGCGATGGGGGAACTGGGGACGCAGGCGGGCGGGGGGAGGGGCAGCCCCCTCCCCCTCCTCCACCTGCTGGGCGACTGGAAATGCCTCTCGCTGAATCCTCTCTAATTAAACCAATTGGATGTGCCACCGGGGACGAGGGAACCTGGGCGGGAGGTTAATTGTAACTAAAAATACCTCCCCCGTTTCCTGGGGCGAGGAGGCAGCGGCCGCCGGGGCCGGGGAGGTTGGGGCCGGGCGGGCGTCCGGAGTGGGACGGGCCCGGGAGGTGGGGACCTCCCCGCGTGCCGCCGGGTGGCGGGGCTCGGGCGCGTGCGGCTGGGGGAGGGCGGTCGGCACGGCGCGCGTCCGCGGCTGAGCCTGTCACCGCGCGGCGCGCGCGTGTCCCTGAGGAACGGCTGGGTCCCTGGCTGTGTCTGTCACGCTGGGCCTCGGAAGCCGTCGCGCGATCGGGATTACGAGACGCTGGGCGTCGCTACCCGAGTCTCGGCGGGATTGTGTGGCAAAGCGGGTCTTCTTTACAACCGGGGGCCGCTTCGTAGGAGTCCGTGGCGGTGTCTCCGTGTGTGTGGCTTTGTAGCGTCTTGTGAGCTGTGTGTCCGGGACAGCAGGACTCTGGGTCATCCCGCTCGGGTCCCCGTGAACGTGGGGCAGGCAGTGAGCCTGGGCTCCCTCCAGAGGGCGCCGGGGAGCCACGGAAAGCTGTTTGTTTGCAACCGCTTTATTGGAATAAAATTCAGTGCCATAAAACCCTTCCATTTAAAGCGTGCGGTTCGATGGCTTTCCTAAATTCACAGAGTTGTGCAGCCATCACCGTAATCAACTGGGCAACATTTGCATTAATCCCCAAAAGAAACCTTCTACCCCTTACCAGCCGCACCCCTCCGCCCTAACTCCCAAGCCACTTTCTGGCTCCATGGGTTTGTCGGTTCCGGGCATTTCAGAGAAATGAAATCATACAGTATATGGTCTTTTGTGTCTGGCTTCTTTCACTCGAGATCGTGTTTTCCGGCTCATCTATGTTGTAGCGTGAGTCAGTGCTTTGTTCCTTTTGATGGCTGAATATTATTCCATTGTCTTGGAAGGATTTTTTTTTTAATTGAAATGAGGTTATTAACCTATTTTTTAACTTTATTTATTTTGAGAGAGAGAGAGAAACAGAGCACATGAGTGGGCAGAGGGGAGAGGGAGGGAGAAAGAATCCCAAGCAGGCTCCACACTGTCAGCACGGAGGCCGATGTGGGACTCGAGCCCACAAACCGTGAGATCATGACCTGAGCTGAAGTCAAGAGCCTGGCGCTTAACTGACTGAGCCACCCAGGCGCCCCTGTCTTGGAAGGATTTTGAGCACAGAAAGGACAGAATCGGGTTTGTGCTTTGCCTGGGCTGCCACGCAGAGGGTGGATTATGGGGGGTGGGGGGTGATAAGAGTTGTGTCGAGTCCCCCGGAAAAGATACAGTGAAGTCTTAATTCCAGGACTTGTGAATGTGACCTTATCTGGAAACAGGGTCTTGGCAGATATGACCCAGTTAAGATGAAGTCATAGGGTGGGAGAAAATGAAAAGGCTTGACTTGGGGGAAATATTGTGACAAATATATATGTGACATATATAAAGGACTATATGTATCAACCATATATTAAAAAATTTTTTTATTAAGTAAACCACCCCATGTGGGGCTCGAACTCACAACCCCCAGATCAAAAGCCACACGCTCTACCAACTGAGGCAGCCAGGCACCCCTATAAACTATATACATAATATAAATAACTTTCAAGTCAAGAAGATGATTCCTTTTTAAAAGTCAAGATACCGGGGGCTCCTGGGTGCTCAGTCAGTTAAGCATCAGACTCTCGGTTTCGGCTCAGGTCTTGATCTCACGGTTCATGGGTTCGAGCCCCGCACTGGGCTCTGCGCTGGCAGTGGAGAGCCTGCTTGGAATTCTCTGTTTCCCTCTCTCTATGTCCCTCCCCTGCTTGAGCTCTCTCTCGCTCTCTCAAAATACATAAATATACATTTTTTTTAATTTTTTTTCAACGTTTATTTATTTTTGGGACAGAGAGAGAGCATGAACGGGTGAGGGGCAGAGAGAGAGGGAGACACAGAATCGGAAACAGGCTCCAGGCTCTGAGCCATCAGCCCAGAGCCCGACGCGGGGCTCGAACTCACGGACCGCGAGATCGTGACCTGGCTGAAGTCGGACGCTTAACCGACTGTGCCACCCAGGCGCCCCAATATACATTTTTTAAAAAGAGTCAAAATACTGAATATAAATTACAAAAAGTAGACCAAGAAATGGCTCCTAAGCCCGCGAAAAGATACTCAACATCATCAGCCATCATGGAACTGTAATCACAATCGCAATAAATATCGCAATAATTACCATTAGCCTGGCTGATGAAAGCTCTCATACATGGCCGGGAGGCGCACACGTTGGCAAGACAGCTTTGGAAGACAACTGCAAAGAACCTACTAAAACGGAACCCACGTGCGTCCCGGGACCCAGTGACTCCACTCCTGGGCGCGTACTGCACAGAACTGCACACGTGTTCACCAAAAGCCACACGGACCGTGTGGTCGTAGCAGCATTAGCTGTAACTGGACCCCGGCCAACTGGTCATCAACAAAAGAATAAATTAAACAAAGCGTGATGAATTCATACAACAGAATGAATACACCACAGCCCCACACAACATAATGTCAGCCAAAGAAGCCAGACACAGGAGGGTCCATTGTTATGAGGTTCTAGAACGGGCAACACTAGGTGATGATGTTAGAGGTCAGAGCGCTGGTCACCCCAGGGGCCTGCGCTGGGGCGGGGAGTGCAAGCCAGCTGCTGGGGGGGGGGGGGGGGCCTGCTGCTGGTCACGGTCTGGTTCTCTGGATGGTGACACAGACATGTTTCACTTCCTGGGGAATTTCACCAAGCTGTTCACTTACGACTTGAGCGCTTTTCTGTATGTTATGCTTCAAGGGAAAGTTTTAAAAGGTCATTGAGTGAGTGCACACCCACCTTGCATTTTGAAAGATGCTGCGAGATCGAGATCGAGGTTGTATGAATTCCCCTCAAGGCGGCTGCAAGTTCCTGTTCGCGCACATCCTAGCCAGCAGTGAGCATCGTCGATCTTTTTAATCTGGGCCAATCTGGTGGGTGCAAAGCGGTGTCTCCGTGAGGTTTATTTCCTGCGGTTTTGAGAATGTCCAAGCCACAGCCCCCCACCTGGAGTTTTTGTGCGCATTTTGGAACAGACCTAACGCCCCAGATTAACGGGTGATAAGAACTTCTGTTCAAGGCCATCAAATTCACCCTTAAGGGGCTGTGACCCCTGGCTCTTCAATTCAGACAAATGCCCTGGTGGCCATATCTGGGCATTAACAGTCTTTTCCCTTCTTCCAGCAGGTTCCCTCAGACTCACCCCGTAGAACGGTTTTATTGGGTCAGAGCCTAGGGGATGCTTAAGTCTTTTTGGCAGACATTGGGTGGCTTCCATTTTTAGCAACGCACCCCCCCCCCCGCCCACTACACACACACACACACACACACACACATACACACACACACACACACACACAAAAAGAACTCTGTTTCTTGCCAATAGGACATTAATTTTATGTTTTAATATGAAACAAGGAGGAAAAGCAGGAACAATCCTGACAAGCTGTAATGTTCTGGGGACATTTGGCTGTCCAGTGGGTGGGAAAAGCTCTGATGTTAGGTTCTCCCATAAACCATTTATCTTCCTATTTTAATACCTTGCGTCAGGGAAGGTATTCTCAGGGGCCATAACAGAAGAGAGCTTTGACCACCAAAAACTGAAAAAAAGTTGAGTAAAGTCACCATAGATAAAGCCAAAAGACAAGCAGCAGACTGAGAGAAATGTTTGTAACGTCAATAATGCTTAAGACCCAGCATATATAAAGAGCTACAACAAACCAATAACAAAATGACAAAGAGTTTAGGGTTTGAACCAGCAGAGAAGAGAAAATACAAATGGCTCAGATGCTTGGGCTCACTGGCAATCGGGGGAATAAAAATAATGTAAGCCAGTATAGCATGTATGGAAGGACAGGTAGGAGAATCTATCAAATGACCTATAAAAATGTACTTTCTGGGGCACCTGGGTGGCTCAGTCGGTTGAGCGGCCGACTTCAGCTCAGGTCACGATCTCACAGTCCGTGAGTTCGAGCCCCACGTCGGGCTCTGGGCTGATGGCTCAGAGCCTGCAGCCTGTTTCAGATTCTGTGTCTCCCTCTCTCTGACCCTCCCCCATTCATGCTCAGTCTCTCTCTGTCTCAAAAATAAATAAACGTTAAAAAAAAATTAAAAACGTACTTTCTGGGGGAACCTGGGTGGCTCAGTCAACTGAACACCTGACTCTTGATTTCAGCTCAGGTCATGATCCCAGGGTTGTGGGATCGAGTCCCACATTGGGCTCTGTGCTAAGTACGGAGTCTGCTTAAGATTCTCTCTCTGTGTCTCTCCCTCTGCCCCTCCCTCCCGCTTATACTCTAAAATAAAAATAAAAATAAAAATAAATCATTTAAAAACTGTACCTTCTCTTGGACCAGTGATTCTACCTCTAGGAATGTATCCTACAGATGCACATGTATCTGGAAATGACACACATACAAGAATATTCATGACAGCTTTTTTATAGGAGCAAAAGATTGAGAACAGCTTAAATGTCTCTCCATATAGGCCTAGCTAGATAAATGTTTGGCACATCCATGTAACGGGCCAGTAGACAGCCAGGCAAAACAAGTCAGCCGGCTCTGTATCAACACAAAACCATCTCCTAGAACAGTGCCTGGCACATAGTAGGGACCATTGAGCGTTTGCCAGAGCACAATGCACGCATTTTCTCTGGAAAGATGACAGAAATGGACAGAAATGTAGATGGTTAAAAAGGAGTGGAACCTTGCAGTCTGGGCCAGAGACCCCTCGCAGATGCTCTTTCCCTTCTGACCCCTGATCGCACTCCTGGGAACGTGCCCTAAGCAAGGCCGGAAGTCTGGGGGGAGGCCCGATGCCGAGGCAGGTCGGCCCGAGTGCTGTGCAGAATGGACGGAAATGCGGTAATGGACGTGGGCAGGCCCGGCCCTCCGGGAGGAAGCCTCCGCGGCCGCTACCCGAGGGGTCGGGCGCACGAGTAACGACCGGGACGTGTTTACGTCAGTCGCTTTGTGCAAAGACGCAAACGGGATCTGCCGCCGTCCCCGCCCCAGCGCCCGGTCCCGCGGGCGCCGGGATTCCAGGGGGTGCTCTCTCCTTGCTACTCCCTTTTTCCAGCCTCCCCGAATCTTCTATCGTGGAGAAAGCCTTTTTAAAAATAGGAATTCGTGAGGCCCCAGGGCGGTTTCCTCGATTGGTTAAGCGTCCACTCTGGATCTTGGCTCCGGTTTTGATCCTAGGGTTGGGAGCTCAGGCCCTGCCCTGGGCTCCGCCCTGGATGTGAAGCCTACTTAAAAGCAAAAGCAAAAAAGGAATTCAGATGCGGACAAAGAATCCTCCATATGTAGGAAGCTGTGTGCTGTTGGCTCTGCTTGATTAAGAAGGGACGCAGAAATCATCCAAATACAGAACAGTAGGAAACGGGTTTTTACAAGCAGTGTGTCTACACTTGGGAGGTTTCACCGCCATCTTTAAAAGGCAGCTTTTGGACAAATTTTTAATGAGCTGGGGAAATACTGATGATCCGTCTCAGAACTGTCAAATGGGCCAAGGGCACAGTAGCACCTCGACCAGTTTGAAGAGGTCTGGAGACACATGCACAGACAAAGGCGCGTGGAGATTGTGCCCCTGAAGGTGAATCACGGTGGATTCTTACCTCCTTCCCTACATCGCTTTTCTGTACCTTCTCCGGGTCCTCCCGGGCTCCTCACTGCAGGGGACGCCGGGTGGGCCCGACCGACCTCTGCACCCCTGGCAGCAGAGGCTGGAGGCAGCGACTGGTCTCCCGGCCGCCCCCGCAGCCGCCTTCTGGAGAGAGCAGGCTCCCGCGGGTGGACTCCCTCCAGACCCGTGGGCGGCAGAGGAGACCCCCGGGGTCACGGCCAGGACGGGGCGTCCTCGAACCCAACGGTCCTGGCAGCGGCCTCGGAGGGGTCTGTGCTGTCGTCCTGGGTGTCACTCCGGAGCACGCGGCCCAGATCCGCGGCTCCAGCCCCCCACGGTGTTATAAATACCCGATCATCCCCACCACTGTGTTAAATCTCTTCCTGCTTAAAACACCTACAGCGGCTTCTATTTAGGCTCTGACCCCTGCCCCCCACAAGCGTGCATTGCTCGTGCATTGCTCTTACACTCCGGGGCGGGCCGAGGGCACAGGGTGCTGAAATTTGTCCCGTGCACTTGTTTTTTACCGTGGTGAATCACACTGATTGTTTTTCAAGTGTTAAATCGACGCTGCATTCCTAGAACAAACCCCACTTGGCCAGGATGTGCTTTACTGTGCTTTCTATAAACCGCTGCGTAGGAGTCGCTAAACTTTTACCGAGGATTTGGTGGCTGTGTTTGTACAGGATACCCTAGTTTGCTTTTCTTTTTAAAAATTTTTTTTACTGTCTATTTATTTTTGAGAGAGAGAGAGAGAGAGAGAGAGAGAGAGAGAGAGAGGTGTTGGGGGCAGAGAAGGAGACACAGAATCTGAAGCAGGCTCCAGGCTGTGAGCTGTCAGCACAGAGCCTGATGCAGGGCCCGAACTCAAGGACCACAAGACCATGACCTGAGCCAAAGTCGGATGCTCAACCGGCTGAGCCCCCAGGCACCCCAGCAGTCTGCGCCCTTCAAGACGTTTCTCCCTTTCAACGGAGCCGCAGGATTTACCAGCATCAAGTGGTTCACCGCATTTCCCAATCGTTCTCATGTGTGTGGCGGGGTGGGGCTGGGGGCCCCAGGGGACAAGGGAGAACGGCCATGGACCCCACAGCGGGAATGGCCCCGGTGACCGTGCGGGATGCGCAGGCCCACCTCAACACCGACACCGCCACCCCCGGCCCAGCTCTCAAAACGACGGACGTGCGGACGGACACGCAGGCCTCCCTGGTCTGAGAAAAAGCCGGGCCGTGGGGCCAGGGGAGACCAGCAGCCGTGGGGAGGCCAAGGTCCTCTACCTGGGATCCGGAGGCCCTGCTGGGTCTTACCTACCCGCACCTGCCCCAGGATGCCTCAGAGGGCCCGAGGCAGCGGGGGACGTGGGGGGGGGAGTCAGAGCGACCCAGGGGACAACCAGGGCAGCTGCCACTTTCCAGACGGGCGGGCGGGAGCAGGCTCCAAGGTCAGAGTCAGCACAGGAGACTTTATTCACGTATGTGCACCCCTCCTGGCCGGGCTGGGCCAGACCCTGCGGCTCGGAGCTGAGGCCGCGGGTTCGGGCGGGAGTCCCAGGGTCCCTGGGGTCCCAGGCTCACACGTGCTGCCGCCGGTGCCGCAGAACCTCCGTGGGTGTGAACAGGAAGTCCTTCTGACAGGCCGCGCAGTGGTAGGGCTTCTGCAGGACGGACGCCTTCTGGAGGGGCTCGGGGGTGGCCTCCTCAGCCCCTGAGAGAGAGGGGGAGGGAGGCTGTGGGGGGGTTGCTCTGCCGAGCGCTCCCCACCCAAATCCCAGGCACCCGCAGGGCTCAGGCTTCCCCCCCCCACCGCCATCCCAGCCTCTGGGGAATCTGGCTCTGCCTCCTGAGGGAAGCCTTCCTCAATCAATACACACACAGGCAAGCCTGAACGCTGTGTCCCACGGGGTGAGTGACTGAGACAGACAGACAGAGCCCTGGGGTGGTGACCACGGGGCCCCTCCGCCGTCTCCCCGACCAGCCCCGTGTGTGGTGCATGCGGCAGACACGGCGTTGGGGTCCGCCCGCTGTGGCATCCCCTGGGGTGACAACAGGGTGGGTGTGGCCGAGACAGAGACAGCTGGACAGAGAAAAGGGCAAGAGAGACAGTGGCGAGGGACAGAGGAACAGAAAGAGGCAGACCAGGGTCGGCACCACAGGGACTGAAAAGAGACGGACACAAAGAGATGAGGAAGAGCGTTCCAGACCCTCCCCGTCCCGGCTCGGGGTCTCTGGGACAAAGCCTGTATGTGGCACCGACCAGGACTACAGTCACCAGTCCCCAGATGTCCAGTGAACGAACGCCTGGGCTCACGGGAAACGGCCGTGGGGCGAGTGGATGGGTGTCCCGGCCCGCCCCCCCATCCTCACCTGGGGGACCGTCCTGTGGGGCCTCGGGGCAAGTGTTCTCGTGCGCAATGCGCTCCAAGGGCGTCAGGGGCACGTGCAGGCCGCAGTGGGGGCAGGTCCAGAAGGTGCGGAGACAGTCGCTGTACAGGTCCGTGTCGCTCTGAGGCAGGAGGCTGCGTCGGGACTTGGCCCCTTGCCCAGCTGGCCGCCACCAGCCTGGGACCCGTCCCGGAACCCTCACCCCCACCCCGGGGTTGGCAGGCCTCGTCCTGAAAGCGCATCCTTGCACCAGGTGGGGGCGTGGCTGGTGGGGCATCGTCGGGGGCTGGGGGGTGGGGCGGTGAGGGGCCAAGGTGGGGTCCACGCTTACCGTGAGGCAGTTGTAGGTGAGGAAGTCAGTGACTGCGTAGCCCCCTTTGGTGGGGTGAGGGGACAAGGCAGAGCTACCAAAGAGGCCAGGAAGACTGGGCATGGCTGTGATGGTCTGGGGTCCCACATAGAGGTTCTGGACTTCCAGCCCCGTGAGCCGCCGGAGGCTGTAGGGGACCTGGGGAAGGAAAGACAGGACAGAGGGGTGACAGACCCAGGGAGACGTTGTTAGGGCACCTGGATCCAGCCGTACCTGAAATCTGACCCTGGACGGTTCAGTTACGGGGCCAACTGCTTAGCCCAATCACAACAGGGTCTCAGACACTCTGGACCAGGGGCTTGTCTAAAACATGCCCCGATGCCCCGGGCCCCTCCTGTGCTCCCTGTCACTTGTGGGACCACAGCCAGACCTTCCATCCGGCCACCTTGCCCGTCCTCGCCGGCACGCCGGTCTGTTCCCCTCGCCCTGGCTCACTGGGCCTGCGGCGCCTCCAGGAAGTCACCCTGGTTCACACCGTCGTCTCCACCCCATCCACACAGGGTAGAATCAGGAGCGATTCGCAACTCCCGGCTTAAGGGGTGGGGAACTGAACTCAAATCCGCTCCGCCCGATTCTTCCCATGCTCCTCTGTGGACAGACAGCTACGGACAGCTTCCCTGGCACGTCCTGCACACCCTTAACCGCTAACGAGGGGCAACACACAGAGCGTAAGCCTGTGTTGATGAATTGGGAGGGAGGGACCTGCAGGGGTGAACAGCGGAGCCAGGCTCCTGGGGTCAAATCCGGGCCCCACCCCTTACCAGCTGTGTGACCTTGGGCTCGTCCTCAACTTGTCTGGTTTGGAAACCCACAAATGTGCGACCCCTTAGCGAGCTAGAAGCCAGGCCTTCTGGATTCCGGATCCCTGCGGCGGGCACCCCTCTGGCCAAGGTGGGGCGTGGCCCCCCCCCCCCCCCCGGGGGTGGGCGGGGCAGGTACCTTGGAGGCCGTGAACTTGAGCAGCTCCCTGCTCAGGTCGGCCACCTCCTTGCGGGCGACCGGATCCTCCTCCTCCTCCTCTTCTTGGTCCACCTCCGGCCGCCGCTGCTGGGCCTGACGCGCCAGCTGCCGGTCCAGGGCACTTTCCCAGCGGGCACGGAGCCGCACGGAAGCCGCCAGAAGCCGGACGGCACTCTCACTGTCCGCAAGCTGGAGCTCCAGCCAGCCGTCAGCCACCAGGCGCGAGCAGTCACCGTTGGTGTCCAGGGACCGGCTGAACAGCAAGAGAGACTGGAAGCGAGAGGACCGCAAGACAGACAGTGGGCGTCCACCCTCGCAGCAAACACATACTGCTCGCCTACTCTGGGCCAGGACCCCTTCCGGGTTCGGCTGTGAGTGAGACAAGAGTCCCCGCCCCCACGGAGCAGACGGTCTACTTGGAAAACCGCGGCACCAAGACCAAAGCGGAAACTGCCATTTGTTCTAAGGAGTCAGGACTGCCATCCCGCGTCGGAGGCAGACGGCTGAGGGAAAGCGCGTCTCCGCTGGGCTGAGCTTACACGCGTGGATGCCTCTGTCCACACTCATCAGCGTACCTGCCGTGTGCACGTGTCATCCTACACAAGTTTTATCCTCAAAACATACAAACAGGGGCGGCTGGGTGGCTCAGTCGGTTAAGCGCTCGACTTTGGCTCAGGTCATGATCTCGCAGTCTGTGAGTTCGAGCCCCGTGTCGGGCTCTCTGCTGTCAGCACAGAGCCTGTTTTGGATCCTCTGACCCCAATCTCTCTGCCCCTCCCCCACTGATGCTCGCTCTCTCAAAAACAAATTAGCATTAAGAAAGGAAGGAAGGAAGGAAGGAAGGAAAGAAGAAAGAAAGAAAGAAAGAAAGAAAGAAAGAAAGAAAGAAAGAAAGAAAGAAAGAAAGAAAGAAAAAAACGAAGAAAGAAACCAATCGTACAGAGGAGAGACAATGGCCAGGCAGCATCGCAGCCAGTAAATGTTTGCTTCCTCCCAGAAGTCCACTAACTGCCACCACTCTGTCCCCTTACCGCTTTGTTCTTTCTGGTGCGGATAGGAGAATCTGGTGTTATGGTTTCTATTTATTTGTGTTTCTGTTTCTCGTCTGCCTCCCCCACTCATACAGGCGCCCCATGGACACAGGCAGTTTTGCGGATTCTGATCACGACTGAACCCCCAGCACCTAGAACAGTAATCGGCACCTGGTGCGAGGCACTCGCTCAAGAAACGTCTGAGCGAATACACAACTGGGCAGGTCAGAGTCAGCTCTCACGGGGAAATCGCAGTGCCCACAAAATCCCCTGAGGCTCGGGGAGCCTGAAGGGTTTCTCTCTTCCCTCTACATTCCCTGGGATCGAAGCGAGGGATCCTGGGAACAGGGACACCCATCTGGGGGGCACGGGAGGCATCGTCGCGCGGCCCTGGAGCTCTGGCTCGGCCGCCTGCTCGCTGTGTGGCTCAGGCAAGCGACATGCCCCCCTTGCCCCCTGAGCCTCATCTCCCCCATAAAGTGAGAATCACGGCTGGCCTAGAACCACAGGGTGGCACGCAGAACTCACGAGGCGTGGCCGCTAAGGCTGGCAGGACTCTCACTTCCTGGCTGCAGACGCACACACACACGAACCTATCTGCAACCTAAGCATGTCCTCCGTGGCCACCCCCTCCCGCCTGGATGACTGCAGTCACTTCCCTGCTGGGCTCCCCGCTTCTGCCTGGCAGACTCTGATCCAGCTCTGTTTGAACCTTCCCCCGGGGTGGGGGCTCCAGTCTCCCCTACCTCTCTGACCTCCTCTCTCTGATCCCATCTCCAGCCATTCTCCCCTTCACCAACGCTGGTCCAGCTGTTCCCTGGGCCTGGCGGGTATGGGTGGGCCTCAGGGCCTTTGCACTCGCTGTTCCCTGTAAGACACTCTTCTCCCGAAGCATCCCGTGGCTCCTTCCCTCCCTTCTTCCAGGTCTTGGTGCAATAGCACCTTCTCAGCGAGGCCCACCCTGCTCACCTTTTTTCGTACAACAGCCTGTCCCCCACCCTCACCCCGCCCCTCCGCAATCCCCTTACCCCATTCTTCTCATTTTCCCCAAGTGCTTCTCACCCGCTAACAGCATGCAATGCTTTACAGTCCTTACTGCCACCCTGCCCTGCTGGATGTGCGCTCGTCTTGTTCACCGCCGTCACGCCAGTGCCTTCGACGGCTCCCGACACACAGCAGGCGCTCGGCAAGTATTTATCCAGCACAGGAACGCAGAGCCGGCTGGGGGAAGGCGGCTCTGCAGGCCCATCCCAGCCTCCTGCCCTGGGGACACGGTCATCGAACCCGGGAGCTGGGGCGCGTGGGGCCGGGACGCACCTGGAGCGCGGGGATGCAGACGCAGTTCACCAGGTAGGCCTTGTTGGTCTCCAGCAGGGAGACGAAGGTGAGGAGCTGGTGCCTGCTGCTCAGCTTGTCCTTGTCGTCTGGAACGGTCAGGACAACAGCTCAGGGCGCCCCTGCCACCGGATGTCCCACCCACAGCCCCCCACCCCTGCACTGGCCCGTTCCCCAGGGGCTGCCGGTCCCACCGGGGCATTTACACACCCGTAGAAAACACACATTCACGCAGGGCGCCTGGGGGCTCAGCCAGTTAAGCGTCCGACTCTGGACCTTGGCTCAGTCATGATCGCACAGTTCGTGGGATCGAGCCCCGCGTCGGGCCCTGTGGTGACAGTGTGGAGCCCGCTTGGGATTCTCTGTCTCCCTGTTTCTCTCCCCTCTCCTGCTCTGTCTCTCAAAAATAAACAAACTTAAAAAAAAAAAAAAAAAGTTTATTTATTTAGAGAAGGAGAGAAAGAGAGCCCGAGCGGGGAGGGGCAGAGACAAGAGGGGAGAGAGAATCCCAAGCAGGCTCCGTGCCGTCAGCGCAGAGCCCAGTGCGGGACTTGAACCCACGAACTGTGAGCTCATGACCTGAGCCAAAACCAAGGGTTGGACGCTTAACTGACTGAGCCACCCAGGAGACCCAAAAATAAACTCTTTAAAAAAATATATATGCTCATGTGTATAAAGTGTCTGTGACTTATTGGCAAATACTTTGTCACAATGAATACGACTTTCGCTATGCGTTATTCGATGTTAAGAAATACTAGGGTTTTTTTGTTTTTGTTTTTTAAAGAAATACCGTTAATTTCATTAGGAGTGACAGTGGCATCATAATACTGCAAAAAATCAGTCATTATTTTAATCATTTCTAAATGATATGATGTCTGGGATTTGCTGTACAATGCTCCAGCAAAAAGAAAAAAGTGAGGGGCACCTGGGTGGCTCAGTCGGTTAAGTGTCCGACTTCAGCTCAGGTCCTGATCTCACGGTCCGTGGGTTCGAGCCCCGCATCGGGCTCTGCGCTGACAGCTCAGAGCCTGGAGCCTGTTTCAGAT
Source organism: Herpailurus yagouaroundi (assembly GCF_014898765.1). Classification (NCBI taxonomy): domain Eukaryota; kingdom Metazoa; phylum Chordata; class Mammalia; order Carnivora; family Felidae; genus Herpailurus; species Herpailurus yagouaroundi. The sequence continues at coordinate 3,871,716 of NW_024412451.1, read as the reverse complement.
TCTGTGTCTCCCTCTCTCTCTGCCCCTCCCCTGCTCAGGCTCTGTCTTTCTCTGTCTCAAAAATAAATAAACATTTTTAAAAATTTTTTTAAAAGAAAAGAAAAAAGTGAGGTGATGTAGACACAGGTGGCCAGACGGCGGCTACAGAGGCTGGATGAAGGTACTGAGGGCTCGTCCTACTCTACCTGTGTGACATCTGGATTTTCAAAATTAAAAGTCAGAGGAGAACAACAATGGAGCAGGAAGAGGGTTAAGGGACCAGGGATTTACAAGCAGTTAAAGGCTTAAGAAACAAGTTGCAAATTCTACCTTAGATGCGTCCCGTTCTAACCCTGACCTTTCCAGGTTAGCATGTTGTGATACCGTATGGTACTTTCTTCACAGACAAGGAGCGAGATGGGTTGTGCCCCAGAGTTCACACAGAGCGCGCGGCTATACCACGGCCATCGGGAGAGCACGCGCTCCACACCGAACGTTCTGGAGGGCCCCCCGCCTGGCCTGGCTGAAGCCTCGCTGAGGCGGCTCCTGGTGTTGAATGCCAGAATGCTGCCCCTGTGCCCACAGGGCCTGAGGGAAACCCCTGGGCAGGGCTGAGCCGGGAGAACACAGAGCTCAGAGGACAGGTGCCACCTACTCGCTAAAAGCTCTGGCCTGGGGAGTGGCCAAAGACCCCCATCGGTCACCCCCTCCCCACCCCACCCCTCCGTGGGGAGGGCGGGGCTCAGTGTGGCAGCGGACTGGCCAAGGTCACCCAGTGAGGTCTGGCTCTTGGGACCTCCATGCCTGCAGGTCCTGTGACAACAGCCCCAGCGAAGGCGGAATGTCGGGGGAGAAAGGGGGTAACCCCAGATAGTGAGGGGCACCCTGACGTCACCGTCTCCGCTCCTCACATCCCAAAGGGTTTCCCCCTCACCACCCAGACTCACGGTACCTCGGCTCCCTTCACCGCCCCCGGCCTCTTGCTCCTGCGTGTGCAGAACCTCCGGGCTGCTGGCAAAGACGGAAGTGGGGTGCGGCACGGTGCCCTGCTTGGACTGGGTGTGGAAAATCTGGAGGGGCCAAAGGCAGACGCCAGGTGACAGAGGCCCTCGGACCTACTCTCCGCCGCCCAGAACCCTTCTCCCTCCGGCTCTTTGCCAGATTCCCCCAACCGTGTCTCCCCTCGAAGTCCCCTCCTCCAGGAAGCTTTCCCTGACTGCAGCCCAGGCTTGCCAGATACCCCCCCATGTCCCCCGATCCCGACTGCAAGCACCCTGGGTCACGCGTCCAGGTACAGATCTGCCCCCACACGCTGGCCTGGAGGCCACGAGGGCAGGGCCAGGACTGTTTCCGTATCTCTGAGTCCCCGGCACGGAGCGGGGCAGGGAGGGCCTGCTGAATGACAAAACCCACGTGCGGCCGGCGAGCAAGTGGAGGCCCACCTGGTCCGAGTCCTTGCGGCTGCTGTTGAACGGGTCCGGGACTGCAAGCTGCGGGTAGAGGCCCCGGCCCAGCACCAGCTTGAGCAGGGCCACCTGGTCCCGCGTCAGGTCCTGGGCCGAGGTGGTGGCCGCCTGCAGCTGATCCAGGCTGTGCCGCAGCTTAAACTTCACATCCTGGCGGGAACACGGGGGAAGGCGGGTTCCTGGGGGCCCCATCCCGATGCCCACGCGGCTTGTACAAGGCTACGTGGACCCGAGGGTCCCGCGGATGGCGGTGGCCCGCTCCCGTCCGCGAGACCCTGGCTCCGGAGGGGAGGACAGGGCCCCCCTCTGCTCGAGACCACCCTGCCTGCCGCCCCAGGCTCCGGAACAGGCCCCCGGCGCCCACCTGGATGTCCACGCTGTCGCCGGCCCCCGGGTCCTCTTCGCTGGAGCAGCCATCCGGGTCCTCCTGCAGCCGCAGCACCTTGCGCCTGTGTCCCCCGCCCTCCTCGTGCCGGCGCTTCAGCTGGTACAGTGCCCGGCGCTCCCGGCGCTGCCGCAGCCGGCTGTAGCTGTCCCCTGGCTTCGGGGCCCGGGCCCTGGCCAGCAGCCCGTGGTCCTCCAGCAGCTCCTGGGGGCGGCAGGGCCCGGGTGAGTGACGCGGGGCGGGCCGGTGGGCGCTGGACCCAGACGCAGGTTCCGGCCCGGGGCCCGCCACTCGCCGGCCCCTCTGTTTCGGAGGACGCGGACGTCGTGTGCACGTGTGACAGAGAGAGACGAGGACCCCCGCCCTCTGCTACTCTCTCGGGGTCTGCGTGCCCACAAAAGCGGAACCACTGCTCTGGAAAGCCAGTGATGCTGGCAGATGCTGAGAATGGTCAGAACGTCAGCGGTCCCCAACAGGGGGACTCCTGAAATTGCATGGCAGGCCCCGGTCGGGTGACCACCCGCTCCGGGCCTCGACGTGCCCAAGTTCAACCACAAGGAGCGCGTCACGCCGGCAAGTCTTACTTGACTTTCCCCCGCGGCACCTGCACGCCCACCGAAAGGCACGGCGAGGTGCCCGTGGAACAGTCGCGACACAGGCAGGCTGCGGGACCACAGAGTAAACGTGGCAAAGGCTCACGTGGCACCTGTGCGCCAGGCCCTGTTCTAAACGCTCTACGTGTCTTCACCCACTTAATCCTCACAGGACGGCTGTCATTGTCCCCCTTTCCTCATGACAGTGGAGGCCCTGAGCCGCGTGGCACTGGAATCTGCCGCCGGGACATCCACGCCGGAGCTGGTGCCCCGCCCATCCCCCCACGAGGCCTCCCAGAGCTCAGCCTACGTGGCAAGCTGGGCCCCCCTCCCCCCCCCGCTCTAGATGGCCAAGTTCCACACGAGGAGGGAGCGTGTGACTGCCGACCCTGGCCACTCCTCCAGGAAGCCCTCCTGGATTTCTACCCCTTAGACCCACCCAGGCCACCCCACATCTGAGTGTCTGATGGCGGGGGAGGTGGGGGCGGGGTGCAGGGAGGGACTCCGCTCCATCAGAGAAGAGAGGCTGTGCCGCGGAGCATGCTCACACGTGCTCACTCTGCACCCTTCCCCCGGCCCCGCCAGGTTTGTTGCTGGCCTCCACCCAACCCTCCCCCGGTCCTGAGCCTCACCTTGAACTGGCGCCGTACGTTGGCCATCTCGTACAGCCGATGCTCCTCTATGCACCGGTGGCGGCACCACTTGCGTGAGCTCCTGCTCCGTTCGGATTTCACCTGGTGCAGGTCAGAAACCAGGGCGTCTGGGCCTATCCAGCTGGGGGAGGGTGCAGGGGCTGACCCACCGCCCAGACGCCCCCAGCACGGGCCCAGACACCAGCCCGCTGGGAGAGTATGAGGCAGGTGGAGATCTGTCAGGCCTCCCTCAAGGACACCTGCTCTCCTCCTTCTTCCGGCTCTCAGCCTCCCCTGGCCCCTCCTACAGGAAGCCCTCCCAGACCACACTGGGTCAGACATCCCCTCTGGGCTCTCTCGGCCCTTTGGACTCCCCATCACAGCCCATTCTGAGTGGTCACTGTCTGGGGCCAGGTCTGCCTCCCTGCGCTGCCCTGTGAGACCCAGGAGAGCAGGGCCAGGCGGTTTTAGCCACCGCTGGGTCCCCAGCACTGCCCAGCACAGGGCCAGGCCCAGAACAGGGGCTCGGGGAGCATGTGCTGGATATACAGGTGCCACCCAAGGGTGTGGACTTTCTCCAGTCAGCAGTGGGTCTGTTCAGTGTTTTAGAAACCCCAGCCTCCCCTCAAGGCTGGGCCCCACACCCACGGGAATGAATGGTGGACACGGGGGCCCGTCCAGTCTGCAGAGGGCTCTGTAGCCCTCCCTGGCGTGGAGGGCCTCCCCCGACTCCATGAAGAATGACACAGACAGGGGTGACCCCACCCCCGGCCTCACCTGCACCCAGGTGTTGAAGACATTGAAGAGCGTGAAGGGGTCCCCGTGGTCACTGTCCAGGGGCCGCCGTGCGGCTGCACCCTCGGGGTTGCTCTGGGCGCTGCGGGTAAAGGGCGACTGGACACTGAGGGCAGCCGCGATGGTGAGCACGGGCTCCGCCAGGTGGAACATGGAACCGAGGATCAGCATCTTCCCTGGGGGGCCGGGGGTGGGAGATGGGAGGGACCCTGAGCTGAGCCTCCTGGGCCCCGGGACACCCTGCCCCAGCTTCCCTCCACCTTGCCCACAAGGGGCCTTGGGAGCCAGACAGACAGAATCAAGTCCACACGCTGCACTCCACGGTCACATGAGCTTGGGCAAGGCCTCAGTTTCCCCATCTGTAGGTTGGAGGTAACCCAATTCCCGCCTCCAGGGGCACAAGGCGGGCACAAAGGGGTGGCTGCTGTTAGTGCCACCGCCTGCCCGGCTCTCCTCCCTACAACGGACTCCCCACCCCCCTTCCTGGCTTTATTTCCCTTCCCGGCACTCCCCGTGCCCCGCCACGGTATCCCTCTCCTCTCTCTAGAACGTGACTCCAATGAGGTGAAAAACCATTCCTATCGGCCAGCGCTCCTCAACAGGAACCGAGCCCTTCCCCGGTCTGGCCCCACAGTCAGCAGCCTGCGTATCATGCGTCTGACTCATCCTCACCATTCTCCTTGGCTGCCTTTCTGGAAAGTTCCTGTTGTACGTCTAGCCTCGTAAACTGAAGTTGGGCAATAGGACGAGGCTGTCCCAGAACCCTGTAGCTCTGTCCCTCAGATGAGTCCCTCTACTTCTCTGTGCCTCCGTTTCCCTGTCTGGGAAATGGGCCTAGCCCACCTGCCTGCTGGGAGGATGTAATGTGCTTTTCCTGTGAAACACGCGGAGCTCCGACCGGCACAGAGTGACAACAGTGACTGAGCCGTCGGCGCCGGGACCGCCCAGCACTGGGTCATTGGCGCCTCCTGCCCCACAGGGCTTGGGGACCGACAGTGTCAGCTTGGCTGGGGAGCGCCTCCCAGCTCTGCCAACTGCGTGACCCTGGGTGAGCGAGTGATCAAATCCAGGCTCTATCACTTGCCTGTTCCGGGCCCCGTCGCATCTATCTCTGTCCCTGGCCAAGCGTCAACTTCCTCCTCTGTACAGAGGGGGTGACCGGAGGCCCTCCCTTCACCAGGTGAGCATGAAATGACAGAAGGCCCGTAAACCCTTTCACTGACATACAGTCAATGCTCACAGAATGTTCTTTTTCTTCTCAGATCCGATTCTCCCTGCTCTCGCCCCGTCTCCTTCTACAACAAATAAAAAGAAGTCCTCGGGGTCGGTGGCACGCAGCCTGCCATCCCCACCACGGCTCCAGGGTGTGGTACTGGTGGGGGTTTTAACGACATTAACACAGGCAGAGAATTCTGTTGGGCATCGGGCCTGGAAATGGTGCCACAAACAGTCGTGCACCATTCTGGGAATATTCTGTGGGCCACACGGATCATCCAGAAAGTCTCGAGTCAGGAGAATCAGACCAGAACGCACCTCGGTCAGTGAGCTTCTCAGAAAGGGCAGGGATGACTCAGGAATGAGCAAGAGGAGGCAGAGGGTTTTGACATCCTTACGACACCGGGGGGGGGGGGGGGCGCCAGGGTGGAGCTGGGGACAGGCTGTGCAGAGGAGAGGTGCCTGTCTGTTGACTGCTGTACCCCCAGCGCCCAGAACGGTCCCCGGCAGGGAGACTTGTGAATGAATGGACGGGGCCCAGTGAGAGAACGGATTTGCCTATGAGTCACCCAGAGAGCGAATGGTCCCTGCAGCCACTCCCGGGGCCCCGTGTGATCACCCCTAAAGGAAGTCCTCACCGATCACCACGTCCACCGGAAGCTGGGCCAGCAGAGAGCCGATAGGGGTGAGGGCCTCTGAGCTGTCCAGGGCCCCCTGGTCCCGGAGGTAGAGGATGGCCGTTTCCAGGCTGGCTGGTGGTGGAGGCTCGATGAAGGGGAAGGTTCGCGGGTCCCCCACGCACATGCTTTTCATCTGGAATGACAATCGAGTCCCCCAGGAATGGGGAACTCAGGACCGGCAGGGGGCTCGCGGATCACAAGCTCCTAATCCCTTAAAACTCCTAATGTCAAGGCCCATCACACAGAAGCAGGGGAGAAGGACCACTGTCTGTCTGTCTGTCTGTCTATCTACCCAGCACCTCTTCTCCCAGACCCCGGCCACAGAGCAAGCCACATGACCTAAGCTAGGCCCTTCTTGGTTTCTCAGCCCCTCGACATAGCAACCAATGAAGGAAGGAGGACGCGATCTGAGCAGGCCCTATCAGGATCCTTCCTGGGATTCTGCCATCCGACGCTGGGAGACAGAAGTCGGGATATCCTCTCTGGTTGCAAGGGGTCGGTGTGGAAGCCCAGAGCTGCTGGACCATTTTTCCCTGGAGACGAGCCCGAGACAGCGGGTAGAGGAGTCCTTAATCGTTCCTAAGCCAGACCGCGCCCCACGATGGACACACCACCTCGTGAAATCCCCTTTCCTGCTCTGCTAGTTTGAGCTGGGTTTCTCTCACTTTGGACAAAGAACCCTGATTAATTCAGTGGCCCAGAGACTGAAGCACAACACCCACCCGTCGCCGGGTCTGGCGAGGTATAAACAATCAGCTACTCCCTGGAGCAGATGAAGGAAAGGCTGGCGTGGGGGGCTCACGTGGCCGCAAGAGAGCACGGGGAAAGCTCAGAGGGCCCGGGGGCTCGGCCAGCCTCGCCGAGAGGTGACCTCCTCTCCTAGGCCTCTTCCAGGGGGAGGCACAAGCTTGGGCCACCCACCCGGCAACCAGCCGGCCCCCCTCCCTCCCTGCTCTTGAAACCTTGATCATGCCTGGGAGAACACCCAATGCTCATCTAAAAGTCCCCTAAATCAGGGGTGCCTGGGGGGCTCAGCCGGCTAAGTGTCTGACTTCAGCTCACGTCATGATCTCACGGCTTGTGGGTTCGAGCCCCACGTCGGGGTCTGTGCTGACAGCTCGGAGCTTGGAACCTGCTTCGGATTCTGTGTCTCCTTCTCTCTTGGCCCCTCCCCTGCTCGTGCCCTGTCTCTCTCCCTCTCAAAAATGAATAAATGTTAAAAAAAAATTTTTTCTTCTTTTGTTTAAATGAGACCCACAGTGTGCTTAGGTGGCTCAGTTGGTTAAGCTTCCGACTTCGGCTCAGGTCACGGTCTCACAGTTCCATGGGTTTGAGCCCCGCGTCGGGCTCTGTGTTGACAGTGTGGATCCTGTTTGAGATTCTCCCTCTCTCTCTCTGCCCCTCCCCTGCTCACACCCTCTCTGTCTTTCTCAAAAATAAATGGTAAAATTTAAAAAATGAAATCAAAAAGAGACCATCAGAGTGCATTACGCATAGGCAGAGGGGCTGGTCTGTGCCACTGGCCACTCCCGCCCGGGGGGGCCTGCTGGGGAAGCCATCCGCCCTCCCCAGCTCGCTCCGCTTTTCCTCTTCTGCCGGACCACAGAACCCACGCTGGCCAGGCTCCGCTGGGGGGAGGTGCAGCCGCAGGACAGAGCGCTAACCAGGGCAAGGCGGGTGGAGGGACCTGGCCCTCAAACCCTCCCGCGCTCCCTCGCCGGCTCTGCGGCACTGGCCGCTATGTGAGTGGGCCTGTTGGGCCCAGCAGCCTAATCCAATCAAAGCTAACTGATGAGGTAAGAGTCTGGACAAAATATGCGGAGAAACCCCAGTTTTCAAAGCCACCTCTCGATGGGTTTTCTGCTACAGCTGAAAGCATTCTGACGGAGTCACGAGGTCTCTCCCACGAGCCTGTGGATCTGGGGAACAACCGTCCCCCCGCCATGGGATCTGACGCTTGGGAAGGACGAGCTTCCCTCCGTGGCCCGGCCAGGCCGGCCCTGCCCTGCTCTGCCCTTCCTGGCCCTGAAGCCCTGGGACTGGTCCCGTCCCGGGTCCTCCCGGGCTCCTCCCGGCACCACGCCTCACCTGCAGCACCAGCGCGTCGAGGGCCACCCTCCGAATCTCCGGGACGGGGTAGGGGGCGAAGGCGTCGTAGTCCGATTCAGCGTAGAGGCGGAAGCAGACGCCGGGGCCCGTGCGGCCCGCCCGGCCCTTCCGCTGCTCGGCACTGGCCTGGCTGATCCAGAATTCCTGCAGCCGCTGCAACTTGGCCTGTGGGTCATAGCCCATCTCCTTCACCTTCCCTGGGCGGGGACAGACGGGACACCGTGGGCAGCGGCCACGCGGGCCCGCCGCCTCACCGCTCACTCCCGGACAGCCTGGCTTCCTCCTTTATCCCGTTAACGCCAACCAGGGGCTCATTCTGGCCTTGACCCTGGCGTGTTGTTGAGCCATTCCTTCGCGTCCTCATTCACACACCTCTTACTCTCGCAGCCTCTGTGTGCTCGGGAGCCCGGCCATCCAACCGTTAGTATTAAGCTCCTGCCACGAGCCGGGCACTGTACTGGGCGCAGCCGTGAACAAAGTCCCTGGGCTCACGGGGCCGAACAGGACACAGTTCATCAATTCGAACACTGACTTTTCCCACTTTCTCTGTCTCTGAAAGTAGGACGCACCTTAAAAGCGACGGCATGTCAGTGTTCAGCGAACAACGTTTTTAGGGGGGCCTGGGTGGCTCAGCCAGTTGAGCGTCCGACTCTTGATTTCGGCTCAGGTCATGATCTCACGGTTCGTGGGTTCAAGCCCAGCGCTGGGCTCTGTGCTGACGGCACAGAGCCCACTTGGGATTCTCTCTCCCTCTCTCTCTCTCTGCCCCTCCCCTGCTCGCACTCGCGCAGTCTTTCTCAAGAATAAATAAACGTTGAAAAATGTTTTTAAATGTTTAAATTCTAGGGGCGCCTGGGTGGCGCAGTCGGTTAAGCATCCGACTTCAGCCAGGTCACGATCTCACGGTCCGTGAGTTCGAGCCCCGCGTCGGGCTCTGGGCTGATGGCTCGGAGCCTGGAGCCTCTTTCCGATTCTGTGTCTCCCTCTCTCTCTGCCCCTCGCCTGTTCATGCTCTGTCTCTCTCTGTCCCAAAAATAAATAAAAACGTTGGAAAAAAAAAATTAAAAAAAAAAAATGTTTAAATTCTAATCCTTACAACCCAAAGGAGGCTCTGCTGTTATTGCATATTCTACAAACAAGCAAACTGACTAACTTAGTGTCAGTGACACGACCTTGGTCACACAGCCAGGCTGGCTTCAGTGTCTCCTCACTGCTATGCTACTCTGACTTCCCGGAGAACAGTCCAGTTGGGAAGACAGAAAATAAATAGATCAACAGGCATAAAATACAATGCCCATACTCTGAAGAAAATCAAGGCCTTGCAGGGGAAGCACCAGCGGCAGGAGGAAAGGGAGATCACAGAAGTGGACAAGGTGCGCCTCTCTGATGGGGAGACATTCACGCAGGCCCTGCAATGAGGAGGAAGTGAGCCTTGCAGATACGTGGAGAAAGATGGCTCTCGGCAGAGACGACAGTAAGTGCAAAGGCCCCGAGGCAGGGACAAGTTTGGAACGTCTGAGAAGATTACGATGTTACCACTGCCCCACAGCCCACTCCCTGCTTTGGTCTGGAGGTCCCTCGCCACCTTTGCACGTCTCCAAACCCCACACTTCTCTCTAGGGCCCAGGGACGGTGGCAGGGAGCAGCCCTTACCAGAATCTACTACGAAGCGGATCCCATCAATGGTGACTGAGGTCTCAGCGATGTTGGTGGAGAGGATGCATTTCCGAACCCCAGGGGGGGCCACATCGAACACCTGCGGGAAAGGCGAGGAGGTGACATCCGAGACCAGCTCAGCCCTTCCTGACCCGTGTGTCCAGGGGCCTCTTGACACCTCCTGGTTGGGCCCACGGGCACTTCACACCCACCTACAACAGCTAAAGTAGCCTCGGAAGCAGGGAAGGCCTCCCTCCTCCCCGAGTCCCCACCGCCCACGTGGGTCAGAAACCGAGGCTGTCCTGGTTCCCCTTCTCCTATCCCCCCTCCAGCCACACCTGCACATCGCCAACATTTCTGAAACCCAATCCCCTCCCCCCAAACCCGCAGCACTGCCCTGGCCCAGGCCCTTCTTTCCCACCCAGGTCCTGCTCCGGCCTCCTTCCCGGTCTCTGATCATATAGAGCAGAGGGATCTGCTAAAGCAAACTGGCGTTGCTCCCCACCTTGCTCAGAACCCTCCCATGGCTCCCGGGTGCACTCAGGGCAAAGGCCAGGCACCACGCCGGGTCTTCCGGGCCCTGGGGTCTAGGCCTGCCCGCATCTCAGTCCCAATCAGCCTGCCTTCCCCATCACAGCCTGGACCCCCGCCACCCTGCAGGTGGTCTCGCAGCAGCCCTGCCTTTCTCTCACCCACCACAGGCCCTTTGCACAAGCCCTTCTCTTGGGCCCAAGGGACAGTCAAGCACAGTAGTCAAGAGAGGTCAGCAACTAGGTAGGCCTGGGGGCCAGATCCAGCCTCCTGCCTGTTTTTGTAAGTCAAGTGTTAACACAGCACAGCCTCGCCTGCAGTCTACGGCTGCTTTCCTTCTCTAGTGGTGGAACTGTCTGTGCCAGAGATGAAACTCTACGCCCTGGTCCACCCCCGCCCCCGCCCCAGACTGTCTTCCTCCCTCTTCTACCCCAAATCCTCCGGGTCTTCCAAAGCTCAGCCCCGGTGCCCCCCGCGGAAGCTCACCCTGGCACATACTCCCCGCCCACCCCCACGAAAGACGCGAGCAGCGCCCTCTGCGGCCCGCAGCCCTGCAATGGTGGAATCACATCCCCGACGCGCGGCACGGCGGAGATCAGCGCGGTGCTCGAGGCGGCCCAGGCCTATGCCTGCCGCACCCAGCGGCGTAAAGCTCAGTTG
>NW_024412451.1:3830382-3860915 GCF_014898765.1 Herpailurus yagouaroundi | reverse complement strand
CCCGCCAGAGTCAGACCCCACCGGGCCCGGCCACACGGGGTACCTTGTCCTGGTCGGCCACGGAGAGGGCGCTGTGCAGCGGCAGAACCACCCAGCGCTGGGTGCGGCTGGCATAGGCCTGGGCCGCCTCGAGCACCGCGCTGATCTCCGCCATGCCGCTCAGGAAGACCAGGAGGTCGCCCCGCTCCTCCGGCGGGTACTTATTGTCGATGGCCTCCAGCACCCTCAGGAAAGGCCGAGGGTCCAGCTTCTCCGACTTGGACGCCGGCGGCTCGGCCTCCTGTGGCTGGTACACGACCTGCAGGGAGACGGCCCCGGGGCAGGGGGGCACCCGGTCACCCGCACAGCAAGGGCCGACCGTGGGCCACCGGGAAAGGCGTGGATCGGTCAGGGGGCAGGCCGCACCCCCAAACGGGTCAGTTTGAGGATGCCATAAAAGGACGAAGTACCAAGGTAACCGGAAAGCTTCCGGGTGCTGGTCATGACATCCACGTTACCTGATTTGGGAAAATCAACTGAGCTTTACGCATGGTGTGTATGTACTGTGTCTGGAGAGCAACTTCAACAGCATCAGAATTTCAAAGGGAGGAGCCAGGATCAAAACCCTAGATGCGGGCGCCTGGGTGGCTCAGTCGGTGAAGCATCCAACTTCAGCTCAGGTCACGATCTCATGGTCTGCGGGTTCGAGCCCCGGGTTGGGCTCCGTGCTGACAGCTCAGAGCCTGGAGCCTGCTTCCGATTCTGTGCGTCTCCCTCTCTCTGCCCCCTCCCCCTTGTGTGCTCTCTCTCTCTCTCTCTCTCTCTCTCTCTCAAAAACTAAACACTAAACAATTAAAAAAAAAAACTAGAAAAATCACTTCCTGGAGAGCATCCTCGCTCTATTTTTATGGTTGCTGGGAAGACAGACAGATGGGCATCTAGAACCCGAAACCACAGTGTCCTTGTGCTAAGAACTCTAGAGCTCTCGCTAATTCTTGGCCAACGGTGCAAGAGGAAGGAGTGACTACCAAAGCACAAAACAGACAGCGGGTGCAGACCGTCTTGAGGGGCCGACGGGAAGCCGGATGCCAGAAGTGAGGCGTTCCATGAGTGCCACCCACACGGGGCCCCTTCTGGGCAAGACAGAAAGGCGGGAAGGGAAAAGGGATCCGGAAGAGCTAACAGAGGCTGTCTGCGTCTGTGAGCACGCTCCCCGTCTCTGAGCCTCGGTTCTACCCTCACGGGCAGAAGCCCCTGGCGCAGGACACCCGGGGCTGTGGTTAGGGGCCCCTGGGGCCGCGGGGACGACCCACACTCAACCCACGTCAGCTGTGACCATCTTCCCTGTGACTGCCCACGACACCCGTCCGCGAGCCCCAGCCAACAGGCCGAGCCAAGGGGTCAAAGTTCAGGGTGGAAGATGCTGCTGGGAGATGGAGAAAATCCGGCCGTGAGATGGCAGAGTAGGAGGAGAGAGGAGCCCGGGTCCCGGCATGACCGCATGGAACAGAGCTGCCCGTCGGCCTGGACCAGCAGGACTGTCACAGGAGAAGAATGAACACTGATCTTTACACTTCCGGTCTCCTGCAGCAAAGCCCTGAGCACCTACACAGCACATTGGAAGTGCTCAGAAAATAGGAGCTTTAAGGGAGAGAGGGCGAGCAAGACCGTCCTTATCTGAGAGATGGGAGTCTGCGCAGGCCAGGGGAGAAGGGACGTGTCCGGCTTGGCCAGAGACCAGGTGGGAGGCCCGGGGGAGGGTGGGGGGTGGGGGCAGCACTGACCGTGATGGGGAACAGCCTCCCGGGCACCTGCACCACGGGGGCCCCGCCAAAGTAGCTGGAGAAGAGCGAGATGTTGATGGTGGCCGACATGAGGATGACCTTGAGGTCAGGCCGCTCGGGCAGCAGGCGCCGGAGAACGCCCAGGAGGAAGTCGTTGTGCAGGTGGCGTTCGTGGACTTCGTCCACGATCAGGACCTGGTACTGGGGCAGGCGGGGCTCCCGCTGGATCTGCCTCAGGAGCAACCCCACCGTCAGGAACACGATCTTGGTGGCTGCCGTCCGTGTGCTCTCAAAGCGGATCTGGTAGCCGACCTGGGGGCGGGAGCGGTGATCAGGAGAGGAGCCCAGACCTGGGGACCAGCCCCTCGCCGGCTTACACCCGCCCCCGATCCGACCCTGGAGCCCAACACGCTGGGGTTTGGATCCCACCTCTGCCACTTAGCGCCACTGACCTTGAGAGCGCAGTTCCGTCCCTCAGAGACATTTTTGTCCCCGAGATGCTGCGAGAACAGTATGTGCTGTGCACATATTTGGCACACGGCCGGGCGCGCAACTAACTGGTCGACTGTAATGGTGACAGTTCACCTTTCAAGGAGTCCTCACTCTGCCCGGAGCTACTTGAAACGCCGGACGTGTTTCACACAGCCACCACAAGCAGCAAGACCCACTCTTCTCACCTCACCGATGGGGAAACTGAGGTCACGCATCCAAGGCAAAACACAGTTTAAAAGCGGTACTGAGGGAAAATGATCTTTGTGTGTATGTGTGTGTGTTAATATTTTATTTTTTTTGAGAGACAGTGCGAGCAGGGGAGGGACGGGGGGGGGGGGGGCGGAGACACAGAATCCAAAATGGGCTCCAGGCTCAGAGCTGTCAGCAACGAGCCCAACTCCGGGCTCAAACCCACGAACCGTGAGATCATGACCTGAGCCAAAGTCAGACACTGAACCACTGAGCCACCCAGGGGCCCCGTAAGAGGAAATGATCTTAACCCCTACCTCACGTCACACACCTGCATGTGTGTGCGCATAACACACACACAATCAATTTCTGATAAGTTACGGTTTTAAATGTAAACATCTTTAAGTAAAAATATAGGATGTCTTTCTGGCCTTAAAGTAGTAATATTCCTGAAACAGAACCCAAAGAGTGCCAACCGCGAAAAGAAAAGGACAGGGGTGCCTGGCTGGCTCAGTTGATAGAGAATGTGACTCTTGATCTTGGGGCTGTGAGTTCAAGCCCCAGGCTGGGTGTGTGGGGCCTACTTAAAAAATAAAAATAAAAATGACAGAGATGCCTAGGTGGCTCAGTCAGTTGAGCATTTGATTTGGTTTCGGATCAGGTCATGATCTTGCAGCCTATGGGTTCAAACCCCACATTAGGCTCTGTGCTAATCAATTTCTACAAGAATCAATTTCTAGAAGATCAATTTCTAGAAGAATCACACTAAGTCAGAGGGTATCATTGCTAAGTGCTCTGGGAACTTTTATCGCTACTGCCCTAAGGGCAACACCCTGCGCCTCGGGGTCACACTGGAAAGGCCGGAGAGCTGCTTAAGTCCCACTCACCCGTGAGCCATACTGACTGAGGCTCTCGAAGCTGACGCGCTTGGCCAGGGAGATGCAGGCGATACGCCGGGGCTGGGTGCATGCCACGTGACTGAAGCCGGCGGCCAGCAGGTACTGGGGCACCTGGGTGGACTTGCCACAGCCCGTGTCACCCGCCACCACCACCACCTGGTGTTCCTTCAGTGTCTGCAGGATGCGGGTCCCGTACTGGGCGATGGGGAGGGCCGCCCGTTCCCTCTGCAGTCTGGCCAGTCGTCCAAACGCCTGCTTCTGGCCAAAGTCCAGGTAGTGCAGAAGGGCTCGGCGGAACTCGGACACCTTCTCCGGGGGCTGTCTGTCCAGCCCCCGAGAGCCCCGGGCATCGGGGCCCCGGACCGAGAGGTTGATGCGGTAACGGGGGTCGTAAGCGCGAGGCAGGTCAGCCAGCGCCGGGATGCTGTGCTTGGGACGCCCAGGGTCCTTGTCCCCCTTCCTGGTGCTCTTGAGGTTCTGGAATCTCTGTAAGCGTTCAAAGAAGGTCCAGAACTTCTTGCGCTCCTCAGAACCCTGGGGTATATAATCCTCATCATGGAAAAAGGCGTCCTCGAAGAGGCGACGGGTCTCCGGACAATTCCAGTCCCATTTCTCAGGGGCATCCTCCTCACTGGGATCCCAGTGTCGGCCTCGGTCATCCCCGCCCTCCTTCGTTCTGGGAGGAGGCATGTGGTGGGCAGTCGCGACGCGGTCTCGAAGCTGCAGTGAGAGCCCAGTGCCCGCGAGGAGGAACCACCTTCTCTTCAAAAAGCCAATTTTGCTCCTCACTGTGGCACAGGATGATGATGACAGGCAATGGGCCCCGGGTCCAACTGGTGACACACAGGGCACCTCACGACTCCTGCGGCGATCTGCGCGACAGACACAAGTCCATCCTGGGTCTTCCAGGCCCTGCGCACCTGGAGGAGAGAACAGAAGACACTCATTTGTCTTTCGAAGCAATTCCTGAAAGGCTGCGGTTTTGTAAGCACGGGACAAGGAGGATGGATGGTAAGGAGTAAGGTCACCCTGAGCCCTCACATGTGGGCATGGTCACATACGGCAGACATTTCACCAGACAATCCAGTGACTGGGCTGTGGGAGCCCAAAGGAGCTGCCTGACCATGCCCGGGAGTCAGGGAAGTGTCCCCAGAGATGTCTGACCTGAAATCTGAAGGACTGTAGGCCTTGGGACCGTCACAAGAGGCAGTAACACAAGAAAGCTGGGGTATAATGGAAACAGTATGACGACTTCTTTTCTTAATATTTATTTTGTGGGGGGCAAGAAGGAGAGAGTGTGAGCCTTAGGGGGGAGGGGAAGAAAAAGAGGGGGACAGAGAGGATCTGAAGGAGGCTCTGTGCTGACAGCAGCCAGCCTGATGTGGGGCTCGAACTCACCAACCGTGAGATCATGACCTGAGCTGAAGTCGGAAGCTCAACTGACTGAGCCACCCAGGTGCCCCTAGGCAAGAGCTCTGAGAACCCCTACTGATTGCGCAAGCAACAAAGGTCTGGCCAATCATGGGCCCCTACTCATCCTTTACCCGTTGATTGGTGCAAGGTGTGGACATGTAGTCCGGGGAGAGCCAATCACAGTCTTTCTCTGGAATTTACACTAGGTTGCCAGGAGAGAAAAGCCCTCATGTTATCTATCTGCTTTCCCAGAAACCCATCCTAGAGAAAAGCCTGCACGTGGGCAAAGCACGCACCAGGATGGTCACTGAGCAACTACCAAAACAGAGGTGGAAGGGGGAGAGGGGAGAAGGTTGGCAGCATCATTTAGTGCTGGAGACCTAGTTCCCAGCTACACAAGAAAATGTCTTCGCTCCAGGTTGGTTTTCTGATTCTCAGCTGCCTAAGTCCTAATAATACACAGCATATCCTCGTATGTACAATATTCTGAAGTCCATCCCTCAGAATCTTATCGTTTATGACCTTCAATGGATTCAGAGGCTCTGAAGTCTCCTAGGTACAGGCTTTGGAGTCAGGCAGATCCGGGTTTGAATCTCTGCTGCATCATTAGATGTGTCACCACTGGCAAATTAACTTGCGAGGCTGTTTTCTTTGTCTATAAAATGAGGATAATGCCGTCTTCCCAACATCGTAGCACTGATTGCCCAGCCAGGCACAGAGGAGCAAAATAGTAACTAGAATTCGAGTCCAGTCTTTCCCCCGTGATGAATAACAAGGGTAAAACGGCAACAACCAGGGGCCTATAACCTGGAAAACTACACTCGAGGCCACATCCCACCTTCGTATGGAATCAGCAATGCCTTCACCTACTCTTCAGTCTCTTGGGGCCATCGTGGAACAGATTCCACCTCTGCAGTCTCGTGGGGCACTTAGGTCATCCATGGGAGTTATTAGAGCCAGAAAGGGGTTTCCACTGAGGAAGCACTTGTGAGCTGGCAGAGTGGTTTCCCGCGGGAACACGAGCCTGTGCACCCTGTTTTCTGGTAAACACCCGGGCTGGGTGGTGCTAGAGTGGGAATGCAAGTTGTAGGGGAGGTAGTCAGAGGAAAAGGCCTTGGAAGGCTGCTGACACTGAGCCCGTGATCCTCAGAAAAGGACAGGGAATGAAATGGAGCGCATTCCCCCGGGGCTGCAAACTGCCAGTGTGCACATGGGCCCAACAGAGCGCAAACCATGGCTCTCAAGCAGTCTCTTCTCAAGAAATCCACCACCCGTCTCTTCTCAGCTGATGGAGCAGGTGACTCTTGATTTCGGGGTTGTGAGTTCAAGCCCCACATTGGGTGGAGAGATTGCTTAAAAATAGTATCTTAAAAAAAAAAAAAAAAGGAATCTTAGGCTAGCTTGTAGATTTCTCGGATCCTCTGGCTGCTCTTAACTGTGTCTCTGACCATCTCTGGGCCTCCTGACGATGGCTTTCAGGGGCCTTGTCTGCTCCCCTCGTTCTCCCCTCTCTGGCTATCCATCCTCATGTCTCAGCCTGTCTCTTCCAGCTCACCATGCTCAGCCCTCTTACTCCGTTTCTTTTTTTTTTTTTTTTAATAATTTTTTAGGGGCGCCTGGGTGGCTCAGTCGGTTAAGCGTCCGACTTCAGCTCAGGTCATGATCTCGCGGTTCATGAGTTCAAGCCCCGCGTCGGGTTCTGTGCTGACAGCTCAGAGCCTGGAGCCTGTTTCAGAGTCTGTGTCTCCCTCTCTCTCTCTGACCCTCCCCTGTTCATGCTCTGTCTCTCTCTGTCTCAAAAATAAATAAATGTAAAAAAAAAAAAATTAAAAAAAATACTAAAAAAATTTTTTTCAAGTTTTATTTTTGAGAGAGACAGAGTACGAGTGGCAGAGGGGCAGAGAGAGGGAGACACAGAATCCAAACCAGGTTCCAGGCTCCAAGCTGTCAGCACAGAGCCCGATGCGGGGCTTGAACTCGCAAACTGTGAGATCATGACGTGAGCTGAAGTCGGACGCTTAACCGACGGAGCCACCCAGGCACCCTCTTCCTCTGTTTCAAAGTCTGGTCCCGTCTCTCGTTTCTCTGATTTTCGGGTCTGACATTCTCCCCAACCGTCTTTCTCCATTTGACCCTCTCCATTCCTCCATCTGCCTTTCTCGTTTGCTCCTTGTCGTCAGCTCTGATGCTCCGTTTTTGTCTCTCTCCGGTTCCCATCACTGTCTCTCCCTCCATCACGACTATCTCTTCATCTCCATTTCTCCACCTAATATTTTGCCTCCCAGTTGTCTGGCACTTCAACAAGTTAGCACTCGCTCCCGTATCAGGTACCATTCTAAATCACCTGCGTATACGTACACGTGCAACGACAAGCATCCGCGCACCTACACTTCCCTCACAACGTCAAGAAGGTGCTATCGCCACTCCCCGTTGTACTGAACCAAAGATGGTTAAGTACGTGGTGCGACGGGGAATTCAAATCTAGGGAGTCAGGCTCCCATTTACTCCTCTTCATCTCCTCGGTGTGATTCTCCGCCATCTGGCTTTATGTCTCCATTTTTAACCATGACGCGGTCTTTCCAGTTCTGTTTAACCATGACGCGGTCTTTCCAGTTCTGTTCGCACTCTAGTCTTCCAGTGGAACCAGTTCTCCATCGCGTCCCATTTCTCCACCCCCCCTGATGGCTCCCTTTGAGGGTCTGCCCTCATTAGGGCGGCCGTCTCACTCACTTCCCACCTCCGGCTCTTTCCCTCAGCTGGCTCTTCCCCTCTCTCAGTGCCTCTGCCAGCTCTTGCCAGTTTCTATTTCCACTGCTTCCATCTCTCCCCATGACTCAGTCTTGTGAATTAATGAAGAGACATCTCACTGCGATGGAGCTGGGAGGCCCCAAGAACGGGGGAGCTCTCCGGTGGTACCACGCGAGGTCAATCACTTGGAAGAATTGTCAAGTAGAGGTTCCGAGAGAATGGTTGATAGCAAAGAATCATCAAATACCGGCCGCCACGGGGGAGGTGGTTCAGGGTCAGTGGCATCTCCTTCAAGAAATCCACCGCCGCACCGGCACCTGGGTGGCTCAGAGGGTTGAGCGACCGACTCTTGATTTCCACTCAGGTCATGATCGCAGGGTCAAGGGATAGAGCCCCGTGAGTCTCTCTCTCCCTCTGTCCCCTCCCCGCTCCCGCTCTCGCTCTCTCGAATTTTTTTAATGCTTTAAAACTTTTTAAAAAAGAAATCCACCACCACAGCAACTCAACGAGAAACCATCATCGCTCTGAATTCTTGCTTTCTCCAAAGCAAAGGACTTTCATTCAAAGCCACCCCTCCCCACTTCGCCCCTCTTCTCCATGGTTTTTGCTATAGCCGGCCTGTCCCAAATTGCAACTCTCCGTTATCCCCAAGTAAAACCCACCTTGGCTGCTAAGATAACTTTTATTTTGAAGGCCAACAAGTGTCTTGCTCCTCCGTGGGAACTGCCCGCCTCCTGAGCCTCCGTTTGCCAATTTCCACGCCCACCTTCCTACTCTTCCCCCACCCCCACCCCAAGTTCACGGTGCCACCACATTTTCTCTGCAGTCTCCGAGAGGCGCTCTGGGGGACCCCATCAGCTCCTCGCGCCCCCCCCCCCGCCGCCATTTCTCCAGTTTCCGGCTTCCGTCCTCTCTCAACCTCCCCGTCTCTCGGTCCCTCAGCTTCTCCAAGCTTCTTTTCGCGACTCCCATTTCTTCCAGTCTCGCGCCTCTCCGGGGCCCAGGCACTGCCGGGGCGCGCAGGCTCCATCTCCGTCAGCTTCTCCCGGCCTCTCTGGCTCCTCCAACACACTTCCTCATCTTGGGATTTCCCTCCCGACCCCTCGGCTCGCTCCCCAGCTCCCCAACCTGCTCCGACCCGCGCCACCGCCGCCGCCCCACCCCCCCCCTCACCTCACAACCGCCGCAGCCGCTCCAACTTCCGGTTCCCAGCGCCCCACACGCGCCCAAGCCGGCTCTGCGCCTGCGCACGCCACCACCCCTCGCGGCCCGGCCCCACCCCGCCGCGGGCCGTGGAGCCAGCGCGCCACCTGGAGCGTCCGCAAACCCACTCTGCGCCTGCGCACAGCACGCGCGGGCTCCGCCTCTCTGCAAGTGGAGCCGGGAGTGACGCTGCGCCCTCTAGGGACGGGGGGCAGCACTGCGGTGGAAACTCGGAAGCGCCTTCTCCCCGGCGCACTGGCGCACGCTACCCTCCCCCTGACTGTCACTTGCGCCCGGGACGCCCCGACGCCCGGGGAGAATGCTAGCAGGAGCCCAGACGCTATGAAACCGCTCCCGTGATTTAGTCGCTACGATTCATAATTATTAATGCAAGATTCTGTTAACGCAAAATTCACCCTAGCAGTTCACTAATAAATAATTCAGCTCCACTCCCCAGCCTCTTGAAGGCAGGGGCCGTTCCAGCCGTGGAGGTCCCATGTCCTCCAGCGTCCACCACAAGGATCAGAGAGTCGGTAAATGTTTGTTGAATGAATGAGAAAATAGAGTCCTCTCTAGTCCTAGATGCCCCAGTCATTGCGGGTCTGAGCCTCCGTTTCCCTATTTATAACATGAGGATAATATCTCCTTTTCAAGACCGTTGGGGAAAGTAAGCGAAAGTGTATACATAAGGTAATACATTGGGTTTTTTTCCTACTGTACATAGTAGGCATTCAATAAATGTTAGAGCTTTCATTTTTATTGTATTCTCCTGCCATTCCCCCTTTTTCCTTAAGATGATACTGCCATTGAGAAGCTACGGCCTTCAGTTCTAGACCCAGTTCTAGGCACTGAGCATACAGCAGCGGACGAGACAGATAAAGTCCCTCCTCCGCCGGAACTCTGGTTTTAGTAGGGGAAACAGACACATAAGTGAAAAGAATTGCCAAGAAGCACTGTCACGCTCTTTGGAGAAAAACAAAGCAGAAAAGGAGCAAGGAGTGTTATCATTTTAAGTAGCATGATCAAAGAGGACAGCTCCAAGGAAGCAGCATTTGAGCAGAGAGTCGAAATATGTGAGGCAGCAAGCCACGGAGCCCCCTGGAGGTAAAGGAAATAGAAACCGCAGAGACTTCCATGGCAACAAAACTGGTCGTTCCAAGGTCAGCAAGCAGCCTGTGTGGAGGGGGAAATAGCAGGGAGTGAGGTGAGGAAAGAAGGCAGATAGATCAGATACACTCTGGTGAGGATTTTGGCTTCTCATCGGAGTGAGATGGGAGCCATGGGAGGAGTTTGAGCAGAGGAGGGACCTGAGGCATGACCTGACTTAGATTTTAATTGAATCCTCTGGCTCAGTGTGTGAGAAACAGACTACAGGGTACCCAGATGAGGAAAGAGGACCGGGCAGGCCACTGATACAATCAAGGGAGAGATTGCGGACCAGGATGATGGCAGAGAAGGTGGCAAGAAGTAATCGCGTTCTGTGGATATCTTAAGGTAGAGCAAGGCGTCAAGGATGACTCCAACGTTTTTGGCTTGAGTGCCTGCAAATACGGAGTTGCCATCAACTGAGATCAGGAAAATAGGAGGGGAGGGCTCAGAGAGAAAACCCCAGAGTTTCACTGTGAGTGAATTAGTCAGTTACGGGTTGGACACCAAGGTGGATGTCATTACAAATACAAACCTTCGGAAAACAATGTGAACACAGAGAGGCCGGTTCATCTGTCATTATCAAAAGAAGAGGAAGAAACTGACTAAGCACTTCTTGAAATTTGCAAAAGCGAACAATTTATTTGTAAAGAAAAATGGGAGGGAGCAAAAATACAAAGTCAAGATGTAAGTCACAAACTACCAACATGAGGAATGAGTAGAAAACTTGAAACTAGTTCTATTGGGACCCGGCTCACCAGAAACAAGGAAATCAACACGTTCCAAGAACGAACAAAATTAAGAACAGAAAAGGGGAAGTTACAACAAACAAAAAGCAAGATTACTTTTAACGACCCGGTTTCACAGAAATACCTTTGAAGGCTTACATGAAGTTTATTCTTCTTTCAAAAAAAAGTAAGGCTGATGCAGTGATAAATGACAATAAATTTCAAAAGCCACTAACGTCTTTTGATAAACATACCAAAGAAAAGCTCTCCTAAATGGCACCTGGCCCCAGTGGACTGACAGCAGGGTTTCCCCTGACTTTTCATGACGCTCTATAAATTGTCTCAGGGCATAATTCATTCTACGAGGGAATATTGGTCTTAATAACTCATGCATGTCAATTCTGAATGAAACGCCAGGAATAAAATATGTACTGTTGAGGACCTACTATGTATCCCTGTAGCAGATAGAGAAAAAAGATAGCAAGAAAGAGAACCTCATCGCATTGAGGAGCTCACGGTCCAGTTGGAAAACAGGGTGTAGACAAAGATTGTTTTGATGTTTCTAAGACCTGGGATGGGGGGAGGAGAGACAGGAATAAAAATAGCGCACTGGTTGCCTGTGGGGGATTGACGGTTTACCTGAGAACTTGTGTTCTAGAAACTCAAGTCAGAGAAGAGAACACTACGCCCTCCTTTGGAGGGGAATGGATCAGAGAGGGTTCCCCAGAGAGAGTGTTATTTGAAGGAAAATTTCTGAGCATGGGCACTGGAGTCAGGGGAACGTGGGGTCAAATCTCAGCTCTGTAATTTCCTTGCCGTGTGACGTTGGGCAAATGACCTCCGCTCCCTGAGCCTCATCTTATAAAATGAAGCATCTCTTGTTCCTTCCCTGTGTTGTTGATGGAATTACCCTAAAGGAGAAACTATGTGTAAGATGCTGTCCTGGAGCAAAGACTCTATATCCAGGTGCCACTACTATGTGACTTAAAAGATGTGAGCAGGCGAGATTCTCCAGGGGCCCTTCCCAATAGAACTTTCTGCAGTGGTGGAAGGGTTCTATATCTGCACCACCCGATATGGTAGCCACCAGCGATACATGGCTATCGAAGCTAATGCAACTGAGAAACTAAATGTTGCATTTGAATTCATTTGAATTTGAGTAAGATTGGGCAGCACAGATCCAAAGGGCATTCTGGGCAATGGCAGCAGCTTGGGGAAACGGCCCAGAAGCATGAACTAATCCAGCTCAGAGGATCTGTGTGAGTTTCCTGTGGCTGCCAATTAAGAAGTAGCCACAAATGTAGTGACTTAAAACAATGCAAATTTATTCTGTAGGTTTTGGGGGTCAGAAGTCTCAAATCAAGGTGTCGGTAAGCCCCTTCTGGGGCCGCATTCTGTCTCCAGTCGCTCGCATCTGCTTCTGTTTTACATCTGCCACTGACTCTGACTGATAAGGACCCTTGTGATTCCCTCGGGCCCATGCAGATCATCTAAGATAGTCTCCCCACCCCCAAGATGCTTAATCACATCTGCAAAGTTCCCTTTGCCACGGTAGGTCACATAGTCACAGGCTCAGGGGATTAGGATGTGGACCTCATTAGGGGCCATTATTCTCTCTGCTACAAGAATATACTAGAATATAAACGTGTCCAGTAGTGGAGAGAAGCCTCAAATACCAAGCTAAGGAGCGAGGACGTAGGCTTTCCTTCAAAATACACCTGTAACCTGTCACCTTCTCACTACCTCTGCTCTTACCCTGACTCGAGTCACCATCACTTTTTGCTCAGACCATTGCAGTAGTCTCTTTGCTGTTGCAATGGCTCCTCGTGTCCCTTCCCCCCACCCCCGTAGACTCGTCTCCACCAGCAACTAGAAGGACCCTATTAAAATCTAAGTCAGATCAAGACCTCTTTGTGCTCAGAAAAGGGGCACCTGATGTAGATTAGAAAAAAAAAAAAATTACAGGGATACCTGGGTGGCCCAGTCGGTCGAGGATCTGGCTCTGGGTTTCGGCTCAGGTCATGATCTCATGGCTTGTGAGTTCGAGCCCCATGTCGGGCTCTGTGCTGACAGCTCAGAGCTTGGAGCCTGCTTTGGATTCTGTGTCCCTCTCTTGCTCTGCCCCTCCTTCACTCATTCTCTCTCTCTCTCTCTCTCAAGAATAAATAAAATTGGGGCGCCTGGGTGGCGCAGTCGGTTAAGCGTCCGACTTCAGCCAGGTCACGATCTCGCGGTCCGCGAGTTCGAGCCCCGCGTCGGGCTCTGGGCTCATGGCTCAGAGCCTGGAGCCTGTTTCCGATTCTGTGTCTCCCTCTCTCTCTCTGCCCGTACCCCGTTCATGCTCTGTCTCTCTCTGTCCCAAAAATAAATAAATGTTGAAAAAAAAAGAAAAAAGAAAAGAAAAGAAAAGAAAAAAGAATAAATAAAATATTAAAATAAAAAAAATTTTAAACCTTTTCCTTGTTATTTACCTGAAACTCAAATTTACTGGGTCTTGTGTATTTTAACTGATAAGAGTAGCTCAGAACACTCCCATGGATCTCCAGACACTTGCTATGGCCTGAGAGGCTTTCAAATCTGGCCCCCCACCATCTCTCTCCCTTTCTCACCCCACTTTCCCTCTTGCTCCCTCCACACTGGCCCTTTCACTCTTCCTGGAATATGCCAAGCACATTGTGCCTCAGGGCCTTTGTACTTGCTGAGCCCCCGTGTTTAACATACTTTAAGCATGACCTCTCCCTCCCTTCCTCGGGTCTTGGCTAAAATATCACCTTACCCGATGAGCCTTGCCTGACTGATCTATATCCCTGCCTCACTCAGCCCTTTTCGTCCCCTTTAGATTTCTTAACACTTATCACCACTTGATGTATTCCATATTCACTTTTCCATTGCTTTCTGTCGGTCTTCGTCCACGAGAATATTGTCTTGCTTCTGTCCGTCTTTGTCCACTAGAATGCCAGCTCCCCGAGGGGAGGGGTCTGTGTCTGTTTTGGTCACTGCCACTTCCTCAGTGCCTATAATAGGGCCTTACACACAGCAGGTGCATAACGAATGGATGTTGAATGGATAGAGAAATCAGTGATGATATCGTTGAGCCCCTGGATCCAGCCGTGCCTGAAGCCAGATTTGCGAAATCGGACATTAGAACACAAACCAGTTTCCTTCTAGCCTACACCTCCATCTCCGACACGAGGTCGTGGCTGGTGGATTTCTTGCTGACCACGCTTTCATCCTTGCTCTGCGACTCCTTCAGGGCCCAGTGACACGCGGCCGGCAGTGACCTGCGCAGTTGCGTCCTCCCGAAATACAGGAAGAGCATGGGGTTGAGGCAGCTGTGAGCCAGAGCCAGGCCGGTGACCAGGGGTTCGGCCCGCAGGGCCCGGGCCAGGAGCGCGGAGTGCGGGGCGGCCACGGCGAGCACCAGCCGCAGCACGTGGTAGGGGGCCCAGCACACAAAGAAGCCCACCACGACAGCCGTGCCCAGTGGCCAGCGGCGACGGGCCGCGCGGCACAGGAGGGCACCGTGGCAGCCGGCCACGACCGCCAGGGGGCCCAGGAAGCCGAAGACGAAGCGGGTGGCGGTCACGGTGTTCTCGACCGCGGCGGACCCACCATAGTCCACTACACATTCCAGGCGTTGAGGGAAATGCTCCTGGTGCAGCCGGCGATAGATGGCCGAAGGCACGGTGAGCAACAGGGCCACCGTCCAGGCGACCGCGCGGGCTGCCTGCACCCTACGAGCCCGCCCCGCCGCGGCCCCCCAGCCGGGCCTGAGGGCCAGCAGGCAGAGGTCCGCGCTGAGAGCGGCCAGGAGGAGCACGCTGGCGTACATAGACAGCAGGATGGCCGAGGACAGGGCCCGACAGCCCACCGCCCCGTACGGCCAGTGGCCCCCGCGGGCGAGGGGCACCGCCAGCATGGGGAGCGACAAACAGCAGAGCAGATCCGCCACGGCCAGGTGGAGGAACCAGCTGGCACCGACCCGGTGGCGGGCCTCTTTCCCGGACACCCAGGCCACCACGGCATTGCCCGGCACGCCCAGCAGGAAGACCGCCCCGTAGAGCAGGAACGGGGCGGCGCCCAGCGGGTCGCTGGAGACGCAGGTGCCGTCCATGCAGTCCACGGGGAGGTCCGGAATCCCGTCGTAATCCCCATACTCGTAGCTGACCGACGTGTTCTCCATCCAGGCCCCAGACACCTGAACCGGGGAGAAAGGCGTGGAAAGTGAGGAGGAAACCCCCACCCGCCCCCCGGGTCCCCGGAATCCTAGGGGGTGGGAGCCCCATTAGCGGCTTGGAGACTAGACGCTGTGACGGCCTCCGAACCGCAGCGCGTTCGGGTCCTGCGACTAGCTGGGGAGCGACTTGGACTTCGAGGACGATGCCACGGTCAGCACGCCCGCCCCCCACCCCCTCCCCCCGTTGGAATCCTGGAATTCCAGAACTAGCCCCAGAGCATGCGGGAATTCTAGAATGTCCCACTGTTACAACCCAGGCTTCTTAGCATTTGGGAATTCCGGAACGCTACAGTGTCACGACACGATCACGATCGGGGCGCCTGGGTGGCCTAGGGGGTGCAGCGACAGACTCTTGATCTCAGCTCAGGTCGTGATCTCATGGTTCATGAGTTCGAGCCCAGCATGGGGCTGCGTGCCGACAGCTGGGAGCCTGGAGCCTGCTTCGGATTCTGTGTCTCCCTCTCTTTCTCTCTCTCCGCCCCTCCCCCGCTCGTGCTCTGCCTCTGTCTCTCAAAAATAAATAAACATTAAAAAAATATTTTTAGGGGCGCCTGGGTGGCGCAGTCGGTTAAGCATCCGACTTCAGCCAGGTCACGATCTCGCGGTCCGTGAGTTCGAGCCCCGCGTCGGGCTCTGGGCTGATGGCTCGGAGCCTGGAGCCTGTTTCCGATTCTGTGTCTCCCTCTCTCTCTCTGCCCCTCCCCCGTTCATGCTCTGTCTCTCTCTGTCCCAAAAATAAATAAACGTTGAAAAAAAATTTTTTTTAATATTTTTATATAAAAAAATGATCGTGATAAAACAATTTTTGGAATCCCCAAATATTATATTAGAACCCTAGCCAATTACTATTTGGAATTTCCAGAGCAGCGCTGTGTGTTCATGGAAATGTCCTCTATGGGGGCACCTGGGGGGGCCCTGTCGGTTGAGTGTCCGACATCAGCTCAGGTCGTGATCTCGCGGTTCATGGGTTCAAGCCCCGCATCAGGTTCTGTGCTGACAGCTCAGAGCCTGGAGCCTGCTTCAGATTCGGTGTCTCCCTCTCTCTCTGCCCTTCCCCCACTCATGCTCTGTCTCTCTGTCTCAAAAATAAATAAAAATTTTTTTAAATGTGTCTTATTTATTTTTTGAGGGAGAGAGGAAGCAGGGGAGGGGCAGAGAGAGAGAGGGACAGAGGATCCAAAGCGGGCTCCGCGCTGACAGCAGTGAGCCCGACGCGGGGCTCGAACTCACAAACGGCGAGACTGTGACCTGAGCCAAAGTCAGACGCTCAACCGACTGAGCCACCCAGGCGCCCCCTACTAAGAGCAATTTTGTAGAGTCATGATAGTGTCAGGAAAACAGGAAAAATAAAATCTCGAATTCTCCGTTAGGAGATTCATTCATTCATTCATTCATTCAAGTTAGCACCTGAGTACCCTGTCTGTTCCAGGCACTGAATACACAACGGGGTGACATTCTAGGTGGATGGAGGCAGACGAGGAAGGCATAAGTCACGCAAGGAATAAAGAAGCAAAATACAGTATCTTAGAAGGTGATAAATGCTATGGCAAAAAAAAAAAAAAAAAAAAAAATCACACAGGGAATTTTAAATAAGTGGTCAAAGACGGCCTCCCTGAGAAGGTGACGTTCGAACAAAGCCATAAAGGAGGCGAGAGGGATGAGCCGTGTGGGGATCTGAGAGAAGAGAGTTGCAGGCAGAGGGAACAGCCAGTACAAAGGCCCTGAGGTGAGAACATGGCCGGTCACGTTCAAGGAACAGTGAATCATTCGATCCCTATAACAACCCTCTGATTCTAACACTGTTATTGCACCCCTTCTGCAGGTGACAAAACAGGCACAGAGAAATGACCTCCCTAAGACCATCCAGCTAAGCAAGTAACAGAGCCGAGTTTTGAACTGGTTGGCCCCACCCCGGACCTCCGGGCCCTAGAATATATTCACCCCGAAATCTTAGATTCAGAAGGCAGGACAGCCCGTGGCCCGGAGCAGACCTGGGCTCTGTAACTGAGTTTCACTTGGCTCTCTCTCGGTTTCCTCATCTGAGAAATGAGTCACGGAGGTGGACCTACCTCATCGGTTTGGGGCGGAGGGGAAGGAGGCCTTGAGGAGTTGGTGTGTGTAAATCACGTGGCACAGACAAAGGGCTCAGGTAGACCGTAGACGATCCCCCATAATGTCAGACCTGACCCTGTGGCTGTCTGCGGAGTCTTCGTGGGCTGGCTGGCCCTCCCCAGAGCTCTATCTGGCATTGCCACAACAGGAAGAGAAGAGGGGAAGTTGGGACACCTTCTACCCCCTCCACCCCGCCAACTAGCTGCCAACTAGCTGCTAAGAGGCCCGGCCACTTTGTATGTGTGTGTGTGTGTGCGTGCGTGTGTGCAGGCTTTAAAAATTCAGGGGCGCCTGGGTGGCTCAGTCGGTTAAGCATCCAACCTCGGCTCAGGTTATGATCTCGCTGTCCGTGGATTCGAGCCCCACGTCGGGGTCTGTGCTGATGGCTCGGAGCCTGGAGCCTGTTTCCGATTCTGTGTCTCCCTCTCTCTCTGCCCCTCCCCTGCTCATGCTCTGTCTCTCTCTGTCTCAAAAAAAAAAAAAAAATTAAAAAAAATTTTAAATTCAAACCCTCACCAGCCGTGTGGCCCTGGGCGGGTCACTGAACCTCTCTGTTCCTCAGCTTCCCCGTCTGTGAGACGAGGATAATGATATTCCTCCCTTAGAGGTGTCGCGAGCATTCAGTAAGTGAATTGGGGCGACAAGCCGAACCCCGTGCCCGGTCCACAGTGAGCACGTGACATGTCAGCTGCTGCTACACGCACCCTCTCTCCCACCCTAAGACCCCCGCCCTGCCCAGCTTTTACTGGTTAAAGTCTGGAAAGCATTCCGCGTGTTGGCAGCTCAACCAGTCTGTGGTTTTTCCCTTTTCAGATGTCAGACGGGATGGAACATTCCAGCACCCCCTGGGTCATCTCTTAGCCCTTTCCACGCAACGTGTTTTCGATCTGTTTCCCTATCTGCACACACATCCACCTTTTTCTTTTTAAATTTTTTTTTCAACGTTTATTTATTTTTGGGACAGAGAGAGACAGAGCATGAACGGGGGAGGGGCAGAGAGAGAGGGAGACACAGAATCGGAAACAGGCTCCAGGCTCTGAGCCATCAGCCCAGAGCCTGATGCGGGGCTCGAACTCACGGACTGCGAGATCGTGACCTGGCTGAAGTCGGACGCTTAACCGACTGCGCCACCCAGGCGCCCCACATCCACCTTTTTCTTATGGTTCACAATCGGCCCCCTGGCTGGACGGGGTGTGCTCATTAACCAGCCTTAGACTAAATAAAGGACGTTGAAAAAAAAAATTTTTTTTAAGTTTATTTATTTGAGAGAGAGAGACAGCGTGAGCAGGGGAGGGGCGGAGAGAAAGAGAGAGAATCAAAAGCGGGCTCTGCGCTACCAGCAAAGCCGCGAGATCATGACCTGAGCTGAAACCGAGAGTCGGACGCTTCACCGACGGAGCCACCCAGGCGCCCCAATAAAGGACAGTTTTAATGATGGTCACGAGCAGCTTAATTATTTTATCACCTTTTGTGCAATAAACTATATTCACATAACTATATCTACATGTAAAACATAATTACCAAAATAACTATTATTATTACTTTATAACAATGAAGAGAGCAGATGACATTTATTGAGCACCTACTACGTACCAGGCATAACCCTTAAGACAACGCTATGAGGTACGTGCCATTGTTATGCCCCATTTCCCAAACTGTTGGCTACTTCTAGCTCCACTGTGTCCCCGGCATCTAGAAGGGCACCCGGCCCACAGCGGGTGCTTAGGGGATGTTTGGCGAGTGAAAGAATGAAGAGGGAAACTGAGGCACCGAGAAACAAACGGGTGACTTCGGCTTCTTTCGGTTCCTTGAGGTCCCAAGCACCCGTGTGAGTGCTCTTGGCACACGTGTGTCTGTAAATCAGCCTGTCGTGTTGGAACCCCTGGGGCCCGGGGGAACCGTGGAGCAGAATGGACTTGAACCCAACATGGGATACCTCACCGCCACCTCCCAGAGAAGCAGACGTTTGCTCATCAAAAGACCTTTGCCAGAAGAGTCACGTTCACAGCAGCCCATGTTGGGAAACCACCCAAATAGTCACCCACAGGGGAACGAATAAACAGAGCAGGGTATATTCCTGCGGTGGAAAGTTCTACAACAATGAGAATGAGCAAACCACACACGCGAAGGTGGATAGATCTCATATATACACTGCTGAGGGGAGAGATCCAGACAGACACGCAGGAGGGTTGACTGAGTAGTATCATTCTCATCAAGTTCAAAAACAAGCAGAAGAGGGGCGCCTGGGTGGCTCAGTCAGTCGGTTAAGCGTCCGACTTCGGCTCAGGTCACGATCTCGCGGTCCGTGAGTTCGAGCCCTGCGCCGGGCTCTGGGCTGACGGCTCGGAGCCTGGAGCCTGTTTCAGAGTCTGTGTCTCCCTCTCTCTCTCTGACCCTCCCCCGTTCATGCTCTGTCTCTCTCTGTCTCGAAAGTAAATAAACGTTAAAAAAATTAAAAAAAGAAAAAAGAAAAAAAAACCAGCAGAAGAATTATCGGGGGGGGGGGGGTTAGTGACTGGGGGAACGGGAGGGCACTTTGGGACCAGGGTTGGGCTATTTCTTTTTTTTTATTTTTAATATTTATGTATGTTGAGGGGCGTCTGGGTAGCTCAGTCGGTGAAGCGTCCGACTCTTGGTGTCGGCTCAGGTCACGATCTTGCGTTTTCGGGAGTTCGAGCCCCGTATCGGGCTCTGTGCTGACCGCACGAAACCTGCTTGGGATTCTCTGTCTCCTTCTCCCTCTGCCGCTTCCCCGCTCACGTTGTCTCTGTCTCTCTCCAAATAAATAAATAAACCTTAAAAAAATTTTTTTTTAATTTTGAGAGTGGGGAGAGGCAGAGAGAGAGAGAGGGGGGGAGAGAGAATCCTAAGCAGGCTTCACGCTCGGCGAGGAGCCCAACGCGGGGCTCGATCTCACAAACGGGGAGATCACCGCCTGAGCCGAGATCGAGAGCCTGACGCTCAACCGACTGAGCCACCCAGGCGCCCCTGGACTGTGCTATTTCTTAAATTTTTTTTTAATGTTTATTTATTTTTGAGACAGAGACAGAGCATGAACAGGGGAGGGTCAGTGAGAGGGAGACACAGCATCCGAAACAGGCTCCAGGCTCCGAGCTGTCAGCACAGAGCCCGACGCGGGGCTCGAACTCGCGGACCTCGAGATCATGAGCTGAGCCGGAGTCGGCCGCTTAACCGACTGAGCCACCCAGGCGCCCCGTGGATTGTGCTGTTTCTTGACCGGGGTGCTCACTGCCTGTGCAAGCTCGGCTCGTGGGGATACGCTGAGTCTCCTGGTTCTGACGTGCCCACTTTTGTGTGTGTGTATGTTACACATGAAAATAAAGTCAAAGTCTTAAGAAGTGGGATGACTGAGTCGAAGGGCTAGGTCACGGGACGCGTTGCCATTTGCTGGGGTCTCCAGAAACTGCCCGAGATCCTGGAGGTTGAAGACTGACCTCCACCTGGGTGGGAGGGCTACGTGGGTCCTTTGCCCCAAGCTTTTCTGCCTGGCTGCCCGCGTAAATTCCAAGGGTCTGGAATCGCAACGGAATGGTGAGAGGGTTCCATCTCTCCAGTCCCAGGACTGATTCCCAGCTTCTGACAATCATTCGTCTGAAAGGCCAAGCTGGTGCGACGCCTCCCTCCCTCCCTTCCCTCCATCCTTACCGTCTCTTGTAAGAGGACCCTCATCTTGACCCAATGCCACTTGAAGCACGAGCCGGGCTCACAGCCGGGACCCGGGAGGTCTGAGGTCTCTCCGGGCGTCTGGCAGCGGGGCGGGGGGGATTCCTGGAAGCCCGTCCCCTTGGCCGAGGGCTCCCACGGGATGCCGCCGGGCACCGCCGAATCACGGGCCCCAGCAGATCTCCACAGCCAGGAAAAACAGGAGTGGCCTTGTCCTACTCCCCGGGGTGTGTTTGTCTTGTACTCTTCCCATGACTCACATATCCCAAAATTACCGGGCAGCGCATGAAGCCGGAGAGGGCTCGGGTGGGTGGAGGGCTGACCCCGTGTCACCAACCCCAGGATCAATGTCACCAGTCACCGATTCCTGGAAGCCACACCTGCGTGCAGTTTGACCTTCAAGACCTGGCGGGGCGGGATGGGGGGGGCGGGAATCTGGGCCTAGACTCACTCTCCCATGGGACCCTCTGAGGTCACCCTCACCAAGCGCTCGCCGCCCTCTCCCTGCCTCTCAGCCTCCAACCGTGTGCCCAGCCCCTCTCTCTCTTCCCTCCGCAGAGCCCCAAGGGCAGATAAACACGCCTCCCGCCTTCCCTGCGCTGAGGGAGACGGCTCAGGGTCACGGTCCCCACAAAAAGCCCAAGGCCACCAAACACAGGGCCTGAGGCCTCAGAGCCGACAAAACGCAAACAAATCCTATCCCTCCTGTGAGCCTCAGTTTTCCATCTTTAGAATGGGAAGATGTTGGCCGCACGGTCCTTAACCTCCCTCCCAGCACAGCCGCAAAGGCTGAGAACGTGGGCGAGAAGGACTCATATTTCAGGTCCCCTGCTGAGGAGTTTGGGAGGGGGGGAGGGGGGGTCTCCGCCTCTCTGAGCCTCAGTTTCCTCTCCTGTGCAGTGGACTTTCTGCAGAAAGCAGGAAAAAAAAAAAAAAAAAAAACGGTAAAGAGATTTAAAACACACATACGAATCCGACAGTGCCCGGCACGTCGGAGGTGGCTTCCCCTGTGCTAAATCCACAGCAGAAAGACTGTAACAGAAACTCTTAAAATTTACATTTTAAGAACGCAGGCTTTGGGGCGCCCGGGTGGCTCCGTCGGTTAAGCGTCCGACTTGGGCTCAGGTCATGATCTCACGGTTCGTGGGTTCGAGCCCCGCGTCGGGCTCTGGGCTGACAGCTCGGAGCCTGGAGCCTGCTTCGGATTCTGCGTCTCCTTCTCTCTCTGTTCGAACACCCCTCACGCTCTGTCTCTCTCTCTCTCTCTCTCAAAAATAAGTAAACGTGACCAAAAAAAAAAAAAAAAGGACGCAGGCTTAGCAAGAGGAAGTGACTCTCCGATCCCAGAGCCGCTATTCAGCAGTTTTCTGTGTTTGTACTTCTCTCTGTGTGTGCTTCAGGGGCTGAGGGGACGTATTTACAATGTTTCTTTTGCTGTTGTGTAGAGAGTAAAATCATGTTGTTAGAGGAAGTTGTTCTGAGTCAACAAACTGGATGGAACTCACTGTGCGACTTGGGGCGTCTCCCGGCCCTTCCCTGGGTGACCGCGTCTTGGCTAAACCTTGTCATGGCCCCAGACCTTCCCGAGGTCACAATTGTCCCCTCCGTCCCTGCCTTGCTCCGGGAGACCCCTTCATCTCCCACACCCTATGGGAACCTGTCCTGGTCCGAAAAGACCCGGGGACTGTCGGTCCTCAGTCTCATCCGGAGTTTATAGATTGGGCTAAAACTGCTCAAATCGTTAGATCTTCATAAAACTCAGCCCCTGAGTCTCGGGGTGCACGTTTCTCGGATTCTGGGAGGCCGGGGTTTTCCGGTGTCCCTGGCGCTGGGGGTCTGGGGGATGCTGTGGGTTGAGGACAGTGTCTCTACAGGCTGCAGAGGCCAGGGGCGAGGGATGAGGGGGTGGGGACGACAGATTTATAAAAAGTGAGGGGCCAATCAGGGGGTGGGATTCCTTTACAGCCATCCCACGAGATGCCAAGTCCTAGCCCCTCAACACAGGGAATCTAGAAGGAGAACACTTTAAAGTTTTTTTAATGTTTTTATTTATTTTTTGACAGAGAGAGAGACAGAGCACGAATGGGGGAGGGTCAGAGAGAGGGAGACACAGAATCCGAAACAGGCTCCAGGCTCCGAGCCATCAGCACAGAGCCCGACGCGAGGCTCGAACTCACAGACTGCAAGATCATGACCTGAGCCGAAGTCGGACACTTAACCGACGGAGCCCCCCAGGCGCCCCGAAGGAGAACACTTTAGAAGGTTCAGTTGAGAGGGGCTCCTGGGTGACTCTGTCGGTGAAGCGTCAGACTCTTGATTTCAGCTCAGGTCATGATCTCACGGTTTGGGAGTCCGAGCCCCGCATCGAGCTCTGCCATGGATCCTGCTTGGGATTCTCTCTCTCTCCCACTCTTTCTGCCTCTCTCTCTCTCTCTCTCTCAAAAATAAATAAACTGGGTGGCGCAGTCGATTAAGCGTCCGACTTCAGCCAGGTCACGATCTCGCGGTCCGTGGGTTCAAGCCCCGCGTCAGGCTCTGGGCTGATGGCTCGGAGCCTGGAGCCTGTTTCCGATTCTGTGTCTCCCTCTCTCTCTGCCCCTCCCCCGTTCATGCTCTGTCTCTCTCTGTCCCAAAAATAAATAAAAAACGTTGAAAAAAAAATTAAAAAATAAATAAATAAATAAACTTAAAAAAAAAAAGGTGAAGTTGACATAGGAAATTGCCATGTTGTGGGTGCAAATAGGTCGCATTCCGACAAATATCTGATGAGAAAGCAGGTAAGTGGTTGCCAGGAGCTGGGGGGCAGGGAGGGGTGTCTTTTGGGGTGACGGGAATGTTCCGGAACCAGATCGTGGTGACAGCTGCACCCCACTGGGAATGTACTAAATGCCATTAATGGTGACTTTTTGCGTGACTTGTATTTTACAATTTTTTAAAATAATAAACAATAAGCCATTATACCTCCTCACCCCACAATGGGATGAAGTTTGGCAATTTCACAGGGTTCACCCGAACGTCATTTTGTAGATTCACTTATTTTCTTTAAAGATTCTATTTTTTAAGTAATTTCTACCCCCAACCTGGGGCTCGAACCCGCAACCCCGAGATCAAGAGTCGCACGCCCTACCGACTGAGCCGGCCAGGTGCCCCCACCCTAACAAAATTCTAGAAGCCTGAAAGGGTGAATGGCTATTTGACCCAAGGGATCTTACAGTGTTAGTCACAGACCATTTGAATCACAGGAGTGTAGAATGTCACCCTAGAACCTGGGCGCGTTAGACACATAGAGCTCCAGAAGTACAGAGCCTGGGTGGCTCAGTCGGGTAAGTGTCCGGCTCTTGATTTCGGCTCAGGTCACGACCCCACGGTTCACCGGATCGAGCCCCGAGTTTGCGGTCAGCACAGAGCCTGCTCGGAATTCTCTCTCCCTGTCTCTCTCCGCCCCTCCCCCGCTCACACACAAGCGCACGCGCGCTCTCTCTGTCTCTCTCTCTCTCAAAACACATAAACAAACGTTTTAAAAGTATAAATAACACCCAAATTAATTGTATCTGATTCTCTCTGCTTCGCTTTGCTTGCCTCTTGCCCGGCCGCTAGAAAACGGACGATTTCACGCATGGCTCGCATTGTGTTCCTATGAGACCGTGCTGATCTGGAACAGCACCTACCTGGGGGTTAGAGGTGTGGTGTTCGGGGAGGTCACACGGCACAGGTGCAGGGAGGAGGCTTTGCCCCGGGGGCCTGGGGGAGCCAGGTCTGAGGAATAGGTGGGTGGGTGTCGGGGCACTTGGTGGCGGTGGTAGGCAGGGGGCGGGGGACGGACACAGCCAGCTCAGCCAAACCCAGTCATCCACTTTCTTTCTCCCCCACTTCCTCCTCAGAACTTGTTGAGCCAGCAGATCCCCCCAAACCCCAGATGTGGCAACGACCGGGCCCTTCAGCCCACTTCCTTCTCCCCGGGCAGGGCGGCTCACCACCTCAGAGAAGCCACCTGGATCCCACGCGTTGACCTCCGAGTGTTTCCAGAAGACCATTGCGGGGCGCCAGCTCTTGGGACAACGTCTCCCTCCCAGATCAGAGTGAGGGAAAGACCTCGCCGTCTGCAGCCGACTCCCCACCCCCGGGAAAGCTGGCCGTGCTCATGATCCGAGCCCAAATCCAGAGTCCGGTGCTCAATCGACCGAACCACCCAGGTGCCGAACGGTTGGCCGTTCGGGGCGCCTGGGTGGCTCCGAGGGTTAAGCATCTGACTTCGGCTCAGGTCATGATCTCATGGTCCGTGAGTTTGAGCCCCGCGTCGGGCTCTGTGCTGACAGCTCAGAGCCTGGAACCTGCTTCAGATTCTGTGTCTGCCCTCTGTCTGCCCCTCCGAGGCTTGCACTCTGCCTCTCGCATTGTCTCAAGGATAAATAAACATTTTTTAAAAATTAATGAAAGGAAATATGTTGGGAGCGCCTGGGTGGCTCAGTGAGTTGAGTGTCCGACTCTTGATTTGGATTCAGGTCGTGATCCCAGAGTCGTGGGATTAAGCCCCACGTGAGGCTCCACACTGAGCGTGCAACCTGCTTAAGATTCTCTCTCTCTCTCTCTCTCTCTCTCTCTCTCTCTCTCTCTCCCCGCCCCTCCTCTATTCTTGCTTGTTCTGTCTCTCAAATTAAACACACAGTTACAGGAGGGAAATGGGGAAAAAAATTATAAAAGCAATATCTTGGATATATTGTTAGGCGAAATATAGTATTGACTGCATGAATATATTTTATATATGAAATATCATTGTATATAACAATGTAATAAATATATTGATAGTATTACTATCACTATAATACATTGATGTCAATTATATACATTCATATAATGTTAATATGTGTTATATATGTTCTACATTATGTAACGTAGTTACACATTTTGATTTTATTTGATTATAAATGTAATTATTAATAGGGGCACCTGGCTGTCTCAGTCAGGATCTCAGAGTTGTGAGCTCAAGCCCCACGCTGGGTGTAGAGATTGCTTAAAAATAAAATCTTTGGGGCGTCTGGGTGGCTCAGTCAGTTAGCATCAGGCTCTTGACTTCCGCTACGGTCATGATCTCATGGGTTCATGAGTTCGAGCTGACAGCACAGAGTCTGCTTGGGCATCTCTCTCTCTCTCTCCCTCTCTCTGCCCCTCCCCTCAAAAATAAATAAATAAACATTAAAATAAATAAATAAAATAAAATCTTTGAAATATAAATATACACACAATTACTATAGAACATATTGATATTCATATAATACGTAATTGTATAATGTTCATGAATATATTATATTCATCATCACTATGCTACTCATGTCGTTGTTAATATAATTATAAAATATATTACTATTATTGCATCCATTTCTTCTTTATTTTTTAAGTGTATGTATTTATTTATGTAAGTTCTACCCCCAACATGGGGTGCAAATTCACGACTCTGAGATCAAGAGCCACACACCCTCCCAGCTGAGCCAGCCAGGTGACCCCGTTTCTTCTCAATTTTTTAGTGTGGCAACCAGAAAACTGGAAACTACCTGTGAGATTCACAGCATGTTTCTGTTGAATGACGCTGGTCTATACGATATTTCTAGCCCATCTGCACACACGCACGCACACAAAACACTAAACAGAACTGTTTTGCAGTCAATTATAAGTAGCACAGCATTTCAACATTTATTGTTTTTTATTTTCATTATTCAAAGAAAAAATTTTTTAATGTTTATTTTTTAGAGAGAGAAAGACAGAGCGTGAGCGGGGGAGGGGCACAGAGAGAGGGAGGCACAGAATCCGAAGCAGGTTCCAGGCTCCCAGCTGTCAGCACAGAGCCCGACGCGGGGCTTGAACTCACGGACCACGAGATCATGACCTGAGCCGAAGTCGGCCGCTTAACCCACTGAGCCACCCAGGCGCCCCTATGTTCATCATTCAAGCGCAGCAGACTAGTTTTTTCAAAAGTCAAAAGGTTACACGCTGAATGAGTCCATTGACATAATGTTCCTGGAAGGGACCGAATTGAAGATGAGAGTGAAACCGTGGTGGCCAGGGGCCCCAGACCGGGCTGGGAGGGTGGAGGGCAGTCGGTGGGGGGTGGGGGCTGCAAAAGGGCATCATGAGGGATCCAGGTGGTGACGAAAATATCCTGCACCTCGAGTATATCGGTGTCCACATCCTGGTCGTGATCTTGTCATTTTGCAAGGTGTTCCCATAGCGAAATAGGTCAAGGGCACAGAAGATCCCTCTGTATTATCACTCACAGCCAGCTACGCGTGAGTCCGCAGTGATAACCAAAATTTAAAGTTTCTTGGTTTTTTTTCTTTTATTTATTTTGAGAAATGCAAACAAAACAGCAGTTTACAAAGTAAAACGTCAAGTTCCCGCGTGACCTCCTTCCCCCCTGGAGGTGCCCAACCAATGTTTCTTAACCTCCCCTTACAGCAAGCTTCCCTCACACTTGCTTCTGACTGGGACCATCTAACCTCTTTTTTACTTAAGGCATTTTTTTAAAAACCCCAATTGAGTAACATTTTAACCCACTGTACTTTATATATTTTTTAATTTTTTTAACGTTTATTTATTTTTGAGACAGAAAGAGACAGAGCATGAACGAGGGAGGGTCACAGAGAGGGAGACACAGAATCTGAAACAGGCTCCAGGCTCTGAGCTGTCAGCACAGAGCCCGACGCGGGGCTCGAACTCACATATCGCGAGATCGTGACCTGAGCTGAAGTCGGCCGCTCAACCGACTGAGCCACCCAGGCGCCCCTAACCTACTGTATTTTAAATCGACACACTTAGTTGGGCTTTTTTTTAATGTTTATTTATTGGGGGGGGGGGGAAGAGCGTGAGCAGGGGAGGGGCAGGGAGAGAGGGAGACACCGAATCCGAAGCAGGCTCCAGGCTCCGCCGAGCTGTCCGCCCAGAGCCCGACTGGGGGCTCGAACTCACGAACCACGAGATTATGACCTGAGCCGGAAGTCAGCGCTCAACCCCAGGCCGCTCAGGCGCCCCTAGATCCACCCACTTAGAAAAGCTTCGCCCGCGTATCAACGAGCAAAAATGCCTTTTGAGACGCTTGTTACATTTTGTTCCAGCTCTCCAGTGATATAAATACCTCACTATTTTTTATAAGTTTTTTTTTCATGTTTATTTATTTTTTTTTATTTTTTTCAACGTTTTTTATTTATTTTTGGGACAGAGAGAGTCAGAGCATGAACGGGGGAGGGGCAGAGAGAGAGGGAGACACAGAATCGGAAACAGGCTCCAGGCTCCGAGCCATCAGCCCAGAGCCTGACGCGGGGCTCGAACCCACGGACTGCGAGATCGTGACCTGGCTGAAGTCGGACGCTTAACCGACTGCGCCACCCAGGCGCCCCATGTTTATTTATTTTTGAGAGAGAGACACACACACACACACACACACACACACACACACACACAGAGCATGAGCAGGTAGAGGGGCAGAGAGAGAGAAAAGGCCTCCAGGCTCCCAGCCGTCAACACGGAGCCCGACGTGGGGCTCGAACTCACGAACCGGGAGCTCGTGAACCTGAGCCGAAGTCGGACGCTCAAGCGACTGAGCCGCGCAGGCGCCCTTCACTCTTCTGCAGAGGTTACGACCTTCCCATCTGTCGTCTGTGTAGCGAATGTGTCCTAGTCACAAGCTGCACGCGCACGCGCAGACAGAGAGCTGTTTGGCGGGGGGAGGGGGGCAGGGTTGCTCCCGGTACTTCGGTTTCACCAAGGTCACGGTTACCATGAGCCCAGAGAAACCGCACGGGTGGGAAGGTGGGGGCGCCGAGCAGAGGGCGGCCGGGAGCGCGCCCCTCACACCGCCTGGCTCTTCTGGGCTGGGGTGTCCGCCGTGGAGAGGGTGTAGGACTTGCTGTCCCGGGACACGGACTCCTCGGTCAACACGTTCCGGAGCCTGGCGGGGAGGGACTTGAGGAAGCGGGCGTGGAAGCCCCGAGCCACCGCCACGTAGATGACGGGATTTATGCAGCAGTTGACGTAAGCGAAGGCGACGCACAGGGCGTCCAGAGCCGACACGCTCTTGAAGATTCTCGAGAGCGGGTCGGACAGGGCCAGCATCATCCCCGTCACCTGGTAGGGCAGCCAGAACACAAAGAAGCTGGTCACCACCGCCGCCACCACCTTGACCGTCTTGGCGGAGCGCGTGGCGCTGCGGCTCCACGTCCGAATCAGGAGGAACGTGTAACAGATTCCGAGCGTGACCAGCGGCCACAGGAAGCCCACCACCAGCCGCAGGATGGCCACGACCCTCTCGGTGACGA
Organism: Herpailurus yagouaroundi; assembly: GCF_014898765.1. Taxonomy (NCBI): domain Eukaryota; kingdom Metazoa; phylum Chordata; class Mammalia; order Carnivora; family Felidae; genus Herpailurus; species Herpailurus yagouaroundi. The sequence continues at coordinate 3,831,995 of NW_024412451.1, read as the reverse complement.
AACCGTCTCTCCCGTAGCTCACGCCGCACTCCATCTTGAACGGATAGGCCTCCACGCGCACCACGCGATACATGAAGGACGGGATGGTCAGCAACAGGGCCAAGCCCCAGGCCACACCGCAGGCCGCCCAGGCCAAGCGGGCCCCTCGGTAGTTGTGGCACCAGACGGGGTTAAACACCAGCAGGAAGCGGTCGGCGCTGATGGTGGCCAGGAGCAAGATGCTGGCGTACATGTTGAGCAGGATGAGGGAGGGCAGGACGCGGCAGGCCACCTCGCCATAGGGCCAGTGGCCGTGCTGGACGATGGATGTGAACAAGATGGGCAGCGCCAGGCAGGAGAGGAGGTCGGCCACCGCCAGGTTGAGAAACCAGATGGCGTTGATGTTTCGCCGGACCTCGAAGCCCGTCACCCACACCACCAGGCTGTTGCCCGGGACGCCCACCAGGAAGACCACCGCTAAGATGACCAGGGCAGTCACATTCGGGGCAGACAGGGCGGGCGTTCTAGAAGACTTGTCCACTGGCATGTACGGGTCCACGGTCCAGCCATACTCAGCATAGTCAGGGGTGCTGTAATTCAGGGAGTCCTGGGTGGGATGAGAGAGGCAAGAAGAGCCCATCAGAGCTATGCGGCCAGGAGCCCATCACACCTCTTCTTGGAGCCCCAGGTTTCTCCCCAGGGAAACGGGGATGCGGAGGGCCAGACCCAGCTACGGGGTTACACCTGCCGCCCTGCCACCTCCTGCTAAAATCCTTGGACATCCCCAGGATCCGGCAACCGAGCGGGCAAAACCTAGTCCTGCCGCCAACGTTGTGGTCACTGTCCGTTCTGACAGGACTGTACCCCATGACACACAGCTTGTTTGCTCTTTCTTGAATTTTTTTTTATTTTTTTTTTAATGTTTATTTATTTTGGGGACAGAGAGAGACAGAGCATGAACAGGGGGAGGGTCAGAGAGAGAGAGAGAGGGAGGCGCAGAATCCGAAACGGGCTCCAGGCTCCGAGCCGTCGGCACAGAGCCCGACGCGGGGCTCGAACTCACGGACCGCGAGATCGTGACCTGAGCCGAAGTCGGAAGCTCAACCAACCGAGCCCCCCGGGGGGCCCCGCGGCTTGTTAGCTCTTTTTAACGCTGTCAACAAACTCAGATGATATCCCCAGGTGGCTACCCCACTGCCGCCCATCACCCCCTTTTGCTGCCTCGCGCCCACTAAGACAGCTCCGTGCTCTGTCTCGGAGTGGCTCCCCCCGAGAAGGCAGGGATTCGGCCTGGTATTTAAGCAAGCAGAAAGGGGGACTCAAACAAACAAACAAACAAACAAACAAAGAACAACGCTCAGTCATCCAGGTAAATATGTTGATGCGATGTTTTAAAGAATCAAAATCAGGGGCGCCTGGATGGCGCAGTCGGTGAAGCGTCCGACTTCAGCCAGGTGACGATCTCGCGGTCCGTGAGTTTGAGCCCCGTCAGGGTCTGGGCTGACGGCTCAGAGCCTGGAGCCTGTTTCCGATTCTGTGTCTCCCTCTCTCTCTGCCCCTCGCCCGTTCATGCTCTGTCTCTCTCTGTCCCAAAAATAAATAAACGTTGAAAAAAAATTAAAAAAAAAAAAAAA
>NW_024412451.1:3822440-3830282 GCF_014898765.1 Herpailurus yagouaroundi | reverse complement strand
GGGGGGGGGGCAAAACATCCAAACTGTGAATAAAGACAGGCGGCCATCTTTGTTTGTTTTCTGCCCTTGCACGATTGTGCCTTGGGAACCGTCCAATCAGACCACAGTTTGCTTTCCCAGACAGGGGGGTGTCTGCAAATGGACACTGGTGTGTAAACATATCAGGCAATTCCGGGGTTTTATGGACAGTCACGCTGCTGGGGCTTATGAGGTGGTTTCTGTTGTGGGGCGGGGGCGGGGGGATTTGAGCAGAGCTTTATTTATTTGTTCTACTCGGTTCAAACTACGGGAGGATATTTTGCGAAGGGTAGAGGGGCACACATGTGTCCTTTCGCTACGGTTCCCGGATAGCTCAGCACGGCACTTAGGGGCCAGAGCCCGACTGTTCTGCTTGAAGCCTGCCTGGGCCCTTGGAAGTTCCCTTACTGCCCCGTGCCTCGGTTTCTTTCCTGGTTGACCCGTACTCTTCTATCACCATTAGCTTAAGTCGTTTCAAAACCTCAGGGTCAGAGCAGAGAGAAAATATTGGGGGGGGGGGTGGCAAGATGAAGCATAAAAAATAAGAATAAGATACAGATTTTTGCCTCGCAAGAGGAAGGACAGAAGGGATGAAAGGAACAGAGAAAGATATAGGTGTCCAAGAACAAAGAGCACCTTAGCACCCAGATTATGGTCTCTAATGACCCTCTGCTGTTCAAAGGGCCCAGGCTTGGGGAGCCCCAGGGGGTTCAGTCAGTTAAGCGTCCAACTTCCACTCAGGTGGTGAGCTCAAGGTTTGTGAGTTCAAGCCCCACATCAGCCTCTCTGCTGTCGGCGAAGAGCCCACGACAAATCCTCTGTCCTCCTCTCTTTCTCTGCCCCTCCCCTGCTCATACACTCTCTCCCTCTCTCTCTCAAAATAAATAAACATTAAAAAAAAAAAAAACAAGCAAACCCATTGGTCACCTTTTTATTCTGGAAAAGAAACAAATCAAGCATTTATCCTGCCATTTCTGCACAGGGTATATATATTTCAAGGGAAATAAAGAGTTGATGTAGGAAAGTCTTCCTTTAGGAAAAAAAATCTAAGAGGGGCGCCTGGGCGGCTCATCCAGAGAAGACAGACAATTGGACATCCTGTTGTATCTGATGTGACGCATTAGAAAGGACACAGCACCGCCTGTGAAGTGACTGTGGCCCAATAAATGAATGGGGCTCCAATCAAGGTTCTAGATCAAGAACGACCAGTCCACAGGAAAAGCAGGGGACAGAGAAACATGATAACGCCACGGGGACAAGATCAGCCCAAGCAGACCGCAGAAAACTCTACAGGACAAATGGTATGGTCTGCTTTCTCCCACAAATAAATGACACTGTAAAAAAGAAAAAAAAAGAGACGGAGAGAGAAGACGAAGAAATGTCATGGATTAAAGGAGATTTAGAGGCATCTCAAGCAAAGGTAATATGGAGACATTGTTTGGATTTGGAGTGGAATAATCAAGCAGAAAAATCAGACATTTTTGAGATAATGTGGGAAATGTAAAAACGGAGTGTTTGACGATAGTAAGGAATCGGTGCTAATTTTATTGAGGGTGATGTGGTATTGTGTTTATGTTTTTAAAAACCGAGGGGGAGGGGCGCCCGGGTGGCTGGGTCAGTTGAGCATCCGACTTGGGCTCAGGTCATGATCTCACTGTCTTGTGAGTTCGAGCCCCACGTCGGGCTCTGTGCCGACAGCTCGGAGCCTGGAGCCTGCGGATTCTGTGTCTCCCTCTCTCTCTGCCCCTCCCCTGCTCGCTGCGCTCTGTCTCTCTCTCAAATATAAATAAAAACATTAAGAAAATAATAATAATAATAATAATAATAATAATAATAATAAAAAGAAGAAGAATAAGAAATAAACACCGAGGTGTTTAAGAGCCAAAGGGTGTGATGCCAACAACTTACTCTCAAATGTTCAGGGGGGAAAAAAGATGATAGATAAGACAGATGATTGACTGATAAAGCAAATTCGGAGAATCTGGGTGAAGAGCATCATGGGAGTTCTTTGTATCACTCTTACCATTTTTCCGTAAGCGTGAAAACATTTCAAAATAGAAAGCTCAACTTGTTGCAATATTTCTATTGGTAAATAGCCCCTGTGGGAGCCTTCCCCTTACCATCCCCCCCTCCCACACCCCTTCTTCCCATTTCCTTCTGGGACCCACCCAGCCCCCTCCTCCCTCCACTCCCCCACCCCCATCCCCAAGCTCCAGTTTAACGAAAGGGTTAATGCCAGGCCCAGCAGGAGCCTGTAGGGCCTCCGCACTCGCACTCGTTGTGAGTGTTCCCTTTGGATGCAGCGTTCAAAGCTAGTAGCTTTTGCGCTTCAGGTTCCACAGCTCCCAGGCCTCCTTGGCTACAGAGTGACTCAGACTCCGAAAAGGGAGCGTCCCCACGCGCCCCCACTCCCCTGATCTCACACTCCTCAGCTGACAAAGTGCCTTCCGGTGGACATGACAGACGGACGTGAGCTCACGGGGGGGGGGGGGGGGGGCCCTCTTCCTTTTGCTGATTTCATAAGGCCAGGGGAAAAAAAAGAAAGTGCTGATTCGAACACCCTGTGGCTTCCAGGACCCTGCCAGGACCAGTGGCTGGGAAAAGCTTTGCCCCTGCAGCACCCCTACAAAGATGGGAAGTAACCAGAGGGTCCAGCAAGAGGGGAGGGGCTGGATTAATGATGGCGCATCCCGGCCCGCAGAACACATCTGGGCCACTCACCCAAAGAATGAGGAGTTTATGCTCTGATGTGGAAGGCGCTCCAAGAGCTAGGGTGATGTGTAAAACCCAGGACCGGAGGCGCCTGGCTGGCTCAGTTGGTGGAGCCTGCATCTCTCGATCTCGGGGTCATGGGTTCAAGCCCCACGTTGGGTGTGGAGACTGCTTAAAAATATGGGGGCGCCTGGGTGGCTCGGTCGGTTAAGCGTCCGACTTCGGCTCAGGTCATGATCCCGCGTGGTTCGTGGGTTTCAGCCCCGCGTCGGGCCCTGTGCTGACAGCCCAGAGCCTGGAAGCTGCTTCGGATTCTGGGCCTCCCTCTCTCTCTGCCCCTCCCTGCTCGTGCTCTGGCTTTCTCTCTTTCTCTCTCAAAAATAAGTAAACATTAAAAACAAAATTAAAAAAAAAAATACAAAAATCTTCTCTGGGAATGCAAGCTGGTGCAGCCACTCTGGAAAACAGTACGGAGGTTCCTCAAAAAACTAAAAATAGAACGACCCTATGACCCAGCCATTGCACTACTAGGCATTTATCCAAGGGATACAGGGGTGCCGTTTCCAAGGGACACACGCACCCCCATGTTTATAGCAGCGCTATCGACAAGAGCCAAAGTCTGGAAAGAGCCCAGATGTCCCTCGATGGATGAACGGATAAAGAAGATGCGGAATATATATGCAATGGAGTATTACTCGGCAATCAAAAAGAATGAAATCTTGCCATTTGCAACTACGTGGATGGAACTGGAGGGTATCATGCTAAGTGAAATTAGCCAGAGAGAGACAAATATCATGACTTCACTCCTATGAGGACTTTAAGAGACAAAACAGATGAACATAAGGGAAGGGAAGCAAAAATAATATAAAAACAGGGAGGGGGACCACACAGAAGAGACTCATAAATATGGAGAACAAACTGAGGGTTCCGGGAGGGGTTGGGGGGGGGGGGGAGGGGCTAAAGGGGGGAGGGGCATTAAGGAACCTACTCCCGAAATCAATGTTGCACTCTATGCTAACTAATTTGGATGTAAATTTTTTTTTAATTAAAAATAAAATACAATAAATTTTTTAAATGTGGAACACACGCACACACACAAGAAAGTCTGATGCAACTGTGCAGATGGGGGGGCAGAGGGTGCTCGGGCAGGAAGAAAGACGCTCTGATGCACGGCAGAGGGAAAGTCTAGGTTGGTGTGCCTTTTGGCAATGTCTGTTAAAAGAGAAATTGCCCACGGACTTAGCATCTGCAGTCTGGACACCCAGACTTGGGTCCAAAGATGTAACTTTGGTTTCAAAGACAAAACATAGCGGGGGTGTCTGGCTGGCTCAGTCGGTAGGGTGTGCGACTCTTGATCACAGGGTCGTGAGTTCAAGCCCCGCGTTGGGGGTGGAGATTGCAAAAAAAAAAAAATTTAATATATTTTTTAAAAATGATTAATGTGTATTCATTTTTGAGAGACAGAGAGACACACAGTGTGAGCAGGGGAGGGGCAGAGAGAGAGGGGGACCCCAGAAGCCGAAGCAGGCTCCAGGCTCCGAGCGGTCAGCACAGAGCCCCCTGCAGGGCTCGAACCCACGAACCATGAGATCATGACCTGAGCCAAGTCAGACGCTCAACCGACCGAGCCACCCAGGCGCCCCTAAATAACTTTTTTTAATAACATTGAATTTAAAAAATAAAGACACGGGCGCCTGGCTGACTCAGTCAGTTAAGCGGCCGACTCTTGATCTGGGCTCGGGTCATTGTCTCACGGTTCATGAGTTCGAGCCCCACATCGGGCTCTGTGCTGACAGTGTGGAGCCTGCTTGGGATTCTCTCTCCCTCCCTTTCTCTCTGCTCTTTCCTGCCTCTCTCTCTCTCTCTCTCTCTCCCTCTCTCTCTCAAAATAAATAAATAAACTTAATTAAAAAAAAATAAAGACAAAACATGGGAAACAACCTAAATCTCTATTGACAGGGGAGAGACCCTCCCAGGAGACTATCACACAGCTGACAAAAAGAAAGGACGAATCCCCTTGAAATATGCACGGATGATAACAGTATCTTCCTCCTCGACGTAAATGTAAAGTGCATAGCACAGGGCCTGGCATACAGTAAGCGCTCAATAAATACCGGTTACTAATACTATACGTTACTCTAGGGAAAAAAAGCAAGCTGTAGGCCAACGCGCAGAACGTACGTCTGTTTGCAGGGGGAAGGAACGATAGACATGCCACATGCAGTGAGCGCCTACTGTATACCATGCACGTAAGAGCTTTCCGTGTATCATTTAATTCTCTCAGTGATCCTGTGACGTAGGTTCTAGTTCTGGAGGATCGTCGGATTGTTCTCCCCATCTTCAAGGTAAAGAGAAGGAAGCCCAAGAAAGAGGAGTCTCCTCGTCTATTACACAGAAGAGACAGAACGTGAAGCTTATTTCAACTCGACCCCCATGTCAAACTACCCCCTACTCTATTCCCTTCACCTCTGTTCTTGAGCACCTGTAGACTGTTTCTGGAAGGACCCAACACAGCGTGACAAGGAGTCTGAGGCTCTGGGCTGGCCGGGCAGAGTGACTTTTCACTGAATCCGCTTTGGTATTTGGGACCTTTTTACGGCAAGAAGAAGCCGGAGCCAAGGGTCGGTCCGCTTCGCAAAGTCCTGTTGGCCCCAGCCAGGTCTCAAAAGTGGGGTGAGGCAATGCCAAGCCCCTCCCTGGTCAGCTAATGTGTCTTCCGTTTCCTCTTTCACCCAGATGAAGCAAGACCAGAACCTCTAGCAAGGCAGGTACTAAATCACAGCCCTGCCTCTCTGGAGACCCAGCCCTGGGGGCACAGGGGGGTGGGGGGCAGGGGAGGCGGGAGCCCTCCCAGAGCCTGGAGACCGGCTCCCTTTGACACTCACAGAACCCACGGGACAGCCTGGGTCTGCCACCCACCCATGAAGGACCCGGGCCATCTCTGCTCCTGCCTGGGCCTCAGTTTCCCCGTCTCTACAATTCAGAACATCTGAAAGTCTGGGTGAGTAACTACCTTGCTTCCGAGCTGGTTCTTTGCAGCCTCCCAGGGTTTGCTCCTGTCCTTCCCGCCGCCAGAAAGACCCCTCCTGGATCTCTCCACTTGAGGAAGATGTCATCTAGCCAGATCCAACACTCGGATTTCCTGCCCCAGGGACCTTTCTGATCCCAGCCCCGAGGACCTGGGGATAATCCCTTGATGATCTTACTTTTTAGCTGTTTCCCAGCCCTGGAGAGTCTTGAGATGCGAGTCAGGGGAGAAGGGAGGAGACGGAGAACCGAGAGAGGGAGAGGCAGCGAGAAGGGGAGAGGTGGGGAGAGAGAGACCCAGCAAGGAGACAGAGAAGGGAGATGGTTCCTGAACCCCATGATCCTGCTGGGGGGGGACTCACCATATTCAGGTCTCCCGGGCTCCCCGCTGATCGAAGGTGCGTCCTGCCCACAGACTGTGGTTTTTAAGCCCCAAGGGAGGGTGCAAACAGCAGAAAGGAAATGACCAGTCTTTCCCCTCTGGGGTTCTCATTGGTCTGCGCACTGGGCACCCCAACTGGGGCAGCTTCCGTGGGGCATTACCCAGAGAGCTCTGAACACCTCCTTCCAGCCAGAGTAGGGAGGCTGGGCTCACAAAACTGAGGAAATTCCTGGCCTGACAAGGGTGGAACCCAGAGAGAAGAGACCCCCCCCCTCCGCCCAGATCTAGGCTCAGCCCCTCTCTTGGCCTTGGTTTCCCCATGTGGGACCTTCTAGGGCCTCAGGGAAGGTGCAGAAAAGCTCAGAGATCCAACTGGATCAAATCCCCCTGGGATCCTGGGGAGCAGGGATCGTGAGTGAGCCCCAGCCTCCCAGCCAGGTTGCTTTGAGGCCCAGAGAGGTCCGTGGAGGTGGCCCGGCTGTTAAATCCTCCTGCCTGGCCTTTTGAAGTTGGCACCCCCTGAGCACAGCCATCGTTTCCGGCCTCTTTCTGGGTTCTCCGGGAGACACGTGGAAGCCTGGGGTGAGGAAGGACCCTACGTTGGTCTCTTGTGGCTGCTGTAACAAAATGCCACAAACTGAGCGGCTTAGAACCACAGAAATGGGGGCGCCTGGCTGGCTCGGTGGGGAGAGCGCATGAGTTTTGATCTCACGGTTGTGAATTCGAGCCCCACGTTAGACAGTGTTTACTTAGAAAAGACCGGAGGAGGGGCGCCTGGGTGGCGCAGTCGGTTGAGCGTCCGACTTCAGCCAGGTCACGATCTCGCGGTCCGTGACTTCGAGCCCCGCGTCAGGCTCTGGGCTGACCGCTCCCAGCCTGGAGCCTGCTTCCGGTTCTGTCTTCCTCTCTCTCTGTCCCTCCCCCACTCGCTCTCTCTCTCTCTCTCTCTCAAAATTAAAGACACGTTAAAAAGAAATGCGCCACCCCTACCAAAAGAAAACTCGGAAAAAAGAAGAGTTTTTTTGACCCATCTCCACTGCCATGCTGCCGAAGCCCCTACAGAGTTCGGAGTGCGTTCCCCCAGGCTGTTACAAGTGTGGTATTTGTGTTTGGGGACCCACACGAAGGTGCACGATGTCGGGTTTTAGTGCCGCTACACGAAGCCACGGGTGTGGTCCAGGGGCGCTCTCAGCAAGGACTTGGACGGTCGCTTTCTGAGGATTTGGCGCTGGTAGGGAGGAGGTGCTGTCATACTGACCCTGACCTCAAGGGGGCGCTTGAGCTGGGAGAGACTCAGAAAGCCAGGCCACGCCCCCTAAAGGTCAGGTTTAGTATGACAGCTTTTTTTTTTTTTTTTAGAATTTTGGACCAAAGCTGCGTATTGCCTTAAAGCACGGGTTCTTAACGTTTTCCCGTCTTTTTCTTTTTTTTTTTTTTTAATATTTGCTTATTTTTGAGAGCGAGAGGGAGCGGGGGAGGGGCAGAGAGCAAGAGAGTCCCAAGCAGGCTCTGCACAGTCAGCACAGAGCCTGAGGCGGGGCTGGACCCCAGGAACCAACCAGGGAGATCGGGTCAGAGCGGAAGTCGGTTGCTCAACGGACTGGACCACCCAGGCGCACCCGTGGGTTCTTAATGTTTTCTGTGCCCTAGACCCTTGGTGAAGTTATGAATTTCTCAGAATTTTTTTTTTTTTTTTTTTTTTT
>NW_024412451.1:3803214-3822340 GCF_014898765.1 Herpailurus yagouaroundi | reverse complement strand
TTATTTTTGTTTGCCCCACCCGTGCCCTAGACCTTTGTTTAATTTTTAAATTTTTTTTTTTTTTTTTTTTTTTTTTTTTTGCAACTGCTGATTTTGATGTAATTTCCGACTTAAGTGGAAGTGGCAAGGAGAATACAAGTAACTCCCGTGTGCCTTTCGCCCAGATTCACGCACCATTGCATTTGCCCCCTGTGCTGGGCTTTCTTTAATATGCGCCCACTATATGCCTGGGGCGGGGGGGGGGGGGGACGCGGCAGGTAATCAATCAGGGTTCTCTAGAAAAACAGGACCGATAGGACAAAGAGGGGGCGCCTGGCTGGCTCAGTCACTAGAGCATATGACTCTTGACCTCGGGGTTGTAAGCTTGAGCCCATGTTGGGTGTACAGATGGCTTAAAAAAAAAAAAAAAAGAATAAAATCTTCCAAAAGAATTGGACAGGAGCGCCTGGGGGGCTCCGTGGGTGAAGCGTCTGACTCTTGATTTTGACTCAGGTGGTGATCCGACCGGTTCACGAGTTCGAGCCCCGCATCCGGCTCCGCGCCGGCAGTGAGGAGCCTGCTTGGGATATTCTCTCTCTCTCTCTCTGCCCCTCCCCCACTCTCTCTCTCGGAATAAATTTTTAAAAACAGGATAAAGAAACAGGGGGGAGGGGAGGCAGAGAGAGAGTGAGGCAAGGAAGGAGGAAGAGAGGGATATTTGTCTTAAGAAATCGGTTCCTGGAGGGGCGCCTGGGTGGCTCAGTGGGTTGAGCATCTGACTTCCGTTCAGGTCACGAGCTCGTGGTTTGTGGGTTTGAGCCCCACATCAGGCTCTGGGCTGACAGCTCAGAGCCTGGAGCCTGCTTCGGATTCTGTGTCTCGTTCTCTCTCTGCCCCTCCCCCATTTGTGTTCTGTCTGTCTCTCTGTGTCTCTCAAAAATAAAGAAAAATGTAAAAAAATAAAATAAAATAAAAAAGAAATTGGTTCCTGGAATTGTGGGAGCTGGCAAGCCATGGGAACCTGATACAAAAGTTCTGCGTGTGTGTGTGTGTGTGTGTGTGTGTAGATATAGATATATATAGATCTATATCTTCGCCCTTTTCTCTGAATCACTAGAGAGTGAGCTAGAAACCCCATGCCTCTTTACCACAGAGCGAGTAGGAAATATAGTACTGATATAATCTGCAGCTCATGTTCAAATGTCATCAACTGTTCCAATAAGGTGCTTTTGTCACAATTTTTTCTTTTATTTATTTTGAGAGAGAGAAAGTGAGCAGGAGAGGGGCAGAGAGAGAGGGAGAGAGAAAATCCCAAGCAGGCCGAGCGCGGGGCTTGATCCCATGACTGTGAGATCATCACTTTAGCTTTCTGAATAATGTTTTTGTGAATACATTTGAAAGCACCTATTTCCCCTCCTTTCAACAGCTTAATAAATCCATTCTTGGGGCGCCTGGGTGGCGCAGTCGGTTGAGCGTCCGACTTCAGCCAGGTCACGATTTCGCGAGATCTCGCGTGATCTTGCGTGAGTTCGAGCCCCGCGTCGGGCTCTGGGCTGATGGCTTGGAGCCTGGAGCCTGTTTCCGATTCTGTGTCTCCCTCTCTCTCTGCCCCTCCCCCGTTCATGCTCTGTCTCTCTCGGTCCCAAAAATAAATAAACGTTGAAAAAAAAAATTTAAAAAAAATAAAAAATAAAAAATAATAATAAATCCATTCTTGGCTTGAAATCTGTTTACTTAATCATTCGCCTATTGGGATTAGGTGGTTTCTGACGCTTTTGTTCAGACCACAGTGAGCACCCTCAGACATAATAATAAAAAACAAAAAAAAAACCACAACCTAATAGAAAAATGGGCCAGGGTGCCTGGGTGGCTCAGTCCGTTAAGGGTCCGACTTCAGCTCAGGTCACGATCTCACGGTTCATGGGTTCGAGCCCCGCGTCGGGCTCTGTGCTGATGGCTCAGAGCCTGGAGCCTGCTTGGGATTCTGTGTCTCCCTCTCTCTCTCTGCCCCTCCCCTGCCTGCTCTCTGTCTCTCAAAAATAAAGAAATGCTAAAAAAAAGTTGTTTTTGTGAATAAAAAAATTAAATTGAAACGCCCAGAGTCTAAGAGACCCCCAAAAACAAACCACCAGAGTCCAGAGTCAAAGCTAAGCAGCAAGGGTCATTTATTGCAGGTTCAAACCTGGACCTCTGCGCCCCTGTTGCCGGTGACGCCAAGAGGCCCTGAGAGAGGTTTTTACACCCCTTTTATAGACAGGTACAAACAATTCATGGGGAAATCAGGAATTTCCACAGTTACAGAGCTGCGATTGGTTGGTGTTTAAAGTTGGACACTTAACAGTATTCGATTGGTTCCTGCCTTTAGGTCAGACCACAACCGGGGGTACGGGTATCACAATGATTGATCAGGAATACACGGATGTGCCAAGCAACAATGATTGATCAGGAGTACACGGATGTGCCAAGTAACAATGGTTGATCAAGAATATACGGATGTGCCAGGCAATAATGATTGATCAGGAATACATGGGCGCGCCAAGCAATTGTACAGTAGCGGAACAAGCTGGTTAAGCTTGGTTACGTTTCAGTTTCCCATAACTTAAGCTTTTAAGTTTCAATTTTCTCAGGCCTCTCAAAATAAAATCTTTTTTTATTTATTTATTTATTTTTTCAATGTTTATTTATTTTGGGGACAGAGAGAGACAGAGCATGAACGGGGGAGGGGCAGAGAGAGAGGGAGACACAGAATCGGAAACAGGCTCCAGGCTCTGAGCCATCAGCCCAGAGCCCGACGCGGGGCTCGAACTCACGGACTGCTAGATCGTGACCTGGCTGAAGTCGGATGCTTAACCGACTGCGCCACCCAGGCGCCCCAAAATAAAATCTTTAAAACAATTTTTAAGTCCCATGTTACTCTGAATCTGCATTTCCTACTACCCGTCTGAAGCTGGCCGGGCCGAGCATGGGGCTGCAGCCACCACACCACGGACAACAGCCACTGGTGGCCAGCCACCACCCTGCTAGCTGTCACAGGAAGCCCAGAGCCAGACAGATGCTGGCCTTGTGTACGGGGGCTCCTCAGCGGTGGCCACGGGATCTTCTGAGGCAGGATGTGGTGGGCCCAGCCCCAGCAGTGGTTGGGCCCACACGACCTTCTAACCCTGGAAACCAGATGGTGACAGGAAGTACCAAGGGGAAGCTGGGAGAAAGCAGCCGGAGGACACATCAGACAGAGGTCCTCTTCTCGGTGGAAAACACCAACAAGAACAACAACAGGGGCGCCTGGGGGGGCTCGGGTCATGATCTCGCGGTTCGCGAGTTCGAGCCCCGTGTCGGGCCCTGTGCTGACGGCTCAGAGCCTGGAACCTGCTGCGGATTCTGCGTCTCCTTCTCTCTCTGCCCCTCCCCCACTCACACTCGCGCTCGCTCTCTCTCTCAAAAATCAATAAACATTAGAAAATATTTTTTAATATATAAAAATGCACGGGGGCGCCTGGGTGGCGCAGTCGGTTAAGCGTCCGACTTCAGCCAGGTCACGATCTCGCGGTCCGTGAGTTCGTGCCCCGCGTCAGGCTCTGGGCTGATGGCTCGGAGCCTGGAGCCTGTTTCCGATTCTGTGTCTCCCTCTCTCTCTCTGCCCCTCCCCCGTTCATGCTCTGTCTCTGTCTGTCCCATAAATAAATAAAAACGTTGAAAAAAAAATTTAAAAAAAAATGCACGGATACAAAGCGAATGGGTATCTCTGATCCTAAAATGCCGGTTTTAAGATCTTTTTTAATTGTTTATTAATTTATTTTGAACCCAATAGGACAAAACCCATTTTTGGGGGCGTGCCATCCTGGGAGCGTTGACAAAAACACCGTGTGGGGTAACCACCGCTGCAAATGAGACCCGGCCCGGAACAGTCTCGTCCCCCGCCCCCCACCCCAGAAAATTCCCTCAGGGGCCTCTTTGCAGCCAGCCCCTCCCCCACCTGTAACCCCTGGCAACCGCCGCGCTAGTCTCCGTCACCAGATTGGCCTTTTCCAGAATGTCCTATAAACGGAATCATACCATACGCAGCTTTCTGAATCTGACTCCTCCCCCTCAGCCTCATACGTTTACAACTCATCCCTGTCGCTGTGTGGGTCGCAGAAGTCCCCTTTAATTGTTGAGTGGCACTCCATCCTCCCACGACTCTTGATCTCAGGGTGGTGAGTTCGAGCCCCGCGTGGGGCGGAGAGACTCCGGACAAATAAAATCTTTAAAAGGTTTCACTGCTGCAGGGTGTCCGGGGAGCTAGGAGCCGGACTGCTGGGTGATGTGGTTAATGTGTGTTTTTATTTTATTTTATTTTTAATTTTTTTAACGTTCATTTATTATTGAGAGACAGACACACAGCGTGAGCAGGGGAGGGGTAGACAGAGGTGGGGACACAGAATCCGAAGCAGGCCCCAGGCTCTGAGCTGTCGGCACAGAGCCCGATGTGGGGCTCGAACCCACAAACCGTGAGATCATGACCTGAGCCATTGCCCAACCGACTGAGCCACCCAGGCGCCCCTGTGTGTTTCAATTTTATAAGAAACCCGCTGTATTCATTTTCTGTTGCCACGAACGACCACCAACTGGGTGGCTTAAAGCGACAGCAGTGTATTGTCTCCCGGGCATGGAGGTCAGAAGCCTGAAATCAGGGTGAGGGCAGGGCAGGGCCTCGCCTCCCGTAGGGGCAGGAGAGGATTCACCCCTGCCTCCTGTAGCTTCTGGCGGCTCCAGATACTCCTGGCTCTTGTGGCCGCGTCCAGCCTCGGCCTCTGTCTTCACCTGGCCTCTGTTCTGTCTTTTGTCTCCCTGTCTTTTTTTAATGTTTATTTATTTTGAGAGAGAGCGAGAGAGGGTGTGCACTGGAGAGGGGCAGAGAGAGAGAATCTCGGGCAGGCTCCCGGCCCAGAGCCCAGAGCCCAGCGCGGGGCTCGAACCCACGAGCGAGATCATGACCTGAGCCGAAGTCGGACGCTCAACCGACTGAGCCACCCAGGCGCCCCATTTATCCACCTTTACCACCAATTTTAATCCCCTTACTCCCCAAAGTACACCAAGTGCTGGACTCAAGCCTCATGGGGGAAAACTGGTCAAGTTTCCTGTTCTGCCCTCACTCCGCCCGGGCCGTCGCCCTGTGGAGGTGTTTTAAGCCTTGCCCTTTGTCGGGTCTGTGTTTGGTCACGGGTGCACGCGCTTTGTCTTAAGTTTATTTATTTATTTTTTTAAATTTTTTTTTTTAACGTTTATTTATTTTTGAGGCAGAGAGAGACAGAGCATGAACGGGGGAGGGGTAGAGAGAGAGGGAGACACAGAATCGGAAGCAGGTTCCAGGCTCCGAGCCGTCAGCCCAGAGCCCGATGCGGGGCTCGAACCCACGGACCGCGAGATCATGGCCTGAGCCGAAGTCGGGCGCTTCACCGACTGAGCCACCCAGGCGCCCCAAGTTTATTTATTTTTAAGTAACCTCTCCACTCGACATGAGACTCGATCTCACAACCCTGAGATCAAGAATCGCCCACTCCTCCAACCCAGCCAGCCAGGTGCCCCTTGTGGGAAGGTGGGGGGTGGGGGGGTACACATTTGCAATCGGCTGAAAATCTGATATGAAGGCGGAGCTATTTTCTCCCCCCCCACACACACACACACCCACAAAAAAAGACCAAGTGAAGAATGGGGAAAAAAATAGGGGCGCCTGGGTGGCTCAGTCGGTTAAGCATCCGACTTCGACTCAGGTCATGATCACCCGGTTCATGGGTTCGAGCCCCACATCGGGCTCCGTGCTGACACCTTGGAGCCTGGAGCCAGCTTCGGATTCTCTGTCTCCCTCTCTCTCTGTCCCCCTCCCATTTGTTCTTTATCTCTCTCTCAAAATAAATAAATAAATAAATAAATAAATAAATAAATAAATAAATAATTTAAAAATATATATATGAAGAAAATGAAAATAGGACAAGATCTGGAGACGATCGCAATTTTGCCTGAGTTTCCCCCAAAGCGGTGATTTGACAGGTAGTTTATGCGGGGGGCGATCACGGGCAGCAGGAGTGAGGAAGTACAGACCAGAGACCAGAGAAGGGAGAAAGGCCGTTAAAGGGTGTGTTAACGCCCACCGGTTGGGGGCAACCGGGGCTTGGTCCTGCTGGGGACCCTGCTGGGGACCCTGCGAGGAACCAGGCAGAACAGACCTCGGGATCTTCCCACCGAAGGGGGGACGGGGTGGGCATTGATGTCATCACCTGCTGCCCCCTTTGAGGCGGGGTCGCCCCAACCCCTCCCACTTCGGGGGCTGCACCTGGGGTCCAAATAAGTCCAGCGATGCCAGAAAAAAGCCACAAGGAGACACCTCAGTGCCGAGCTGAGAGGCTGACCAGGTGCCGGAAACTGTCAGTCCCCGCGGGTGAACCCAGGCGGGGAGAGGCACCTGCGCTGTCTCCTCCCCCCACCCCCCCAACCCCGGATGCCCCTTGACAATTTCTTTTTTAACCAGGAAATTGTCTCTGCTCTGGCCAGACGCTGTAATTCACTTTCTGTCCGCGGCTTTTTTTGTGGGTGGTTTTTTTTTTTTTTTTTTTTGGTTTTTTTTTTCTGACGAACAGAAATCAGTTTCTCTGCCTCACCTCTAAATCAATGCTCAAAGAAAACTAGTGTAAAACCGTCAAGTTTAAAGAGCACTGAATTGTTACCTTTTCTGAAGCGCAAAATTGTCGGCATCCCCAGGAGGCTCCAACCTGTCGGTCTGGCTTGGAAGAAACTCTCCCCAATGAAGTGGAGCTAATAAGGCATGTAAAACAAGCATCCTAAATATCCGTGGAGAACCAAGAGAGGATATTGAAAATCTGAAGCAAGAAGAGGAAGTTATGAAGTAGAACCTAACCGGAGACAAGGGACATGAACGATATAATTACTGAAATAAAGAACTTAATAGGTGAGTCGAATGGCCGAATGGATACAGCTAAAGAATGAGTGAGCGAGCTGGAAATACTGTCCCCAAAGGCCTCCATGTGGGACAGAGAGGGAAACCCTAAGGAAAAATTAAGGTCTATGGATATAAGGAACAGTTCGAGGGGCACCTGGCCGGCTCAGTCGGTTGAGCATCTGACTTTGGCTCGGGTCATGAGCTCCTGGTTCATGGGTTCAAGCCCCGCGTCGGGCTCTGGGCTGACCGCTCGGAGCCTGGAGCCTGCTTCGGATTCTGGGTCTCCCTCTTTCTCTGCCCCTCCCCCACTCCTGCTCTGTCTCTCTCTCTCTCTCTCTCTCTCTCAAAAATAAAGAAACATTAAAACCAAATAAAAAATAATAATAAAATTTTTTTGAAGCATTCAGAATTCATGGAGGTCTTTGCCGTCAGATAAACCTTTGTATGTGACTGGCCATGTTTCTGACCTCCCCTCCCCCATCCCATCCACTTCTGTAAAACGAGGAGAAGAATGTTTAGTGCGCAGGGTTATTGTCAAAATATCATGACCGAATGGGAAACGCCTTAGTAGAATAAAGCTTTTTATTATTCTTATTTTTTTAAGAGAGAGAGTGTGTGAGCGGGGGAGAAGGGCAGAGGGAGACAAAGAAAATCTTAAATGGTTTTTTTTTTTATGTTTTATTTTCTATTTGAGAGACCGCGAGCAGGGGAGGGGCAGAGAGATAGAGACAGAACCCGAAGCAGGCTCCAG
This sequence comes from Herpailurus yagouaroundi, assembly GCF_014898765.1. Taxonomy (NCBI): domain Eukaryota; kingdom Metazoa; phylum Chordata; class Mammalia; order Carnivora; family Felidae; genus Herpailurus; species Herpailurus yagouaroundi. The sequence continues at coordinate 3,814,676 of NW_024412451.1, read as the reverse complement.
GCTCCGAGCGGTGAGCAGAGAGCCCGATGCGGGGCTCAAACTCACGAGCAATGAGCTCCGTGACCTGAGCCAAAGTCGGACGCTCAACCGACTGAGCCGCCCAGGGGCCCCCATAATAAAGCTTTCGAAATGACTATAATGCTTGTGGCAACTGAGTGAAGCTAAGGATGCCAAACTGAAGACACCTAGTCTCCTGTTAAATCCAATACGTGTACCACTGAGTTCCTATGTGCTATTTTTCACGACTTTATTAAAGTATAATCGATGTGCCACACACAGCACGTATCGAGAACGAGGTAGGAAGGTGACACCCCCCGCCACAAGCAAGTTAACAAACATTTCCATAGTGCCCAGAAGGTTCTTTGCAGTTCTTTGTAATCTAGCCCTCCCTCTACCCTCTGCCCTCAGGAAACCACTGATCTGCCTTCTGTCGTAACAGATCGGTTTGAATTTCCTAGAATTTCACGTAAGTGGAAGGGTAAGGTGGGAGGTGATTTCTCTTGCCCGGTGTCTTTCACGTGGTGTAATGTTCCGTTTCCAATTCCTTTTTCTTGCAAAGCTGTATTCCACTGTTCGGTGGGAGAGGCAGAAACATGCCCCCGGGGTCTCCATGCCCCTGTAACTGACCCCCTCCAACAAAAACCCTGGACACCAAGGCTCAGGGGAGCCTCCCTGGTTGGCAAAGGCTCCAGGTGGGCGGCCGCGTGACCTCGCTAGGAAAAGCGAGCGCTGTCCATACGACTCCGTGGGGACAGACAACTGGAAGCTCACGCCTGGTCTCTCCTGGAGGCCGCGTGCCCACCTTTCCCCTCGGCTGACGTTAATCTCTCTCCTTTCGCTCCGATAAATCACAAGTGTGATTCTAACAGCTCCTCTGGGTTCCGTGAGCCCTTCTGGTGAGTCGCCAAACATGAAAGTCGTCTCGGGGACGTGCAACAGACGCACCTGTCTGGGTGCTTCTCAGCAACCGCGCCTCTCGGAATTTTCCAGAGTGTCCATTGGTTTCCATCTTTAGCTTTCTTTCCACTTCCCAAACCCAGATTCCACCCGCCTCCAGCTGTCCATTTGATGACCACACTCCACGCTTCCCAGTTCTTACTTTGCCTCTCCCCCTATCTAATTGCACACCACCTTCCTGTCCCTTTCTCAGAAACGTTGTCCCCTCTTGGGGCGCCTGGGTGGCTCATTGGGTCGAGCACCCGACTCTTGATTTTTGACTCAGGTCATGATCCCGGGGTCGTGGGATCGAGCCCCATGGCAGGCTCCGTGCGGAGCGTGGAGCCCACTTGGAATTCTCTCTCTCCCTCTCTCTGCCCTCTGCCCCTCCCCCGCTCACACTCACTCTCTCTCTAAAGTTTAAAAAAAGCAAAGAATCTTTTTCCGCTCTCTTCTTGTTGCGTTTCCTCCTCCTTCAGTCACCCCGAACGTCAGCGTTTCCTTCTCTCCATCCCTCTTCTCCCAGCCCGTGTCCACTGGGTCCCCGTCTTCCCCACTCGGTGCCATGGTCTGTCAGTGTGGCTCCTCCCCATCTCTCTCTGTCCCCCCATCACCCAGCCTTTGGGGGACTCTCCACCCCCTCTGTCCTTCTCTCTCTTGGTGTCTCTGAGATGCTTTCAAGGTAACTCAAGCCCCTCAACTTCATCTCCTCAGATGGGTCATCGGTCCTGCCTCATTTTTTCTTTTAATGTTTATTTATCTATTTTTAGAGAGTGGGGGAGGGGCAGAGAGCGAGAGACAGAGAGAGAGACTACCAACCAGGCTCCGTGCTGTCAGTGTGGAGCCCAACATGGGGCTCGATCCCATGAACGATGAGATTCGTCAGAACCTGAGCCGAGGTCAAGAGTCGGACGCTCAGGGGCGCCTGGGTGGCTCAGTCGGTGGAGCGTCCGACTTCGGCTCAGGTCACGATCTCACGGTTCATGGGTTCGAGCCCCACGTCGGGCTCTGCTCTGACAGCTCGGAGCCTGGAGCCCGCTTCGGATTCTGTGTCTCCCTCTCTCTCTTCCTCTCTCCCGCTCACGTTCTGTCTCTCTTTCTTGCTCAAAAATAAATAAACATTAAGTATTTTGAAAAAAAAAAAAAAAAAGAGTTGGACACTCAACTGACTGAGCCGCTCAGGTGCCCCTGTCCTCCCTCCTTTCTTTTGCCATGTTCGGCCCCCCCTGTCTTTTCTCCCCCGTCTCCCCCCCTTTCCCCCCCCCCCCCGCGCCCCAACCTCACAGTCCCCGTCCTTCCCAACCTCCCAAGGGTTCTGTCTCTCTCTCGGGACTTCTCTCCCTGCATTTGTCTCCATGTTTCCGTCTCTGCATCTCTTGACGTCTCTTTGTGCCCAGATGTCTCAGTGCCGGCTCAGGTTCCGCCGCTGCGCCCCCCCCCCCCCCCCCTCACCGTCCCCCCCTGTCGCTTCCCTCTCTCTCAGCGTCCCTGCCCGTGCCCCCTGCCTGACAATCTGCCTTGAGAGTTGACAGAATGACAAGCCACCTCTTCTCTCTGGACAAAAACCACATTCGCTTCTTTTTATCACAGCGAAGTGCGGGCGTCAGCACGTAATCAAACAGAAAACAGAGAACATGAAACACTCTCCTCTCGGTCCTTCTCAGGCTCAGGGCAAGCACGTCCTAAGCGTTCTATGCTGCTTCTGTCCCCTACCAGCAAGGACACTTTTCAGTCCCCCACAGTCCTGAGCCCCAGGCCTCCTGGGGCAGCGGGGACAGGCAACAAGGAGCTCGCTCAGGCTCTGAGCATTGCTCTGCAAGAGAAGGGGCTGGGGCCCCTAGAGAGCTCAGTCGGTTGAGCGTCCGACTTCAGCTCAGGTCATGTGCACACGGTTCGTGGGTTCGAGCCCCGTGTCGGGCTCTGTGCTGATGGCTTGGAGCCCGGAACCTGCTTCGGATTCTGGGTCTCCCTCTCTCTCTCCGCCCCTCCCCGACTCATGCTCTATCTCTCTGTCTCTCAAAAATAAGTAAACATTAAAAAAAATTTTTTTAAGAATCATCATCCTAATAAAAGAATAGGCTCACAGTTGTCCTTTAGTGTCACAAGTAAAACAAACAAACAGACAAACAAAAAATTGGCCTCCAATCGGTATCCTCTCTCATGGTCCTGTGGATGGACTTCCGGGCACTTCTCACCTGGAGCTTCTTGAGGTCGGCTGGAGCTGTGCTCATCTGAAGGCCCAACCGGGCCGGACGTCCCAGGTGACCCGCTCGCACGGTTGGCCGTCGATTCTGGCCGTCGAGTGGGGGCATAGCTGGGATTTTCAACCAGAGAGCCTACGCGCGGGCTCTCCATATGGTTTGGGCTGAGAAGCAAAGCCAGCAGTGACATGGGGCGCAGGTTAGAGTCAGATCACATGGCTTTCAGCTTCCCACCTACGCACCCCCCCCCCAACACGCACACTTTTTGCTCTGTAAATTACTCCTCAGCCTCTAGGGCACAATGTGAACATTTATGCCTTTTATACCCTCCCTGCCCGCACGGCCATCCTTTGATTCCCAGTTTCAGGTTTGAGCCCAGCGCCCAGGTCATCCACCCCCCATCCACCCCCTCATCCTATGGTGACGTGGGACATGGGACATGACCACCCGTGCAGATCCAGTAACCCTTCACAAGCCTTCGTTCCGTCCGCCTCGTCTCCTTGGAAGGAATGTGTCTCCCACCCCTTTATAGCAAGAGGCTGTGCAACTTGCTTGGCCAGTGGGATGAAGGCACACAGACCACAGAGGCTTGAGACGCACCATTGCAGTTGGGCTCACACCTCTGCCATTACTATGAGAAGAATATTCCTGGGATAGGCCGTTGGTCCCAAGCACTGGATGCACCTGCTGGGGCCAGCCAGGATCAGCCCAGCCACAAACACCTGAGGGAGCCCAGCCAAGATCAGCAAGCCATCCAACCATGAGCAGCCCCAGGCAGTCCAGCTCCATGGGACCCCGGTCAGTCGTACAGAAGTCAGCTAGGATCAGCAGAGCCTTCCGGCCACAATCAGCTGACCCCCGGATGCACCCGCTAAATAAACATCCGTATGTGTACATCACATGCAGATTTGGGTTATTCTCGGACCAGAGTAAACGGATACATTAGCAGCAGTATAGCCGTGAGTCCGTCATCACTACATGATTGCAGTGTGACTAAGTGATAAAGAATTGTACCCAGAACCAGATGTGAAATGTACATGCCCCGGGGGGCGCCTGGGGGGCCCCGTCGGTTAAGCATCTGACTTCAGGTCACCGTCTCGAGGTTCGCATCGGGCTCTGCACTGACGGCGTGGAGCCTGCTTGGGATTCTCTCTCCCTCTCTCTCTCTCTCTCTCTGCCCCTCCCCCCCACTCACACGCTCTCACACTTTCTCTCTAAATAAATAAATAAATATATATATATATATATTTGAAATGTACATGACCCAGAAGGCTAAAGACAGTTTTACAACTACGTAAGTTTCAGGATGATGTAGCTGGAGGGGGAGTGGGTTTAAAAGGCTCATGCTCGGGACTTTCCGTGACTTGGCTGGAGTTCACCAAGCTTTTTTTTTTCTTTTCCCAGAGGCTAGCTGACTTGTAACATTGCAACAGAACAAATGCAGAAGCAACTATAAGAACCCAGTTGTCTTCTATTGAGCCAGACGTTAAATATTCTCGGAAATGTAAAGTGATATCACTCTTCTCATTACTTTTTTTTTTTTTAATTTTGGAAAATACAGCATTTTTCATTCGAAATGTTATTTATGTTGGGGCGCCTTGGTGGCTCGGCTGGTGAAGTGTCCGACTTTGGCTCAGGTCATGATCTCACGGCTTGTGGGTTCGAGCCCCTCATCGGGCTCTGTGCTGACAGCTCAGAGCCTGGAGCCTGCTTCGGAATCTGTGTCTCCCTCTCTCTCTGCCCCTCCCCGGCTCGTGCTCTGTCTCTCTCTCTTGAAAATAAACTCTTAAAAATTTTTAATAAAATAAAATGTTATTTATGTTAAAACGCAATGAGTTTCCAAATGTCCATCAGCAGACGAATGGATGAACAAAATGTGACACAACGTGCATTCAGTGGAATATCACTCGGCCTTAAAAAGGATGGAAATTCTGATACACAATACAACGTGGATGAAACTTGACAACGTGATGCTAAGTGAAATGAGACAGGGGCGCCTGGGTGGCGCAGTCGGTTAAGCGTCCGACTTCAGCCAGGTCACGATCTCGCACTCCGTGAGTTCGAGCCCCGCGTCGGGCTCTGGGCTGATGGCTCGGAGCCTGGAGCCTGTTTCCGATTCTGTGTCTCCCTCTCTCTCTGCCCCTCCCCCGTTCATGCTCTGTCTCTCTCTGTCCCAAAAATAAATAAACGTTGAAAAAAAAATTTAAAGAAATGAGACTGGCACTCATATTGTTCGACTGCACTTAAATGAGGCACAGAGAAGAGGTAAATTCACAGAGACAGAAAGAATAGAGGTTGCCTGGAGTGGGAGAGGTGGGGAAATGGAGAGTATTGTTTGATACAAAGTTTCAGTTTGGGGAAATGAAAACATTCTGGAAACCCCGTGGCAGTGACGGTCCCACAACAAGGTGAATGTATTTCATGCCACTAACTGCACACCTAAAATATAGGACATGGCACATTTTATGTCCTGAAATCATTGTTTGCACTATATGCTAACGAACTTGGATGCAAATTTTAAGAAATAAAAAATTAAAAAAAAATTTTTAAATAAAAATAAAGAAATGGCCCCCCAAAATGTAGTTTTTACATTTCTTCTGGCCAAAGCAGGTGGGCGCCCTCTGGTGGGAGTACAGGGTATCGGTTGGCGGCGCAAAATTTCTCCGGAATTTTCAATTCTGAAGAGGGAGGCAGATGTGAGGCAGCTGATATGAGGACTTTATTTCAGCAGATCAACTTTAAACCCTGAACTATGCCTCTTGTCGTGCACATTCACTCACACACACGCACGTGCGCACACACAATTACAGACACAACGAGACCCTTGCAAACGCACACAGACACGATCACACATACAAAAAAACTCTCCCAAAGACCCACATAGGTACACACACAGAGGGACACAAGGGCGCCTGGGTGGCTCAGTCAGCTAAGCTTCCCGACTCTTGATTTCAGCTCAGGTCTTGATCTGAGGGCCATGAGTTCAAGCCCTGCCCTGGGCGTAAAGCCTACTAAGAAAAACAAACAAACAAAGAAACAAACAACAACAAAAACAAGGAGACACGGACACACGGACAGTCACTTACACACATGACACTGAAAACAGCGTATGATTAACAAAGGGGACTTAGTAGACCAGCGCCGTTCTCTATTTTTAAAAAATCGTAATGGAAAATGAGTTTCTTCCCAAAGCCATTAAATAAACGTTGAACAAGTAATTAAGATGAATCTCGGTTGGGCAGCATGCCCGACTTGAGGTCCACAATCCCTTAGCTGAAGTCCTTGGGGACAGACGCCTTTCGGAACTCAGAAGTGTTCCAATTTTAGAAAGGCGATTCTGAGCAAATGCCACATTTTATGTAACACTCCCAGGGGTCTGAGGCAGCCCCCTCCCCACCAGACATGTTAATATATTTGCAGCAACACCCGTGAAAGTTCACACCAACGGAGATAAATAAATAATAATAAATAAATAATAATTTATAATAAAGAAAGAAAGAAAGAAAGTTTAACCCCAAATCGGTATGGAAAGATCATCTTTCCCTTCAACAAATTTACGAATTAGCGCCAGTCCAGAATTAAAAAAAAAAAAAGTAAGTAACTCCTATCAGTTGATTTGCCACCATGTGAGACTGCGCCCAAACTACCCCCACCCCCCCAAAGAAACTGTTTCGGTTGTCACGGCTTTTTGGAATTCGGGACACGGGACCCTCCTCGCAGGCCCCTGGAACGTGCACGTACAAATGTTTCTGCCGTGATTGTGAATCTTGGATCCCGGCCAGGGTAGGCTTCCGGGAGGACGGCGACGCTTTGGCGCCCCCTCCTGGAAGTTCCAGCCCTTGCAGTTCGGCTGCAGCGGGGAGGTCTACGGCCTTGGGCCTGACCCAGCGATGGGTCGCGATTGGCCCAACCGTTTAGAGTAATCCCGCCTTCTCGCGCCAGGGCGTGATGGAACCCAAGCCTCAACCAACCGCACCTGACGGCCCCTGGCACAGGCGGGGGGGGGGGGGGGGGGAGGTCCAGGTTTGTCATGTGACCTGCACCGATCCCACCAAGTTGAAAGAAAGCCCTCCAGCCCACCAGGAGGGGCGAGGCCTCCCTCTCTCCCAGGGATGGGAATGAGTTCCCAGGTGCCTCCGTCCGTGGGCACCCTGCAAAGCCCCTTGGGGGTGAGGCTGCCCCTAAGCCCCGAAAGAACTAGAAACACTGTAGGTCCCTGTGGTGGCCACCCAAGGGTGCTGCTCGGCTCTCCCTTTAAGAGACCCTGCTGCGGGGGCGCCTGGGTGGCTCAGTCGGTTGAGTGTCCGACTTCCGCCCAGGTCCTGACCTCGCAGTTCGGGAGTTCGAGCCTCGCATCCGGCTCTGTGCTGTCGGTGCAGAGCCTGCTTCGGGTCCTCAGTCCCCTTCTCTCTCTGCCTCTCCCCACGCATGTGCGTGCATGCTCACACCTCCCCCACCTCCTCAAAAACCACCCCGCCCCCAGACTTTCTCCCTCTAGTCCAGTCCCTCCTCCCCTCCTTTTTCACAGCGATCAGATCAATGGAGGTGGTAATGACCGCACAACACCGGACTTCATGCCCTGAAGTTTACACTTTTAAACGGTTCAAGAGGCGCCTGGGTGGCTCAGCTGGTTAAGCGCCACGCTCTTGATTCTGGCTCAGGTCATGATCTTGCGGTTCCTGAGATTGAGTCCCCACGTCCGGCTCTGGGCTGACAGTATGGGAACCTGCCTGGGGTTCTCTCGCTCCCTCTCTCTCTCTCTGCCCCTTCCCCGCTCTTTCTCTTTCTCAAAAATAAACTTCAAAAATATATGCTCCAGAGGCCCGGGCGGCTCAGTCAGTTAGGTGTCCGACTTGATTTCGGCTCAGGTCATAATCTCACAGTTTGTGAGATTGAACGTCATACGAGGCTCTAGACTGACAGTTCGGGAACCAGCGTAAGACTCTCTCTCTCTCTCCACCCCCTCCCTTTGGCTCGTGCTCTCTAAAATAAATTAAAAATTTTTTCAACAGAAAGAAAGAAAGAGAAAGAAAGAAAGAAAGAAAGAAAGAAAGAAAGAGGAAGAGAGAGAGAGAACGGAAGGAAGGAAGGAGACTTGTAGACCAGAGAAATTTCAGTGGTTTGCCTAAGAAGCTGAACAAAAGAAGGGCGCCTGGGTGGCTCAGTCGGTGAAGCATCCGACTTCGGCTCAGGTCATGGTCTCACGGTCTGTGGGTTCGAACCCCGCGTAGGGCTCAGTGCTGACAGCTCAGAGCCTGGAGCCTGCTTCGGCTTCTGTGTCTCCCTCTCTCTCCGCCCCTCCCCTGCTCACGCTATTAAAACAACAACAACACAATTTTAAAATAAAATGGCTCAAGTGGTAACTTTTATGCTATGTGGATTTCACACACACACTAAGATTTTGACCACCCACGTTTCCTCCAGGCCACTACCTTGTTCTAGCCACTGTCTCTCACCTGAACCATGGCCGTGGCCTCCTCCCTGGGCCCCAGCTTCCACCCTCGCGCCCCCTACAGTTTCTTCCCACGCGGCAATCAGAGGGTCCCGTTAACACCTAAGCGGGCTCTGTCCCTCCTCAGCTCAAGAACTTTCCATGGTTCTACCTCATTCAAAGTAAAAGCCAAAGACCTCACGGTGGGTCTTTGAGGTTCTGTACAATCTGCCCCCATTCTCTCTCTCTCTCTCTCTCTCTCTCTCTCTCTCTCTCTCTTACTCTTGCCCCCCTTCCTGCTCTCTCCTTCACTCACTCTGCGCACTCCCTGGCTTCTTCATGGTTCCTTGAACCGGCCAAGCACCTGAGCCTCAGGGCTATCGCACTTGTCGTTCCCATGTCCTGGAACACTCTTCCCGCCAGAGATCTGTATGCCCGGCCCTTACCTCTTTGGCATCTGCCCAGGAATCAGCAACTCCATTACTCCCTGTCACCCTGATTATCTTCGTCCGCTGTGCTTCTTGTTAACAGACATAACGTGTATTTAAGTCACTCGTCATGCTTCTCGTCTGTCTCTCCAGCAATAGGTCAGCTCCCTCGAAAGCAGGAAGCTTTGCCTGTTTTGTTCACCGCTGTGACCCAGGTGCCTAGAATAAGGCCTGGCACAGAGTAAATGCTCAGTAAGTGTTTGTTAAGTGCAAAATTAAGAGACAGTGACCAAAAGAGAGACTGAGAGATAAGGAAGACAAACAAAGATAGGAGAGGAGATGGGGCACTGGGGGGCTGAGCTGGGGAAGAAATGAGAAGGGGGGAGGGGGAGGAGGGGGGTGTTGGGGCAGGACGGGGAGGGGGGAAGCAAGGAGAGGGAGGGAGGAGACACAGAGAGCGAGCTGGGGCGGAAAGCGACAGAGACTCAAGAGAGTGAGTCAGAGAGAGCACCGAGTGAGGGACAGAGGCAGAGACAACACTGAGAGATGGCAGGGAGAGACAGGGAGGCAGGGACGGAAGGGGGAGAGAGCAGGGTGGCGCGAGGGAGACACAGAGACAGGAAGAGAAACCGAGGAATGGGGAGCAACGGAGCTGGGAGAAGAGGGCAGGAAGCCAGAGAGCCGAGAGGGTTCAGAGGTGCAGAGGGTCCCCACCTCCAACTCACCACTTGCTGGCGTCCAGAGCTCTGGGGCGACTTGACATCCCTCGGGATCCAAGCTGTGGTTTTTTTAATCCCCGAGGGACAGAGGCGGGTGGAGAGAAGGAACGTGTGATGCCGTTTGAAAGGCTTTGGATCACTGGTTTATTTACTCTGGAAGTACTATCATCGTCTTCGTTTCACAGGACCAGGAAGGTTGAGTAACCTGCCCAAGGTCACACAGCTAGGGAGAGGAAGCGCTGGAACTTGGATCTGGGCATCTTGGCTCCACGGTCAGTGCCCTATGCTTAACCATAAAGGGGTGCTGGGTCCCTGAGTTCCCCTTCGGTTTGGAGACACCCTCTGGGAAGTGGTGCTGGACGGATAGAAGGGAAGAAACGAGGGACACGGAAGGACCGACATTCTCAGCCCAGTCCATATCCACTGATGTCCCAGCCTGAGGGAGGAGGTGCAGTTTCACTCCCCTGGGAAAGTCTCCAGTTCAAAGGAGGAGGCTAGACAAGAAAACCACTACCTGCGTATAGGGTCCAATGCCCTGCCCAGAGCCCGGCCTCAGTGCTCTGCGGGGAGGGGACGGATTCAACCACTTCTGACTCTTTCGGCAGGCCTGGAATTTCTCTGCCTCGGTCCACCAGCAGCACTGCAGACCAGAGAGGTTGTACGAATCTTTAAAGGCAGCACAGTACTGGCTAACTTCCTCTGTGATTTCCAGGGAGGCACAGGCCCACCACCACCCCTGTCCACCCTCAGCTCTCAGACCCCGGGAAGAAGGCCTCACGCCCTCCCAGCAGCAATCCTGACATCTCAGGGGGACTCAGCCTCTCTGCCTGACGCTATAATCACACTAATCCCAATCCCCGAAGACCCCAATGCTTGTGCGAAACCATCCACCTCTCCCCTCATCTGTGCTGGAACAGGAGGGCGGACTTGTCTGCTTCTCTACAGAGGCACTTGTCTTCTGCCCCAAGCGTACACCAAACTGCGAAGTCCTTCACACGGTCTGACCTTCAACTGCTCTGTTGCAGATAAGCCTCTTCTCCCCACCCCAAAGGCTAAGTGTTGGCGATGGGAAAAGAAAAACACACCCGCCCAGGTCAAGGGAGAGCCCACCCGACCCACCCAGGGCAAAAGACACGAGGATCGGACGCCAGGAAGGCCTTCCCCTTACAAACTCGAAAAGAGAGACATCTGGAAAACAATACAACAAACACAGCACCAGGCACTTGGGGCTGGAGTTTATTGCAGGGGGGACATACGGACACGGAGATTCAGAGAGGAGGAGGGCGGGTTGTGGGCTCTGTGCTCAGAATCCCATGGAGGGGGTCAGAAGGCAGAGGTCAGGAGAGGGTCTGCCAGATGGTGGAGGACCCCGGTCTGATGGCAGAGGAGCCTGATGGCGGAGAAGCCTGACGGCAGAGGAGCGAGGCCCCAAGCCAGCTCCCCTTCGCTCCCCATTCTTCAGGATGACGACTCCGGAGACGCTGGGCGATGTCGTGAAGACGGAACCCGGGCCCGACCGGGTACGGAGCATCCGCCGCGGGGGCGCCGGCCTCTCGAGGGCCGGAGATCCAGCAGGGGGTGGAAGGGACGGCTACCCGGGTCCTCGCCCCCCCGCGGCCTCCGGCCTCTCTCTGGGTGTCTGGCGGTGGTTCGGGCGGCGGCTGTGGTCGCTGTGGCGGCGGCGGCGGCGGCTGCGCGGCAGCTCGAGCTGGGGTCGCGGCCCGCCGGGGGCTCCCAGGAGGCAGGA
>NW_024412451.1:3775869-3798214 GCF_014898765.1 Herpailurus yagouaroundi | reverse complement strand
CTGCATCTCCTTGATCCAACCCCGCCCCCGCCAGGATGATCACGCCCCCGCGCGGGCTGGTCTCCTCCGCGTCCTGGACCCACCCCCTCCCCCGACTCCAGCCAACCCTTATCAAGCTAAGACTTAACTAGCGCCCTGACCCCACCCCCGGCCCTCAAACGCAGCTGGCAACTACTGCCAGGCTTCGGTGTGACGCCCACACCTCTTAAATGCGAACTCGCCCAGCACTTAGCCCCGCCCTCCTCCTTCTGGCCTCCTCCCCGCGCCCCAACCCCGTCCCCTTTCGGGACACAGACTTCTCCCGGGCATCGAAGCCCAGCCTCCGAGCCCCAAGCCCTTACGAGGTTCAAGCCTTACAAACCCCGCCCCGCCTTAGCCGCAGGTCCTCCCCGCTTCTAACTTGCCTTTCTCTGAATCACACTCGATTCTAGCACTCGAAGCCACCCTCTCCTCTCCTTGGATTCACACTCTCGAGTCCAGGCTCCGCAACTTTCCGCCGCCTCAGCCCATTGGTTCTAGCACCGCATTGACCACGCCCTCCACCGAGGGCTGCCCCCCACAGCCGCGTTAAGAACTCGCATCTAAACCTGCTGTCGCGGCCCCATACCACATCTAAGGCCCGCCTATGTCCCAACCTCAGCCACGAGAGTTGTGGCCCCGCCCAGGCACCCTAGCCACGCCCCTCACGGCACCTCATCCTTACTTCGCGTCCAGAGATCTAAATTCAACGCCCCGAAGCTCCAGCTCTGCCCTATAAGCCAGTCACGCCCCTTCCCCAACGCCTCCCCACCACCCTCAGTTTCTCCCTCTCCCTAAAGTCATGGGATCCAGAGCAGTCTCCGGGGAGGAGAGAGCGCAGCCTGGAAATCCAGACTAACCCCCTCCTGCCGCCCCCTCCCCATCAAGGCGGGGAAGCTTCAGTCCCCTCCCAGCAGCGTCTTCAGGAATTCGGGGAGGCCTGCGAGAGGGGGGGGGAGGGAAGACGTATCAGGGGAGTGGAGGAAGGAAGACCCCTTCCTCCCGCCTCTTCCGCCAGGGAAAAGCCCGCCAAGCACAGCAACCCAGCCTGCCCTCCAGAAACACAGTTCAAAGGTTAGCGGAAGCACTGCGTTTAATAAGAGAAGGCCGGTGGCCTAGTAATTCCAAGTCCTGCGGGAGAGTCACCGGCTATTTGCCATGCCCCAGATGGAAACTCCAGGAGGCGGGAATCTAGATCCGGGGACCGGCACCTAGCCCCCCATGGCTGCCATTAGGTGGGTAACTCGGGGGCGTCTCAACCCTCCCGGTGCCACGGCGCCCCCCATTCGTGAGACTTGCCTATTGCCCTGGTCCCACCCCGTTCACTGGCCCTGACTCCGCCCCCCTTACATTTAACCCTCTCCTGGCTGGAGCGTGACGGAAGCAGAGGACAGAGGAGCAAGGCGACAGGTTAGTGCAGAACGCGGAGGCCGCAGTCTGCAGGCGCGGTCAGCGGGCGGCCCCCGGTGGCGGAGCGGCCGCCACCACCTTGCAGAAACGCACCCTCTGGAAGTCGGTGATCTCCGCGGTCTCCTGACCCTCAGTGCCCGCCTCTGGGGGAGAGAAGGGGCAGTCAGCGGAGGGAACAGTTTCCCCCACCCTCCACCCGTCTAGTTCCGTCTCTGATCCCAACTGAGCCTAGCTTCAGTCGCCCTGCGCTAAATGGTTTATGGGCCTCGGACTCCCTTTAATCCTCGCAGGGGGCCCCACAAACTGCATGCACCCCAGCAGAACCCTATTTACAATCGAGGAAGCTATCTGGTACAGCGAGATCACAGTCACTTGGCCAGCAAAGGGCCCAGAGACGAAGACGAGAAACGCCTGGACACCCTGCCCTCGCCGACCGTCCTAAACTCTGTCCTCTCAGACTCCAGCCTCCCCCACTCCCGCCCAGTCCCCCACGGACCTAAACTAGCCCCAAGAGTGCCCGCCCTCTTGCCCCTGCCCCCCTTTGCCCTTGCCCACCTGAGTTCTAACCAGATCTTCCTTCGCTCTGCCCCCCAAACTCTAATGTCACGCCTGGGGAGGTCCCTGGTTCCCAACCCGGCTCGCACTGATGGAGGTGGTTGGGCCCAACATTCTAACGGGAAATGCATTTCGATTCTGATTTCCTCTACTCGCTTAGACGCCCCCCCCATTCTTACTTTTGACCTACTTAAATTCCTCCCATCCAAGTACTAACCAGGCCCGACCCTGCTTAGCTTGCGCGATCAGACGAGACAGGGCGCGCTCAGGGTGGTCTGGCTGAAGACGACCTATTTAAATTCCTAATCCTGCCTTTAGCCCTACCCCTGGGGCCTAGCCCCACCCCATCATATTTAGACTTTATCCCCCAACCCCTGGGGTCAGCCTCTAAATCCTTATCCCACCCTCGCTCCCCGCCCCCCCCCGTCTTCCCAGCGCTAGGCCCCAGAGGGCCGCCCGTTAGCCCCCCCCCCCCGGGCCGGCCACCCCACCCACCCCCACCCGTTTTTTTCCTCCCCCCCCCCCCCCCCCATCCGCGGCTTCCCCGCACACCCAGCTCCACTCTATCCTCTCCCCAAGCCCTCCCCTCAGCCCCAGGGGGAGAAAAAGAGGAAGAAGGCCATCTTCTGGGGCCCCGTCCACTCCCCCACCTGAAGCTGCCTCAGACCCTTCCTCTTCAGCTTTCTGGGTTCCTGGGAGGCAGGGCCCACTCTCGAGGGAGGCAGGGGCTGGCTGGTCACCTCCTGGGGAAGGGGGGAGGCCCAGTCAAGCCCCTACCCCTCCATATTTCCCCCCACCGTGAGAGAGAAGGCCCTGGGGGAGTGGGAGGGGGTGTTCAAGGACACACCTGGGGAATATCATTCGAGGACGTGAACTCTTTATTGGGGAGGGGCCTCTGTGGCCCACAGCACGGGCAGGATCTGGGGGGGGGGGGAGGCATTCCAGAGACAGGCATGGACCGTCCTCCCTACCCATTGGGGTGGCGGGTACACGGGGTCCCGGTGAAGGGGGCGGGGGAACCCAGCCCCCGACGGTACCCCGCCTGCCAGTGCACCCCTCCAGCACACACACAAGCAGCCAGCTTCATGCATTTCCAAATGGCCAGGCCTCACCCGGAGAGAGGGAGAGGGCATCAGCGTTGGGGGAAGTATTCAGCTCTGCCTCTTCACCCCAGTCAGACACGGGCTGGTGGCCCCCAAGGGGCGAGAAGGGGCTAGAAGGCGTGGCAGGGGCCGGGGGAAGTGGCAGGGGCTCCTCTGGCCTGGAAGGCTCTTTGTCAGCCTGCTCACCGGTGGGGCTTCCGGTGGGCGCAGCCTCTTGGGGTTGGTGGTCTTGGGCTGGTTCTTCTTCCTCCTCGATGGCCTCCTCCTCCTCCTCCCCCTCCTCCTCCTCCTCGATCTCCTCCTCCTCCTCACTCACATCTTCCCACTCCTCATCCTCCCCCTCGTCCTCCTCCCCGTCATCCTCAGGAGGCCGGTGGGCAGGAGGAGCTGGGGTCTCCAGCGGCTGCGGGGAGCACAGGGCAGGTCGGGGGAGCGGGCGTGGACCCGGAGCACCCCCACCCCCCTGCCCGGAGAGGACAGCCTGCCTCACCTGCACGGGCGTCTCCTCGGGTGGAGGGGGCTGTGGGGCCTCAGGGGCTGGGGATGCTGCCTCCTTCGCCTCCCAGCGGTCGTCATGGTCACTGGAGGGGACCAAGGAGAGGGGTGAGGCCCAGTGGATGGGAAGGGGCTTCCCACCTCCAGATCCTCTCCGGAGAAGAGCTGCAAAATTCAACTCCGGGCGAGAGGGGGTTGTAGGTTTGCGGGTGAGGACCCAGCATGCTGGAGCACTAAGGAGGAAACGGCGGGTCTGTGTCCCCAGGTTATCAGGCACAGATAGATGGAGGGGGGCCAGGTGGCAGAAAAGAAGAGGGGGGACGAGGAGAGGGATGGGGGTAGAGCAGAGACGGAGGCCCCAACTCCCCAGAAGCAAGAGCCTGACCCACAAGAGAGACACACGTACCCGAGAACAGACAGGGACGAGACGGCAAAGACAAAGCCACACATACACACGTCAGGACAGCCAGGTCTAGAGCCACACGGCCCTGCTGCGAGGGGGGGGGCCTGCACACGCCAGGGGAAGGGGTGCCCCCACCTGTAGGCACGAGGGGCTGCCTTGGTCTGGGATCGGCTACCCTTCTTCCTCCTGCGGCTGACCTCCGCTTTGTGCTGGGACAGGAACTCCCTGAAAGTGGGGGGCTTGGGGGGCCGAGCCCAGGCCTGATCATCTGCAACAGAAGCCGGGAGGGGTCAGGGATGGGGGGGGCAGGGCACAAACTAACCCCCTCGCCCGGCCCACCCAGCGGCCCCACCCCACCCAAGGACACCCGCTCACCATAGCGATGGGATGGTTCGAGGGCAGCGGCTGGGCCATCCTTGAACCTGGGGAGAAGAGAGAAGGGGGTGAGCAGGCAGCTTAACAGAAAGAAAAAATTCAGTATTTGACCCCCAAAACAAAAACTTCGAAAGCCCATAATCCCCAGCTTCCAGTGAGGCCTCGCTTGCTAGCACTCCTATGACACCGCGCTCCTGCCTCAGGGCCTTTGCACCCACTGCTCCTGGGGACACCTCCCCAGGCTATTCGGTGGCCGGCACCCTCACCTCCTCCAGGCTTCCGCTCAGACCCTCCTAAACCCCGGTCTAAAATAATCACATATTATTACACGCGCATCACCCAAGTCTAAAAGAAGGGTCTCCATCCTTCTCCACGCTCCGTTGTTCCTCATGAGCTGCCGCTGGGATCTATTCAGTGTCCACCTTTCCAACTAGAATCTAGGTCCCTTGAAGGCAGAAGCGGTTTTGTTCACTGTCGTGTCCCCATTCCCTAGAATCCCCACCACCCTTCGTGACACAGAGGAGGGACTCAATCCACGTTTGCTGCCGAAATCAACGTACCCACGCGCTAACGAGGCGCGCTGCACGCTGCTTCGGGGGCTCGAGGAAGAACAATTATGTTCTCGTTCCCAACCCGGAGAACATCCCGCTAGAAGCCCGGCTGCCCGCAACTTAGAAGGATTCGCCACAACGTCTGTGCAGAGACCTCCTCACGCTTGCACCGGTTGGGCTCACGACCCACAGAGAAATGCTCAGACCACCCAGGCACACAGCCAACACTCTCTTTCTTCAGCCCGTGCCAGCGACAAAAGCGACAGGCGCGGAAACTTGCAAAGCAGCAAAGGGCGCGGGATGGCATGGAAAACTACAGCTGCGGGGGCGCCAGGGTGGCTCAGTCGGTTAAGCATCCGACTTCGGCCCAGGTCGTGGCCTCGCGATTCGTGGGTTCGAGCTCCACATCGGGCTCCGTGCTGACAGCTCAGAGCCTGGGGCCTGCTTCGGATTCTGTGTCTCCCTTTCTCTGTTCCTCCCCCGCTCACCCTCACTCTCTCTGTCTCAAAAAGACAGAGATTATTTAAAGATTAAATAAATAAATAACATTAAAAACTTAAGTTTTTAATAGCAGTCTTTAGACTGCTATTGGCCAGCTCTCTGGTATGGAAGTTGGTCTTCTGGTCCGGGACACAAGGGTATAGCTTTGCTTTAAGTTGGGCTAACTGGATGTTTCCGGGGACCTCAAAGAGCACGGAGTCACATAAGGATACCAGTGCCACCCGGATTAAGGGGCTGGGTTGGTGGGGGACAGGCTGGTGAGGGAGGGAGGTGCGAAGGTCTAATCACTGTTAGCAGTTTCTCATGCCCTGCCCGTGCAGAATTTCCATCCGTGCCCTTGGCCGAAGGGTCGGGGCACCATCTACTAGGGCAGCTTAATCTCTGGCCCCAGTGACGCTGGGTCTGCTGCTACCAGAACGGACGTGCCTGCTCTCCCCTCCTGCTCATCTGCCAATGCCGTGACCAGCACCTCTCTGGAGAGCTGCTCCCTTCAGCCTGAACCCCAGCACGAACCCACACGAAGCAGAACGGAGTTCCGCCCGTGTGGAGAAGCCAAGCCCAGCCAGACCCGTGGCCTACGGGGCCCGGCGTGGATCAGCCGAACCCAGCTGACCCACAGACACGAGGAAGTGGTTTGACATGCCGGGGATTTGGTGATGGTGACCTCGAGCCCGACACACGGGGCGGGGCGACGGAGGCATTAAGTCAGGGGTCAAGGTCGAGGGGCCAGAGAGGACACTCACATCCCATCCGTCTTCTCGGCATCCCACTCCCGCCGCCACTGGCCGGTGGGCTTGCGGTGTCTCTGCAGCCGCTCCTGGTCGATCTTCTCCCTCTCCTGCTTCCAGCGCAGGTACTCCGACCGCTCCCGGCCCGTCATGGACAGCGTCATGTCGCCAGCGCCGGCCAGGCCGGCCCGGCGGCCCTGTCCCGCCCCGCAGACGGGCAGTCAGGGCCCCGAGCCACTGGCCAGCCTGCCCCCCGTCTCTCCCCCAGGCCTGCTGTGCTCAAGGTCACACAAGGAGGTGACAGGGCAGAGATGCGAACGCGGTCTGCTCGTGTGGCGCCTCCTCAGAGGCCATCCCAGATCTCTCCCCAAGCGGCACCCCGTCTCCACCCTCTACGCCCCCTCCCCTGCATTTTACGTCTAACACTAGCTCACGCTTACTATATACTCGCTCGTTTACATCGCTCCCACCAGAATCAACCTCTTTAGGGCGCGGTCTTGGCCTTGTTTAAGACTCAGCTCCAGGGCGCCTGAGTGGCTCAGTCCTTAAGCACCTGACTTCAGCTCAGGTCAGGATTTCGCAGGCAGTGAGTTCAAGTCCCACATCGGGTGAGCACGAGCCCCACTTCATGGGAGCCCTGCTTCTCTCTCTCTCTCTTTCTGTCCCTCCTGGGATTCTGTCTCTCTCTGCCACTTGCTCACTTGCTCCCTCTCTCTCCAAAAAAAGGAAAAAAAAGAAAAACAAAAAACAAAGACTCAGCCCCAGCACCCAAGGCCATGCCCAGCACCCAGTGGGTCCCGGTGAACGTTCCTGACGGTATCGAGAGAGGACAGGGCCAAGCACACCGGAGAGCCAGGAGGGGAGGGCGCTGCGGTGCCCACACGGCAACGGACCATCGGCTTGGGGCTCAGAGGCGGGGCGTGGAGGCTGGCCCTCCCTGCCCTGCTGTCTCGGTCAGCCCCGCGCAAACGTACGCCGCAGGAAGGACGGTGGCCAGGCCAGGGCGCCCCAGCACCCGGCACCCACCTGCCGCTCCTGCTCCAGGCCGCAGCGCACCCGCTCGAAGTCGGGTCCCCCCCAGTTGCGCCCGTGCCGGCGGCTGCCCTCCCGGCGGTCCCGCTCGGGCTCCTCCAGGGGCCCGCCACGTCGCCGGGGGTCGTCCAGGAAGTTCCGCACCGGGTTGGGCTCCAGCACGCCTTCCTGCGGGCCCAGGGAGTGGGGGACGGGGTTGGCGGGCTCATGGGGGGCGGGGGGTGGCAGAGGGCCGCGCCGCGGGGACGCCCGGGGCACTGACCCGCTGGTTGCGCTCATACTCTGCAATCTTCTCCATCTCCTCATTCATCTTCTCGATGTTCTGCCGGCGCCGCTCCTCCCACTCCTAGGGGGTAAGAACACGGACACGGAGACACCGGGCCGTCAGGAAGACCCGCACAAGCCCACTGCTCGCTGGCATCCGGGCAGGAGGGGAGCCGCTGCCGGCCGGAGACTCCCTCCTTAGACAGGCCTGCTCTCAAAGGCCTGGGCCGGCATCTGGGACTTCGGCTCCCAGCAGGTTCTCGGTCAACGGCTAACTGAGAAAGGGGGCTCAGGGTGCCTCGACTCTCTGTGCAAACGACCGCTGTGCCCTGAACGCCGGCTTTCCTTCCGAGGTCCGGGATTTGGGTAGGCGCAAGGCAGAGGGGCCCCACACGACCAGAGCCCGGTAAAAACCTTGGGCTCTTGGTCTCTAGGGAGTCCCCGGGAAGACAGCCCGTCGTGTGGGTTGTCATGACTCAGCGCTGGAGGACCCCCTCCCGTGTGACTCGGCCTGACGAGAACGCTTGGGGGCCTGCACCTGGCTCCCTCCAGGCTCCATCCCGCGTGCCTTGTCCCTCTGGTTTTGTTCTGTGCCCTTGCACCATAATAAATCTTACCCGTCAAGCTCCCTGGGGAAACGCTGAACCTGGGGAAGGAGCCGGGGACCCCAACACACCCTGGCTGCCACAGAACTAATGACAGCAGTAACAGCAATTGCTTGGCAGATGGCGAGGTGACCCCCCACAATCCCTTCTCCCCTTCTTCCATGGTAGCGGAATTTCAGATAGGCCGCAGGCTGCCGGAGAGGACGTTTTCATTCCCAGGGCTCGGCACACAGGAGACAAATAAGCTTCCGCTTGGTTTAAACCATGGTATCCGGGGGTCTTTTACGTGACGGCAGCTTAGCGTGTACAAATGGTAAACAAACACCCGTGGGGCGCCTGGGTGGCTCCGTCAGTTAAGCATCCAATTTCGGCTCAGGTCACCATCTCACAGTTCGTGAGCTTAAGCCCTGGACTCTCTCTCCCTCTCTCTGCACCTCACGAGATTCTCTCTGCCCCTCGCTCACGTGCTCGCGCTCTCTCTCTAAAACAAATAGGTAGACAGATAGATGAACGTCCGTAAGTGACATTCTTCCGACGCTCGCTCTGAGGCTTTCAACGGACTGCTGTTCACAGAACGCTCACAGTAACCTTTAAATCTGATTCTAGGACTCCCCCCCCAAGAAGCTCCCACAGGGAAGGGAGCTCCCCAAGGAGAGGGAACTCATCGAACCAAGTTGAGCCCAAGTCCATGGTGGCTGAGTCACTCTGCCCCGCAGCCCCCCCCGCCTGCTAACCTCCGCATCGGGGCGGCAGAGCAGTCTCAGTAAGAACATCACTGCTCCCCACAAACAGATCCAGGGAGCGAGACGGACAGAAAAAGAGAGCCAAGGAGAGGGCGTGCA
Organism: Herpailurus yagouaroundi; assembly: GCF_014898765.1. Lineage (NCBI taxonomy): Eukaryota > Metazoa > Chordata > Mammalia > Carnivora > Felidae > Herpailurus > Herpailurus yagouaroundi. Next base: position 3,789,332 of record NW_024412451.1, on the reverse strand, counting down.
CTGGAGAGAAGGAGCCAGAGAGAGGACAGAGATGGGGCAAGACACGGCGGGTGGCAAGGGTGCACCAGACACAGAGCAAAACAAGGGGAGATAAAAACACAGGGAGAGGACTCGCGACCCCGGTCAGGGGTGGGGGAGGGAGGAGAGAGAGAACGAGCCGACAGAGGGGCGGAAGAAGACAGATGCAGAAAGCCGGTCCGTTTGCGGGCACGAACGAGGCGAACGAGACCGGAAGCGCATCAGCCAGAGGACGCCAGCCCGTCCCGGGCCCCCACCTTGGATTTGCGGTCGGCAGTTGAGGCATCTCCGGCCCCAGACAGATGAGGGGACCCCCGGCCCCGGCCCCTCCGGCCGCGGCCCCCAGCTCCTCCTCGAGGCTGCTCCCCAGAACTGTCCTCCCAGTGACGGGCCACCCGGCCCACGCCTGCCCGGCCTCCCTGCTGGGGGAGGGGCCGGCCTCCCTTGCTGGCCCCCGGGGGCCGCGGGGTCCCAGGAGACCTCCGAGAGGGACCCAAGTTCTTCTCCTGTAAGAGGGAAGGGAGAAAAGGTGCAGTCACTCAGATGAGGAGACGGGGACCCCCAAGCCCAGAGGGCAGCTGTGGGAGCAGAGGCCGCCCACAGGGCTGGGGCGGCTGGGGCAGGTGGGGCGGAGAGGGGCGCTCTCCGGCCTCAGGTCTCAACTCTCATCGCCCCCCCCCCCGGCCCAATGAGTCGCCCAGCTCGGTGTGGAGCTCACCACCTCAAAGGCCACGTTCTCCTTCTCCACCGAGCGGCCCTTCCGGGGCGCTGTCACCGCTACTCCCTCGAGTTCAGCTTTTTTACGGTCCTCCTCGATCTCCTAGGAGCAAACGTCAGCGGGAGGAGGTCGGCGGTCTTGGCACCAGCGGTATTCCCACAGCCGCCATGAACTTCCCCCAAGACTGGCCCCCACCTAGGCCTCTCTCCTGAGCTCCAGGCAAGAAAGCTGATCGCTTCGGCATCTTCCCCTAATCCGCACGACACTATTCCCGTGCTCAGAACCCCCCTGCAGTACCCAGCTCTGGGCAAGAGCCACAGCCTACGGGGCCCTACAGGGTCTGGCCGCGTTACCATCCTGACCTCATCTGTCACCCTCCCTCCCTCCCTCCCTCTCCCCCTCGCTCACTCTGCCCCCCTCAACGTTCCTAGAACACACCAGGCTCAACCCTGCCTCAGGGCCTTTGCACCAGCTGTTCCCTCTGCCCCCAGAGAGCCCTCAGCCTCTCACCTCCTTCAGGTTTCCGCTCCTGAAATGTCCCCTCCTCAGAGAGGCCTTCCCTGACCCACTAACAGAAACCACCTCCCGTGCCATTCTCCTGCCCCTTCTCCTGCTCAACTACCTGGCATCATGCGGATCTGGGTTATTGTCTGCTTTCCCCTCTGCAACCGAATCGGCCTGAGGACAGGGGTACCTGTCTGTTTTGTCCACTGACGTACCCCCCCAGCCTAGAACGCTTCGTGACACACAACAGAAATTCAATATGCTTTTGTTTTTTAAGTGAATGAATGCATGAAATATGAATAAATGAAACCCACCCCTCCTCCTAAAGTTCTTCCTCAGGAATAACCCCACCACCTACTCTGTCACTTCTGGTAAGGACCTGGACCTCATCCTGGCCCCTCCTTCCACCTCCCCTCCCCTCCCCCCACCACTGCCTGTCACGGAGTCCTCCCCACAGCCCTGTCCCTCCTCTCCCCGCGGAAGTCCCTGCCTCAGCTTCCTCCTGGGCCTCTGGCCTCCGGTATCACCTCCTCCCGCTCAACAGCACACAGCAGCCAAAGAGCTCTTCCTAAAAAGCTATTCTGACCTGACCCCACTCCTGCTCAAAACCCTCCAAGGTTCCCCAGTGCCCTCGAGAAAACGTACAAGTTCTCAGCGTGGCGTGACCCCTGCTGACCTCCCTGGGTCAATATCCCTCCACTGACCTTCCCACATGAAGTTTCAGGTTTCTTTTTTTTCCCTAAAGTTTATTTATTTGGGGGGAGGGGGGGTGGGAGTGGGGAAGAAGCGAGCAGGGGGAGGGACAGAGAGAGAGAGAATCCCAAGCAGGCTCCACACTGTCAGCACAGAGCCCCAACAGGGGGGCAGGGGGGCTCAAAGCCACGAACCGTGAAATCACGACCTGAGCTGAAGCAGGATGCTTAACCAACTGAGCCACCCAGGCGCCCCCTAAGTTTCAAGTTTCTGCACAAACTAATCCCTCTGCTTAAAACATGTTCGCTGCTTCTCTTCAGCTAGCTTACTCACCCTTCAGGTATCAGAATCCTTTCCTCTAGGAAGCCCTCCCTAATATCCTCCAGACTGGGTGAAGACCCCCACTCTGGGCTCTCACAGACCCGTGAACTACCCAGCCCAGCCCACTCTGGGTCATCACTGCCTAAAGAAAGGTCTGTGCCCCTACTTGATGGTGAACTCCAGAAGGACAGGCCCAGGGCTGTCTCGGTCACAGCTATATCCCTGACAACATTCAGCTCAGAGCCTGGCAGTAAAGACCTTGGTGGGTGTTCGTGAATGAATGACGGATGGATGGAATGAAGGAAGGAATGGCCGGCTAAGGCCTTTGGCTTTAATCCTGAGAGTGATGGGACGCCATGAAAAGGTTTTAAGGAAGGGAGAGGTGAGGGAAACTCACTGCGGGGAGGAGAGGGGATGGGGTCTCCCAGGGCGGGGCTAGGGCACCTGGTAGCGCCGTATGAGGGCCTCGTTCTTTCGCCGAAGAGCTTCGATCCTCTTGTCCAACTCGGCATCTTTCTCCTCTTTCGATTTCAGATCCAGTGTGGCTGACTAAGAAGGAGAGACAGCTGAGAGACAGCAAGGGAAACCTACACCCATCCCAGTGCATTCGATCCAGGGTCTGAGTCGTGGGTCCCCTCCTCCCCAGCTCCCTGCCCCAAAGCTCAGATTCCAGAGACTCCCCACTTTCCATCTCACCATTCCACTGGCTAGCTGGGGCCAGGGTCCCGGCAAACTTCCCCTGCAGAATCCGGACACGGCACCAGGGCTTCCTGAGGACAGAGGGAACGGAGCACTAGGGCCAATGACTCCCCAGTCTGCTTCCACCTCTCCTATACTGGGGGCTCCTCTCAGACACACATGCGCATTAACAACACCTGCACCCCGAGGGGATTCTAGCCCTCATTTCCGCTCTGTCTTAAAGGGCTAGCCTGCCCCTTACCTGCACAAATTTGGACTCTGCCACCTCCCATGGTTTGTGCCCACCCACTTGCTTCTTAGACACTAGAGTCACACCCACTTTGGGAAAAGTTCCGGCCCCACCCCACTGCTTAAGGAAACAGCCAACAATGCTCCCTTCCAAAGGAAGATTCCAATCCAGCCTCCACACCCCAGTGCTGGGAGTTTTAACCCAGACCTCCATCTCCAGAGAGCTTTAGATACATCCTCTCACCCCCCAACCAGTACAAGAAAATTCTAGGCCCACCTTCCTGCGTCCATTCTGGTGCTGCTCCATCCCTGTGAACACTCTAAATCCACCTCTCTCCCAGGGACGTGTCAGAATCGTCCCATAACCCCACAGTCAAAACAAGCCCGATCTCCACGCCTATAGGCTGCCCTGACCCTGGGAGCACATTTTAAGCCCACGCCTCCAGCTTCCCGAGAAAGGTGCCGCTGTCTCCCCAACACCCCGCCAGATTCCAAACACAAGCCTGGTACCCAATGGCGAGGTTTCCCGTACCTGGTTCAACCTCCCCAGTGTATACTTCCCCGCCCGGCGCAGACAGAACTTCCCGGCCCGCGCGCGGCTTTCCGGGGGTGGGAGGGGGAAGCTCCAGCCTCAAACTGGTCCCGAAGGCCACGGCCACGGCCCCGCCCCCCTCCAGGACTAACTTTCTGGCCCCGCCCCACCCGCTAGGCCTCAGACCCCGCCCGCCCGCGCATCGTTAATCTGGCCCAGCTTCTGACTTTCCCAGCCAACCCTCTGACCCCACCCCCCCGGTTCTCCGGGCAACAACCTGAACCCGCCCCCTGCTTCTCGCGTTATTACATGGGCCCCGCCCACGGCCCTCCAGCCAACACCCTGGCCCCGCCTCCGACTCGCCCGGCCAACCTCCCGGTCACGCCCCCTGCTTCCCAGCCCGGCCTCGTCGCTTCGAAACACGGTCCCGCCCCCTACGCCCTCAGTCAGGGTTCTGGCTCCCGGGCCGGCTTGCCAACGCTCGGACGGCACCCCTGGGTCCCGCAAAACTTTCCGGTTGCACTCCCATCATTCCCCGCCAGCATCCTGGCCACGGCCCCCGCCACCCACAACTTTTTGGTCCCGCCCCGCCTTCGCGTCAGCCTCTGGATCCGCTCCTGACTTGCGGGCCGATGATCCGGACCCGCGGGAAGCTCAGGCAAAACTTTCTGGCCCCGCCCCCAGCACGTTCGGCCCGCGTCCCGGTCCCGCCCCCTAGCTCTCCCGGCAATATTTTGGCTCCGCCCCCGGCCCGGGCACAACTTTTCAGCCCCACCCTCTTCTACCCACCCACGCCCCGGCCCCGCCCACAGCTCGGCCCGCTCGGGTCCGGCCCACCCGCCGACGTCCCGCCCCGCCAGCGCCCCTCGAGCTTTCCATGTGGGCGTCCAGTCCCCGCCCCCCGCAGAGTACTCTGACCCCGCCTCCGCGGGCGGCTCGCTGCCGCGCCTGCACCCGCTCCCGTTCCCCCCACGTGGGGCGCCAGGCCCCGCCCTCTCCGGGCGTGCTCCCGGCCCCCTCCTCCGGTCACCTGTCCCGGAGACCCCGCGGCGTCGGCGACTCCGGCTCCGTCGGCCTCCGCGCCCGCAGCTCCCGGGCCGCGCGCGTCACTTCCGGTCCGCACCACGTGAAGAGGGGAACGAAAGAGGATCACTTCCGGTCCTGCAGTCCGCTTCCGGGAGTCTTAAAGGCGCCGCACCCCCCCCACCCCCCTACCCCCTTCCGTGGGTGGAAGCGGGAGTGTGTCTAGGTGGTACGCAAGGGTGTTCTGGAAGCTTTACTCAACTTCGTTGGGCCTAGATGACCTTCTTCCAGGGAAAGGAGACACCGTCCTCTCTCTGGTCTCTACCTGCTGCCTCTTCTGGTTCCAGTAAATAGGTACTAGGCACTGGGCAATAATTCCTGGAAGCCTGACCCACCAGGCTTGTGCTGGGTGGGTGGGGAATCCCTCACCCTCCTGCCAAGGAGACCTTAGAGTTTCAATCTTTCTTTCATTCTCTAAGTTTGCATTGAGTGCCAGGGCCAGAGGGTGGCGGGAAGGGGGTGTGCTTGGGGAGGGGAGGACTCCGGCATGAACAAGGCAGACCCCATCCCTTCCCTCATGAGGGAAGGCACAAGCAAATGTGAGATACCACAAACAGAAGCGTGGGAGGTTCCTTGCAGAGGGGCAGGAGGAGAGGGCTTAGGGTGAGGGGGTGGGGGGGGGCCCAGGCAGAGAACACACAGCCTGTGCAAAGGCCCTGTGGTGAGTGAGCTTAGCGCCTTCTAGGAACTGCAAGACGCTCACTGAGAGATCCGGATGTGGCTGCAGACTCCAGGAGGTTCCATGCATTAACCAAAACGCCAACGTGATAAACCTATCATTACACGTCATACAAAATTTGACCGTTGAAGTGGGCAGACCGGATCCCCTGAGGTCGCTGGTAATTTTATTTTGTGATTTAAAGTGTGGAAAGTGGAAGTACCTGCGAATCCCTTGCCCCTTATAAGGTTACAGTTAACAGCCCTTCGGAGACCTTCTCTACACATACAACTGAGTTCTCTTATAACTCCCCAAATACCTGCCAAACCTACCGCACGACTGCTTTGCTTAGGGGCCTGCGTTGAAACCGCCTGTTTGAAAGTTGCAAAACTCCCCGTCCCTTGCAATCTTTCCACTTTATTTTTCCATTTTATTGTTTGCCCTCTAAACTACCAAATGTTGGGGCGCCTGGGTGGCTCAGTCGGTTAAGCGTCCGACTTCGGCTCAGGTCATGATCTCACAGTTCGTGGGTTCAAGCCCCGCATCAGGCTCTGTGCCTGCTTCAGATTCTGTCTCCCTCTCTCTCCACTCCTCCCCTGCTCTCTCTCTCTCTCTGTCTCTCTCAAAAATGAATAAACATTAAAAAATAAGAATAAATAAATAATCAAATGTTTTGCTTACTTATCTTGTTCTCTGTCCCCTCCACTGTGTTGTCTGTCGTCATACCTTGCTGTGTCCCCAGTGCCTCCAACAGGCAATGTACTGCCATGGTACAGCCTGACGCGGGGCTTGATCCCACAACCCTGGGATCGTGACCTGAGCTGAAATCGAGAGTCAGACGCTCAACCAACTGAGCCACCGATTCTGTGGCTGTATATCTTCGGTTTCACAATGGATAGTTGACAGCCTTTAAAACTGCTGTGTGATATTCCATCCTGGAGATGGACCATAATTTGCCCCACTTGGTCTCATGGACGGTTGAGTTGTTTCCAATTTGGGGAGATCGCCAATAGTGCTGCATTGAACTTCCTGAGGCACACGTCTTTGTGAGTACTTGACCTTGCTCAAAAAGGACTCCTAATGTCATGATTAAGACCACGGACTCTGGGGGCGCCTGGGTGGCTCAGTCATTTAAGCGTCCAACTCTTGATCTTGGCTCCGGTCATGATCTCACAGTTCGTGAGTTCGAGCCCCACATCGGGCTTTGCGCTGACAGCACGGAGCCTGCTTGGGATTCTCTCTCTCTCTCTCTCTTTCCCTCTCTGTCTGCCTCTTCCTCTCTGTCTCCCTCAGAATAAATAAGTAACCATGAAAAAATAAGATAAAAGACCACTGACTCTGAAGCCAGAAGGCTTGGGTTTGAATCTTGGCTCTGTCATTTACCAACTGTGTGACCTTTGGCTTGTACAGAACTTGTCTGGAATGTAGCCTCATCTGCGACATAGGTATCCTAGCACCTCCCTACTAGGCTTGTGGTGCAGAATTGAACGGATTAATGGATTAATACACCAAGGGCTCGGCACAAGACCTAAAATATTTAAGTTCTCCGTGTATGGAGACCATTATTACATCTTCTACAAAGACAAATTCCTCGATCGAAAGTTCATTCCCATTATCACGTTGCAGTAAAAGCAACCCAAGGCGGACGCAGGTTGCTTAGGGCCTGAAGTCCATACAAAGCTGGAAGCCCTTTTACAACAGAGAATGAAAAGTGTGTAAGTCAAAGGCACCTCCCGGGGTGTGGGCCGGAGCCCCGGCTCCGTTGGACGAGGCATCGGGAGCCCCGGCTCCGTTGGACGAGGCATCGAGAGGCTTGCACTTCATCTCCCTGACAGTAAAACCACCTCCGGAGGTAGCAGCTCAGCAAAGAGGCTGTGCCAACTCCCACTCCCTCAAGCAAGCCCAGGGCGCGCGTTTCCCCGCAGCCTCACTGACGCTGCGTTTTATCACTTCTTGATCTTTGCCACCCTGATGACCAAAGGGTGGTGTCATGGTGCGGGGTGGGGTTGCCTCTCCCCGGCTGAGAAGCGAAGCTTTTTCGTACCCGCATATACGCGCGTATGTATAGACCCATCGCTTGTGGGGGTGGAGAGAAAGACGGATGCTGGAAAAGTACGATGAGATTCTGTCTTTGCTTGGATCTCTGTAATAACGTTAGAAAAGTGAGACTTGAAAGCAAGCCCTTCTCTGAATGTCTGTCGGAGGTCAGAAGATAAGATTCAGAGGGAGCTGGACCCTGAGAGTCCCTCTTTGGGGCACTGAGCATTTTCACCCGGAACTCTGGGCAACTCAAGGGGTTCGCCATTATCGCTCTGAGCTGTCAGCACAGAGCCCGACATGGGGCTCAAACCCACGAACTGTGAGATCATGACCTGAGCTGAAGTCGGCCACTTAACCGACTGAGGCACCCAAGTGTCCCTGACAGTTGTGATGTCCCTGTCCCTCCCAGTCAGCCCAGGAAGTGAGCCCATAGCGCTGGCCCTCCGTCTCCCAGCTACCCAGAAGCCAACCTTGGATTTGAACTCAGGGCTGCCTGACCACAGGGATGCCAGGTGCAGAGCAGGTAAGATCGTGGCCTCTGGAGCCAGGCCGGCTGACTTCAGATCCCAGCTCTGCCGCCTGAGCTGTGGGACCCTGGGGGAGTTACTTAACACCTCTGAGCTTTTGGGTCCCCATCTGTAACATAATAACAGTGCCTGTACCCCACCGGGCTACTGGAAGGTGCGGTAGGCTGAGCACTGGCTCCCAGAGATGTCAGCACCCTGATTCCTGGGACCTGTGAATATTCGTTTACGTGGCACAAGGGACTTGGCAGATGTGATTAAGAATCTTGAGATGGGGCGATGGTCCTGGAATCTTTGGGGGGGGGGTGGCTCACCGCAATCCCAAGGGTCCTTATAAGAGGAAGAAGCAAAGGCAGATTTGACACAGAAGACAGGGTGACATGGGGGCGCCTGGGTGGTTCAGTCGGTTGAGCATCGACTCCAGCTCAGGTCACGATCTTGCGGTTCGCTGGTTCGAGCTCCACATCAGGCTCTGTGCCGACGGCTCGGAGCCCGGAGCCTGTTTCGGATTCTGTGTCTCCCTCTCTCTCTGCCCTTCCCCTGCTCTCTCTCTCTCTCTCTCTCTCTCTCTCTCGAAAATAAATAAACATTTAAAAAAATACAGCTGGGGAAAAAAGCTTCAAAAGGCCAGGGGACTGATTGTCCCCTGGAACCTCCCCAGGGAATGTGGCCCCAGCCAACATCCTGATCTGGGCCCAAAGAAATTGATTCTGTGTCTCTGCCCGCCCCCCCCAGAGGTGCAAGTGAATGAATGCCTGTTGTTTGATGTCAGCCAGAGGCACTTACAACAGTGTCTGGCACCCAGCAGGTGCACTTAACCGTGACTCTTACCATCACCTGAGCGCCCCCTCCCTCTGGCCTCGCCCGCGGCCTCTGGAGACACATCACAGACGTTTGCTCGCTTATTGGTTAAAGGGATGGTCTCCTTCCAATTGTGTCACGGGCCTCAAAGGTCTGGTTCACGCCCATTTCACAGACAGGAAAACGGGTTCCAGCAGCTGTCGTAACAAATGGCCACGCGCTGTGTGACCGAAAACAGCAGGAGGGTATTCTCGACCCTTCTGGTAGGCCAGAAGTCTGAAAGCAAGGTGTGGGCAGGGTTCTTCGTTCTGGGGGCTCCGGGGGAGACTCGAACGCACCAACCACGAGATCATGACCGGAGTCGGACGCTTAACTGACGGAGCCGCCCAGGCGCCCCGCCCTTGTTGATTTCTGAACACAACATAGCACAATTTTCCCTTGAAAGGAGTGGTGGAGATCCTGGCGATTTTCAGTATCTACTAAGACCATGCAAATAATCCTTTGCGCTTAACGACAAAAGAACGGCCCAGATGAAAAGGCCCGACAAGGTCACAGGCCTGGTGAGGATGCGCGGCAGCCGGGACTGACGCCCACTGCTGGAGGGGACACAAAACGCCCCAACTGCTGTGGAGTAAGTTCTACGACGGTCCGAGGCACACACCTACCCCGTGAGCCAGCAAATGCACTGCGGGGCATTTACCCAACAAATGCGTGCACACGCTCACCAAACGTGTCGTGGGCAAGAACGGCCGTGGCAGCTTCGACACAATCGCCCCGCTTATGCGCTGATTTGTGTCCCCTCCCCAATTCGTGTGTCAGAGTCCCTACCCCCCAGCACCCCAGTAACCTAATTTGGACATAAGCCTTTAACAGAGGCAGTTAAGTGAAAAAGAGGTCAGTAAGGTGGGCCCTAATCTCCTATGACTGGTGTCCTCATAAGAAGAGCTTAGGGGCGCCTGGATGGCCCAGTCGGTTAGGTGTCCGACTTCGGCTCAGGTCACAATCTCGCGGTTCGTGGGTTCGAGCCCCGGGGTTGGGCTCTGTGCTGACAGCTCAGAGCCCGGAGCCTGCTTCGGATTCTGTGTCTCCCTCTCTCTCTGCCCCTCCCCACCTCAAAAATAAATAAATGAACTTAAAAGAAGAGGAGATTAATATCCATGCACAGAGGGAAGAACCCCACGTGTGGACACAGGGAAGACAGCCATTCCACCAGCCAAGGAGAGAGGCTTCAGAAGAAACCAACCCTGGGACACCTTGAGGTAGGACTTCTCGCCTCCAGAACTAGGAGAAGATAAAACGGGGGCGAGGCGGGGGGGGGGGGGGAGTTGTTTTTAATTTTTTTGAAAGTTTTCTTTATTTTTGAGAGAGTGCGAGTGGAGGAGGGGCAGTGAGAGGGAGACAGAGGATCCACAGCGGGGTCTGCACGGACCTCAGCCAGCCAGACTTGGGCCTCGAACTCACCAACCGTCAGATCATGACCTGAGTCGCAGTCGGACACGCAACCGACTGAGCCACCCAGGCACCCCCCGAAAGTTTTGTCGTGTAAGGCACCCGGCCTGGGCTACTTTGTGGTGGCCGCCCCGAGCAGACTCAGACGGCCCCGAATTGGAAAGAACCAGAATGTTCTTCAGCGGTACAATGGATACTCTCGCTGGGGTGCCTTTGCACGCGGAAATGCCACACGGCAGTGAACATGAACGCTCTCTTACCGGCGCACCAGCACGTGCGTGCATCCGGCAAACGAAACGCTGAGCGACAAAAGCCAGACAGACGCAAAGGAGCACATACGGTTTGATTCTATTTGCATGAAGTTCTAGAACAGGCACAACTCAATCTCTGTTGGTAGACTTGAGGATAATGATTGCCCGGGAGAGAGTCAGTAGAAGGGGGTCCCCAGGGGGTCCTGGTAGGAGGTGGGGGACCTGTAATGTTTGGTTTCTCCCTCCAGGGCTTCTGCACTCGGGGTTCGTGGGTTTTGCAAAAGTAGATACGTCGTGCCTTCGTGTCCACAACGTTTCAAAGGATTTGGAGGGGCGCCCGGGTGGCTCGGCGGGTTAAGCGTCAGGTCTCGGCTCGGGTCACGATCTCACGGTTAGGAAGTCTGAGCCCCGCATCCGGGGGTCTCCGCTGTCAGGGCTGAGTCCGCTTTGGATGCTCTGCCCCTCCTCAGCTTGTTCTCTCACTCCCTCTTTCTGAAAAATAAACGAATAGACGTAAAAAAAAAATTGTGTTTTTTGTTTTTGTTTTTGTTTTTGTTTTTTGCAAATACAATTTGGAAGCTCAAGAAATACCCGTAAAAAAATACCTTGTGGTTATATGTGAAACGGAGTTAAGTTCTCGCATTAGTCCGTCATTATCAGGCTACGAGAAGCTCTGGTGGGAAATTTGGCCGCCGAGCGGGCCCACGTTCGCCCTGGCCACCAGGGGGCGGCCTGGCGCTCTTCTGGCCGCTGGAGATGCGGCTCGAGCGTTCATTCGACGAACCCGTCCTTGCCCTGTGCCAATCTACGCTGGGCCGGGCCTCGTTGTCGTCTGCGGATCTGTGAAATGGAGATTGGAACGTACAGCTGTGCCGGAAGGCTGTCCCTGTCGCCATGGAGCTCACTTTCGCCAAGAGGAAACAGACCATAAATAGCTAAACAAAAGGATGTTCAAAGGAGGGCTGCGGTGCAAGATAAGGCTGCGCCCAGGGGACAGAGATGGTCCGGGAGGGCTTCTCTGACGAGCGGACGCTTGAGCAGAGCCTAGAGGGAAACGTGGGGGACAAGCCAGATGACTGTGGGGGCGTCCCAGGTGGAGGAAAGAAATATGGGGACCTCACCCACCGGCTGAAAGGTGGAAAGGGAGACTGGGGTCGACAGCCAGACACAATGGGAGGCAAAGAGCCACACATCTTCTGAGGCAAAGCCCTTCGGGGCTGAGCTACAGACCAGATGAACTCGTTTGACCCTGGGGAGACGCAGGGAGGCGATCGGCAGGTCCTGCCTGGAGGAGGTGGCCCGCGACTCAAAGGGTGGAGGGCCCTCCGGACGACTGAGTGAATATTTGTTGTCTCATGATCGTTTTAAAGGCCCAACTGGCTTGCCGACTGCTGTTTCCCCAACCCCGAAAGAGGATCCGTGCTGACACTGACATTTTTTTTCAGTTTTTATGTTAATGCCAGTGAGTTAACACTCATTGTCTACAGGGCGGCCTCCCTGTTGTTCCGTGAATTATCTCCTAAACCTATCCCAAAGCCTCGGCTCCCACAGTACTCTTCGACCCTCCACTTTACAAAGCAGGACACCAAAGCCCCGAGATGCTGTGAGCTGCCCGAGGTGACACGTCCGGCCGGGATTTGAACCCACGGGGATCTTTCTGACTCCCAGAGCTCTCTCCACCACCTCTATCATAAATCTATTATCATTATGAGTATTGCCCTAGGCAAGGTACTTAACGTTTCTGTGCCTCAGCTTCCCACGTGGAAAATGGTGCTTGTGGACAGCATGTTGTAAGGATTCAGCAAGGTAAGTGAGGTGCTGGGGCGCCTGCGCGGCTCAGTCGCTTGAGCGTCCCGCTTTCGATTTCGGCCCAGGCCGCGATCTCACGGTTCACGAGATCGAGCCCCACGTCGGGCTGTGCGCTGACAACGCAGAACCTGCTTGGGGATTCTCTCCCTTCCTCTCTCTCTCTTTCTCTCTCCCCTCCACGGCTCTCGCTCGCTCGCTCTCTCAAAATAAATTTTTAAAAAATTTTAGAAATAATAAAGTGCCGAGAACAGCGCTGTACCTTTTTGCCATTATCCGTTGAATCCACCAACAGTACTGAGCAAATTATGTAGGCTCGACTTGCAAACTACGGTACAGAGATCTGACTAAATCCAGAATCCTGCCCCATCTCCCGCCTCTCAGGCTTGTCCTAAGGATTGAATGAGGTCAGGCACACGGGAGGTACATAGCATGGGGCAATGGCCGTTAATTATCATTATTTCTTTTATTATTATTATTTTAATGCTTTTATTTATTTTTGCCACAGAGAGAGACAGAGCATGAGCAGGGGAGGCGCAGAGAGAGAGGGAGACACAGAATCTGAAACAGGCTCCAGGCTCAGCATAGAGCCCGACGCGGGGCTCGAACCCACAGACTGCGAGATCATGACCTGAGCCGAAGTCGGACGCTTAACCGACTGGGCCACCCAGGCGCCCCAATTATCGTTATTTCTTTCAGCCCCTTTCTTTATCCTTCCAGCTGCTCAGGCCCAAACCTGGAGTTTCCCCAAACCCCCCTCTCTCCTTCACATCCCCACCCAATGCCTCAGCCCCCTCCCGCGCCTCCCCCTCCAATCTGACCCCACAGCCACCGTCCCACCCAGAGTTTATCACGGGAGCCTCCTCGCTGGGCTCCCCTGCTGTCTGCTCACAGCCTGTTTCCCACTTGACCGCCAGAGGGCGCCTGTTAGAACTAACTCGGCTCGCCTCCCTCCGCTCAGAGCCCTCCAGGGGCTCCCACCCCATCAGAGGAAAAGCTAAAGTCTCCGGCCGGCTCAAGAAGACCTTCCTTGGTCACCTTAGTGAATAAAACCATCCTCAACACTCTTGAGCCCTCTTGCCTGCTTCCTTTTTTTTTACTCCAAGACTCACTTTGTATTTATGTTCTTTATTGTCTG
>NW_024412451.1:3775215-3775769 GCF_014898765.1 Herpailurus yagouaroundi | reverse complement strand
AATGAATGAATGAATGAATGACCACAGTCATCGTGGTGGTTACAAGCATTCCCTTCTTTCCCCACGTAAGCCCGCAAAGAGCTCCGTTCACCAGCTATGTGACCTTAAGCGGCCGACCTCAGTTCTCTGGCCTCAGTTTACCCGTTGTCAACGGGACTGAAAATAGCCTCTACCCCTTGGGGTCGTCGTGAAGATTAAATGGGTTCGTAGCTGCAGCGTTCGGGAAACCGGTGACACGGTTGGTTAGCAAAGGTGGACGGTGCGGGGCGCCTGCGCTTCCGCATGTTGCCGCTCGGGGGCAGCAGGCGCCCGAAGGATTGGCCCGCTCGGCCCGCGCGCGGGGAAAAGGAGCGGGGGCAACTCCAGCGGAGGAAGCTGATGAAATCCCAGCCAACTCGCAGTGAGCTCATCTCGCCCGGGCGCCTCCGGAAGCCACGGGGCCGCCTGGCCTCCGCCTGGCCCGAGCGATAAAGCCCCGGTGCTGAGCCAGGGCGGGAAGTCCTTCCTGAAGTCTGCCCTGAGTGGGGCCTGCTGCCAGAAGCCTGGGCCTGCGG
>NW_024412451.1:3737341-3760215 GCF_014898765.1 Herpailurus yagouaroundi | reverse complement strand
CGGGGCGTCCCGCGGGGCGGGGCTCCAGGGCCCGCCCCCCAAGCCCACACCTCGGCCTCTAAAACAAAATCTGTGAAGCCTGCGGCGGAGAACAGAGAATAACAAATATCAGCGCGCCCACCACCCGGCTCTGTCCAATCCGAACATTACACCCGCACGGCTTGCTTATTGAAAGAAAAACAAAACCCGGATGTTGTGAAGCCCCTTGTTCCCTTCCCTTGACCCTCTTCTCCTCCTTTCCGAAGGAAACCTCTCAAGTTGGCTTGTCCCCTGGCCCCCCGGGTGCTGATTCTCTCACTACATATTTATCAGGCCACAGACAGTGCTTAGGTTGGTAGGATGCTTTTTGGCTTAATGTACACGACATGGTGTGTTCCTCTCCAAACTTTCCCCCTCCCTGTATCGTGCTTTGAGATTGAGCCATGGGGGCAAAGAAGCTTTTAGCTCATACATTTTCGCTGCTGTGTAGCATTCTATCGGATCGTATAGTATCCTTGTTCATTTTCTCACTGGTGCATACTTAGGATTTTTAAAAATGCTTCAAATGTTACTGGCTTTTTTTGTTGCTTGTTTTTTTGGTGGTGGTGGTGCTGCTGGTGGTGTTTTTGGTGTCTTCCAAACGATGCCCATCTCTGGTGCACTTGTGTGTACCCCCAGGGTAGATCCCCGGGGGGGGGGGCCCCCCCCCCCCCGGCTTTACTAGATGATTGCCAGCTTGCTCACAGAGATGTCTGTGCCAGGTGGCACCCTGTAACAGTGGGCCATTGGTAGGCTTTGTAACTAATGGCATTCTGACGTGCCCCCTTTGCTACCTCCTGGCTGCAGGAGGGAGTAATGAGGGGGCAGGGGCTGGTACAAGGCATCCCACACCCTGGCACCCACTAGGATCATTAGGATGGCTTATCTGACCTTGTCCTCAGCTGTAAGATGGCTTTCTCCTCTTTTCAGGGGGCTGAGACTAGGTGGGCCCTGCTTTTAAGCACAGGGCCCGGCCATGCACTCAGGATAGGAGCGGGAGAGTGCTACAGCTTACGTTTAATTTTTACCGGTGGGGACTCTTTTCTTGTATCTAGTGTCTTTTGTACTCGCTTTGCTAGCAATTTGGAACTGAGAGGGGCCTGGAGGCCACCCCAAGCCTTCATCCTGTCACTGGGGAGGAGGGCAGGGGTTAGCTTTGCCTGGATATGTTTCCACGCAGCCTCCCCACAGAATGTGAACTGTGGTTCCCAGTTCTTGTCCTTTTTACAGATTGTTCTAGAATTGCTGAGACCGGGGCTCCTGGGCGGCTCAGTCAGTTGGGCGGCTGACTTTGGCTCAGGTCATGATCTCACAGTTCGTGAGTTCGAGCGCCACGTAGGGCTCTTTGCTGACAGCTCAGAGCCCGGAGCCCGCTTCGGATTCTGTGTCTCCCTCTCTCTGCCCCTCCCCCGTTCACACTCTGTCTCTGTAACTGTCTGTCTCTCAAAAATAAATAAACATTAACAAAGAAAAATAGAATTGCTGAGACCGTGGGTTCCCTGCTCCCTTCTCTCCCACTTGCCAACCTTTGAGGGGAGGGCGGGACAGGCTGCCATCCAGACTCCCCTGCCGCCTCCCCCACCCCCAGCCTTGGCTGACTTTGGTGACTTTCTGGAAACTGGAGACGAGGGGCACCCCTGCTCCAAGCAAGCACTGTGCTGAGAGCATTCTGTCTTGTCTGCATCCTCTCCATCCTGTTCTGCTCTAGACGAGGATGCCGTCGTCCCTTGAGGTGACGACATGAGCCCAGGTGGTCGAGGAACTGGGACTTGGGCCCAATTAACGACAAGAGTACCTAGGCTCTGAGGGTTGGTTCAGACTAGTTCGCTCTTAGGACTGTGCCTCTCCCGCTCGCTGCCCTTGGGCCTAACCACCCAACGCCCCTGCCAACTAGCCCGCTCCAACGTCCTCTTCTCTCTCTCTCCCTAGAGACAAGAGGAGCAGCAGCGACACCGCCCCTCACCCTGGAGGGTCCTGTACAATCTCATCATGGGACTCCTGCCCTTACCCAGGGCCCGCGGGGCCCCGGAGATGGAGCCCAATTAGGTGCCTGCACCCGCCCGGTGGACGTCGGGGACTTGGGGGGCAGGACCCTCCCACCTCCTGATGCCCTGGCCAGCGCGGGGGACTTTTTCTGCACCATGTAGCATACCGGACTACCAGCCCTGCCTGTCCCAGGGGCGGGCCAGGGCAGCCACTCCAGCCCCAGCCCCGGGCCTGGCCTGGGTGCGCTGACGGAGATGTGGACTCCTGGGTCCCTGGCGGAGAAGCCAGGGGAGAGAGGGCTGACGGACTGAGCGTCTGAAGGCGGCGGTGACGGAGAGGGTGGGGACAGAGCCGCCCGCCTCTGCCGCCCACCACCATCTCAGGAAAGGCTGCTGGTGCTGGCTGCCCGTTCCAGCTGCAGGGGTGACACTGGGGGAGTCTCCCTCCCAGTGCCCCTTCACTTTGGGCCTGGCCTCAGGCCCCTGGTGCTTCCCCCCCTCCTCCTGGGGAGGGGGCCCGTGAAGAGCAAATGAGCCAAACGTGACCACTAGCCTCCTGGAGCCAGAGGACGGGGTGGGTCTGATTGGCTGCCCCAGCCCAGCGCCCAGCCATCTTCCCTGAGCCAGCCGGCGGGTGGTGGGCATGCCTGCCTCACCTTCATCTGGGGGGTGGCCAGGAGGGGCCCAGACTGTGAATCCTGTGCTCTGCCCGTGACCACCCCCCGCCCCCATCAATCCCATTGCATAGGTTTAGAGAGAGCACGTGTGACCACTGGCATTCATTGGGGGGGTGGGATATTTTGGCGGAAACCGCCCCAGCCTTAGTCCCCAGGGCGAAGCGCTGGGGGGAAGACAGGGGAGTCAGGGAGGGGGGGAAATCGCAGAAGAGGGAGGAGTCTGGGAGTGGGGAGGGATGGCCCAGCCTGTAAAATACTGTATATGCGCTGCTGTAGATACTGGAATGAATTTTCTGTACATGTTTGGTTAATTTTTTTTGTACATGATTTTTGTATGTTTCCTTTTCAATAAAATCAGATTGGAACAGTGAATGCTTTCTGCTTTCTTTCTCCCCTGCATGCTCTGGTCCAAGCCTCTGTGACCCCTATGTGGGAGGAGGTGGGAGAGGGGGTCCATGGAGCACATCGGTCTGTCTAGCTGTATCCGAAGTGAGACTCAACAGCACAGGTGCCACAGTATGTACCCAGTCTTCACGCATCCCCATCAAAAGCAAAGCCTCATGGAGGGCAGGGTTGTGTTTTTTTTGTTTTTTTTTTAAAGACTTTATTATTATTTAAAAAATATTTTGGGGAGAGCGCAAGTGGAGGAGGGGCAGAGAGAAGGGGAAAGAGGATCCGAAGCCGGCTCTGCGCGGACAGGCTGACGGCAGTGAGCCCCATGCTGGGCTCGACACCACCAACTATGAGATCGTGACCTGAGCTGAAGTCAGACGCTCAACAGACTGAGTCACCCGGGCGCCCCTAAGGATTTTAAAGAAATGTGGACACCCAGCATGGGGCTTGAACTCCCAACCCAGAGATCGGGAATTGAAGGCTCCACCCAGAGAGCCAGCCAGGCATCCTGAAGGCAGGGCTGTTTTTATCTTTTTTTGGTGCTTTCTTCTCACTTCTTCCCTGCTGGAGGAAGTATGTCCTGGAAGCTCAAAATATTTACCGAGCAAATGAGTGACCTGTAACTTATTCAGAAGCACCACCATGAAGAGTCCCTGGGAAATGTGTTGGTAAGGAGGTGGACCTTGTCCCCACCCTCAAGAAGGCAGGTGACATCGGGGAGAGCACCTCAGGCTAAGATCAAAGTGAAGTTTCACCTACACGCGGCTGCCCTAGAGCCTAAGACGCGGCCTGGCATAAAAAGCCTGTAATTAATTAGCGGGGCTGCTACCGCTATCTTCCTGAAAACGGGCAACTGGCCAAATGCTTTCCCTATGCCCTCTCCTACACGACTGGCCCAGACACAGGTTGTGCTTCGGGGAGTCCTCACCCGTAAAGGGGAAACTCAGGGGAAATGGTCCTTCTCCTGAAAGACCGGGGTAAGGTAACCGGGATCCATCACTTTGGACAGGGATTTGGCAACAGCTCGTCAAGCAAAGGATGCACGTAATCTATGCCAGCAATCGCCTTCCCGGGTGTCCTCCCTTAGCAGTGGACGCGCACAAGTGTCCATGTGTTGGCCAACCATCCGACACAGTGTCCAACAGCAGTTGAAAGGGTCTCAAGCCGTGCAACAGAACAGACAGCACTTAGCCGGAATGAACTAGAACACTGCAAACGACAAATGATGGCGAGGAAAGCAAGTGGCAAAATGGTGGTGGGTACTTGGGTGCGTCTTCTTCTCCGGATGGTCCCTTGTGCTTAAATGCCTGTGCGCAGAGCCGGAGGCCCCTGGAAGGGGGGTGGGGTGAGGGGCGGTGGTGTTCACACCCAGCTGTGTGGCAGCCGATGCTTCCAGCCCCTGCAACCGACTCCTTCCTCTTTCCAGCAAGTTTGTGGAAATATTGATAGGGCCAAACTGGATCTATCGATTTATTTACTTTCCCTTTCCGTTCCTCTTTCCTCTCTCCTGTCTTCTGTTGGATTTATGAATGCTTTTTTGAATGCTTTGAGACTTCTCTCTTGGTACTTCAGCTTTTAGTACTGCTCTAGGGATTAAACACACATCCTTACCTCTTCTCGGTCTGTTTAGGGTCAGCATTGAACCACTTCACTTACACGGTAGAGATGGCCACTGCGTAGGCCGCTGGTCCGTCCCACCCTTCCCACCATTTTGTAGCTCCAGCTTACATCTCCACGCATTACAGATTCTGCAAGGCAAGGCCAGAACTTTTGCTTGAACTTGAAGGACTTCCATTAACATTTTGTATAGTGTAGTTTTTGCCGGTGACAAGTTCTCTTCAGTCTCCGTTTATCTGAAAACGGCTGGTCTTCACTGGCTATAGAATCCTGGGGTTGACCGTTTCTTTGCCATACCTTGACGACGTTCCGATCTCTGGCCTCCCATTTCTGATGAGAAATCCAGGATCGCCTGAATCACAGTTCCCTTGATTGTAGTACGTGATTTTGGTAAGGCTGCTTTCAAGACTTTATTTAAAAGGTCTTTTCCTCTTTTTCAGACTGGATAATTCCTATGAATGTAGTTCCAGTGCATGAAATCGCTCAACCCCTTTCTGCTGTTAGGTCTACCAGTGAATTTTAAAAATTGCTGATATAGTATCTTCAGTGTTAGAACATCCGTTTGGTTGTTTCCATTTTCTTTCTCTGTGGGGACTTCCTATTTTGCAACATTGTACATGTATTTTTCTTTTACCTCAATGAGCGTCATTGTAGCAACTGCTTTAAAGTCCTTGTCTGTTGATTCCAACTTTTTTTAAATTTCCTTAACATACGCTCCCGCTCCACGCCCAGTGTGGGGCTTGAACTCACAACCATGAGATCAAGAGTCATGTGCTCTGAGCCAGCGAAGCACCACCCCCCCAACACTTGGGTTCTCTTGGTCATCTTGTCTTTTCCCTTGAAAATGAGTCACATTTCCCTCATTCTATGTATATTGGGTAATTCTGCCTTGTGTCCTGGATATTGTTACATTGTAGCCATTCTGGATTCTGTTATATTCCTCCAAAGGGATGTGAATGTTCTTGTCTTGGGGAGATCTGGAAATCCCAGACACACACTGTTGTAGTTGCTGACAGTGTAAATCCAGTTTGCTTCAGTTATGCTGAGTTGGCCCCACACATCCATAGCCCAGTGGTCAGCAAGAGACTTGGGTTGAATTTATACATACAACTTGGGGTTTCCCTTCCCTGGCACCCTCCTTTCCAGTAGCTGTGGTTATTCGGGGTTCTGTCCTCTGCTTCTTCAGGCCAGTAAGATAGACGCTTTTCTACCTGAGTTTTAGCTGCCTGGCACAGTGCCAGGGGCCGCGGCCTGCCCTCAGTTAACACCGTAGGCAAACACACAGACGCCAGAAAACTACTGTGGTGGGGGCTCTTGCTGCAACTTTCAACTGCCTCCCCCAAATCCACCTGCTTTTTAATCGCCATCCTGAGGTTTCCAGTAGTTTTGTTTTGGTTTTTGGTATTTTGTCTAGAATGTATAGTTATCTGCAGGGAGACGGTTGTTAGAAACCTAATGCATCACACCATAAGCAGAACTGCTGGTGGTTTTTTTTTTTTTTTAATGTTTACTTATTTTGAGAGAGAGAGAGAGAGAGAGAGAGAGAGAGAGAGAGAGAGAGAGAGATTGAGAGGAGAAAGAGCAAGCAGGAGAGGGGCAGAGGGAGAGGGAGACAGAGAATCCCAAGCAGGCTGCCACTGTCAATGCAAAGCCCGATTCAGGGCTCGAGCCTATGAACTGCGGGATCATGACCTAAGCCGAAATCAAGAGTCGGATGCTTAACTGACTGAGCCACCCAGGTGCCCTTGTATTTTCTTTTTAATAGACCTTAGTTATCATTTTTTAGGACTGGAAGTGGGGAATCCTAACTCTCCAGGTTAGATGGAGAGTCAGGGGTCCAGGGAGAAAGTCAGAGAAGGCCAGACTTTATTAGCAAAGTCCAAAGCTCTCCTAGGAACACAAAAGGCGGCTCACTTGTTCCAGAGGGAATGGAAACACCTAAAGTCACCTCTGTGGCCTTTTCTCTCAGAACCAAGGTGCTGAAGTCCTGCAACTTGGCAGAGTTGAGACTCGGAGCGCCTGGCAAATGAGGTCCAGGACTGAACCTTTGCCACTGGCGAGCTGTGCCCCCTCTAGCAAGCTAATACCCAACTTGAACTGGTGCTCCCCACCCAGCTCCAGTAATCCCACCCTGCAATGGTGGCTTCTGGAAGGAACAGATTTACTTTTCATTGTTTATGTTGTTTTTTTCTTCCTTAAAAAGACTGCATGTCTGTCTTTGTAAACCTTTCAAGTTCTGCACTACGTGCCCAAATGATCTCTCCAAACAACAAATGACATGTAAAATGCTACCATGCTAGTCTTTTGGAAGGAATCAACATCCCAAATGCATTTATACACTCCCTGATGTCAGACTTTGGGAAGTCTTTCCCAAGCGTGTCCAAAGGAAACCAGTTCAATGTCACTCAACAGCAGACTCATTAAATAGCTTCTGGTTCAGTGTGGTTTTGGAACTCAGTGCACAATGCACTGACAAGGACCTCCAGGACATAGAGAAAGCAAGATGCAAGAAAAGCTAATTCTACATGTGCGTAACAGTAACTAACACAGAGCGATTTCCATTCAAAGAATGTATTCATTCAACTCCCACATATCAGGGGAATGTACTATTACCCCATTTGACACATGGGGCAACAGAGCCACAAAATGGTCACTCGTCCAAGGTCACATAGCTACATGGTAGGGTCTGCATTTAAACCTACCAGTCTGATTTAAAAGAGAAAAAAAAAAAGGGGGGGGGGGTGCCTGGGTGGCTCAATCGATTACACGTTCGACTTCAGCTCAGGTCACGATCTTGCAGGTTTGTGGGTTTGAGCCCCGCATCAGGCTCTGTGCTGACAGTTCAGAACCTGGAGCCTGCTTTGGATTCTGTGCCTCCCTCTCTCCCTCCCTCACTTGTGTGCGCTCGTTCTCAAAAATAAACATTAAAGAAAAAAATTTAAACCTGCCAACCTGGAAGGATTCACTCTCCAAGGCTGCCAGGGGTGACCTCTGGGAGGCAGATATGAAAAAATACCCGAGTTTGGCGGTGGGCAAGGGGGTGGGGGCAACGACAACTTTTCACCCCATGCATGTGTGTTGCTTGAATGTCTTCGTACAAAAACGCAAAACCTGCCTGTCCTTCTGGATCGAGCTGAAGGCCCTCCCTCAACTCCGGGCCTGCCTGATGGTTTTCAGAGGTGACCACTAGGCCTCAGGACCTCGTGAAGGCAAAACCTGAGTCGGTGACAAGCAGCGGTGCAAGTAGATGGTGTCTACTAAGTGTCCTGCGTAGAAGCCTCCCTGTCAGCCCACATTCTGGCCCTTACTTGGGGGAGGCTGTGCCCTCATCTGCAGTATGGGCGTCCACCCCCGCGGGGTTCCTGTGAGGATCACTTTAGCTAAAGTACAAGTGCTGTTAAGGGCAGGAGGCAGTCAGCGTGGGGAGGTTAGCTATCAGTAGGCTCTTCTGACCTGCCAACCGCGACCTAAGCCTCCATTTCTCCATCTGAAAAGGGCAAACTGGACATACCTCAACAGACAGACACGTTTGGATTTACAAAAAAAAAAAAAAAAAAAAAAAAAAAAAATCGCCAGAAACTGACAAAAGGGGTCTGCACTGCAAAGGGAAACCACAGAATGTAGGGCTCTGATGGGACCGAGAGCTTTTTTTATTGTTGTACTTTTTTACCTTTGCATGTGTTACTTTTCTGAGTAGCACCTGTTCCACTAGAATGTTCTGAGGCTTCGACACATTAAGCACTTAACAGAGTTTGGCTACTACACATACCACAAACAACAGAAGTGGGGTGTGGAGTGGAGAAACCTGGCAGGCCCGAAGTCAGCCCACTTCCTTTCATTTGGCAACTCTAGCATCCCGAAAGTATTTGTTACCTTTACAGATTAAAAAAAAATTTAAGTTGATTTATTTTGAGCGGGGGAGAAGCAGAGAGAGAGACAGGGAGAGAGAATCCCAAGCAGGCTCTGCACTGTCAGCACAAAGCCCGATGCAGGGCTCAAACTCCTGAACGGTGAGATCACGACTTGACTCAAGATCGAGAGTTGGACGCTCAACTGACATAACCACCAGGGCGCCCCTACCTTTTACAGATTAGCTCCTCCTTCCCAAGTAGGCTAGAAATCTGCCGGAGGGATTAGAAACCACAGGATAATCATCGTGCTCTTCCTGGAGACTTGGGGAAATCCATTTTTATGGTAATACTATCATGTAATATGGGGGAATATGAAATGTGAAGATACGAGAATAAAGACGTTTCTCGCCCGAGGCTGGCAGCTTCCAGCACCACCCCTAGATTCCCAAGGGGTCCATTCTGGAGGACTCCATTTCTGCCACAAGGGGTACAGAGGTGAAGCTTGAAACGCGTCAGAAAAGATTCTGGGATGACAGTTTTGTTTTTATCCATCCAGACCCACCTGCTCCCCCTTGTGACCAAGGCCCCACATTACCAAGCTCAAAATTTCCAAGAAAGGGGATTTTCACACACTGATAATTGGTGCCCCTGATTTGACACTGACAGGGTGCAGAAAGGGGCCCCTCCAGAAACACAGCCCTAGCCTCCCCTAGGGAAGGGCAGAGGTGACCAGGAGAGTCGGGGAATTGAGTTCCCCCTCCCCGGGGAGACCATTTTTTTGTTCTCTCACCGTAGCAGGACGCAAATACGAAAGGAGCCGCTGATGTGATTTGTTCAAACGGGCCAGACTCACACCTCACACACTTCTACCTTAAGGGAGAAACCCAAGGAGGGTGACGAGAAGTGGAACATACTCAGGCTGCCGAGTCAAGACAAAGCCGGTGTCTGAACCAATGAAAGCTCTGACCTCTACCAGCTGTGGGACTTGAGGCACATTACTGAAGTGTCACGGAACTTTAAAACGAAGCTGGGCGCCTGGGTGGCTCAGTAGGTTAAGTATCCAACTCTTGTTCTCAGCTTGGGCCATGAACTCATGGTTCCTGAGTTCAAGCCCCGCATCAAGGCTCTGTGGTGACAGCACAAGGTCTGCTTGGGATTCTCTCTCCTCTCTTTGCTGCTCCCCCCTTGTCTCTCTCAAAATCAACTTTAAAAAATAAAATAAAATGAAGCTATTGTGACTGTGAGTCTGCGTGGTGCCTGGTACACAGAGAATCTAAACAGAAGGCAGCATCAGTATCCCCTCTCTTACTTCTTTCTTCTTTCCCGTTAAATGTAATTCTTGTCACTGAGACCAACCACTATGGACCTGAATTATTCAAGGGACAGGTGGAACCAGAAGCTTCTATGCACTGTAGAATTTGAACAATCTAATTCTTGATGCATTACCCAGGAAAACAGTGGCAGGAATGGTGATGGAGGGGAGGAATCTCTGAGTCACATCGAAGCATCCAGTAAGATTTCTTCAGGTTAAAAAAAGCAATTGGTAGGATCACTTCCTGTCACAGGAAGATGTTTATAATGTGGAAGAAAAACAAATCCTAAAGCAAATAACTTTATTTCTATCATTCCTTTTTAAAGAACCAAGGAAATATAGAAAATATAAAAAACCACACAAACAGCTGCAATTCAGGGGGGAAAGGAAGGACTGACGGGGCCCTCGAAAGCAACAGCCTCCAGGATGGTCTGAGCTGCATCGGGGGTGGGGGCTCCGAGAAGACGGGCTCTCACATCCTAGCTTGGACCCCAGTAAATCAGAATCCCCAGGGGCTGGGACCCCGGCACCTGCCTTTTTAATACAAGTTTTCCCATTAATATTCACTTTGCAAGGTCTCGCCCTAATGCCCGAGGGAACTTTGGTAACATTTCCTCTCTTCCAAAATCCAGGCTGAAACCCAACTAATCCTGAACTAAAGCTCCAGAACAGCACACCAGATGGCACCTGTTGTTTTTCGGGATCTCCGACTCTGGAGGAAATACATCCCGCCTGCCACGTCGTTTCCGCTCTAGGGCACCTGTCTGCATTTGGGACTGTGGCTCCACTAGTGTTTCACGGGGCCCGGCCTTACTCCCCACCTGGAGTCATCGTCTTCTCCTCTGTATGACATCAGGCGGGGAGTAAGTCCAAGAAGGTGGTGAGAGGATCCTAAGCGATGCCCAGTGAACAGCCCTGGACGGTGCTGGGACGGGGGCGGCCAGTCCCTACGCCCCGCATTTCGCAGCTGCTGGCGCTTGCAAGTCGCGTGTCTGCACAACTCCTCCTGGGAAGGAGATGGTCTGGACCGGTCCGAAGACTTCAGCTCTTCCCTCACCTGGAGCCGCCTTCGTGGGGGGAGGGGACGGGAAGGCGCGGGCAGGCTGTAGGCCAGCGTCGCCGGGGCCGCCAGATCTCGGTTCACTTGGGGCCAAGGCACTCCACAATCCCATTCCCCTTCATGCCGTCAAAAAAGAAGAAGTTGTTGTGAGGAGGGTCCCTTTGAGACAGGGCCTGGGGAGAAAAACAAGAAGAGGGCTCAGCTCAGATGCTTTCAAGCGGATAACAGGGCGAGAAAAAGAAAAAAACCTCAAGCACAAGATCTTCTAAAACTGTGCCGTTTGGGCACTGGCTCTCAAAGGAGGTGGATTTTGCTTCCCGGGGGCTAACGGGCCATGTCTGAGACATTACTGTGCCTGCCAGGCTTCTGCTTTGTCCCTTACCAGTTGGGGGTCTCTGGACAAATCAGTTAGCCTCGCTGAACCCCGTTTTCCCATGTGAGACGAAAACACTACCTGTACCGTCCTAGGCTTAAAAGAGATGATGTACCTCAACTGCCTGAAAGTACACTCCACGTGCAGGAGCCTGCTGGCCATGGGCAGCAGTAATTATTTATGACTGTCCAACTGAGAAAGGAGGCAGCTTGTCCCGACACGGTGGAGGCGGCAGCCGTCATCACCTGTTGGGCCACACACTGATGCGGAAGCGGCTCTCCTATGAGGAGACACGTTTCCTGCGATCTTCTGCATGGTGGGCCGGGGCTAAGATCCAGAAAGGCTGGGAGGTACTATTTAGCCATGGAAATGGTGATTATTTTGCGAGGCTAACAGAAGTACACAGCACATTAAAAAAAAAAATTTTTTTAATGTTTTATTTTTGAAAGCCAGAGCCAAAGCATGAGTAGGGAGGGGCAGAGAGAGAGAGAGAATCCAAAGCAGGCTCCAGGCTCTGAGCCATCATCACAGAGCCCAAAATGGGGCTCGAACCCACAAACCGTGAGATCATGACCTGAGCCAAAGTTGGAGGCTTAACCAACTGAGCCACCCAGGTGCCACACCCCCACAGCACCTTTAATATGTTTTTATTTACTTTTCAGAGAGAGAGAGAGAGAGAGAGAGAGAGAGCGAGCATGGGAGAGAGTGAGCACGAGTTGGGGAGGGACAGAGAGGGAGACACGGAATCCAAAGCAGGCTCCAGGCTCTGAGCTGTCAGTACGGAGCCTGACATGGGGCTCAAACTCGTGAATCGTGAGATCATCACCTGAGCCGAAGTCAGACGCTCAACCGACTGAGCCACCCAGGGGACCCCACAGCACATTAATGATGGGGCTAGCCATAGGTCACGATCTCGCGGTCCGTGAGTTCGAGCCCCGCGTCGGGCTCTGGGCTGATGGCCCGGAGCCTGGAGCCTGTTTCCGATTCTGTGTCTCCCTCTCTCTCTGCCCCTCCCCCATTCATGTTCTGTCTCTCTCTGTCGCAAAAATAAATAAACGTTGAAAAAAAAAATTTAAAAAAATAAAAAAAAGATGGGGCTAGCCCTCCTGAAATTACATGCTGAATCATGTGTACTAGAGGAAGGACTCATACGTGTCAATGAGTTTTCTCAGAGGTTCTTAATCAAAAAGGACTGCCATTTAAAGACATGGACATCGGGGCGCCTGGGTGGCGCAGTCGGTGAAGCGTCCGACTTCAGCCAGGTCACGATCTCGCGGTCCGTGAGTTCGAGCCCCGCGTCGGGCTCTGGGCCGATGGCTCGGAGCCTGGAGCCTGTTTCCGATTCTGTGTCTCCCTCTCTCTCTGCCCCTCCCCCGTTCATGCTCTGTCTCTCTCTGTCCCAAAAATAAATAAACGTTGAAAAAAAAAATTTATAAAGACATGGACATCATCCAAGCAAAAACCTCTAGGCAGGAGCACCATGCCTGTCATTCTTAAAGGACCTTTTTTACAAGGTTAGGAACACGCTCGAAATATCTTGAACTTCTCTCTGAATTGGGCACTAATCCCAATCTGTTTCTTCATCTGTAAAATGGGGATAATTATACCTACTTCAAGTGGTTGTTCAACCATCCATCCACGGAAACCACCTAGAGCATCCACCCCTGTGCCAGGTATCGTGCTAGGTACTGAGGATTCTGAAGCATGGTTAAGACAGAGGTTCGCTTCCCTGCGCACACATACAAAATGGCAAATCGCCAGCACCTGCCTGGTATAGTTTTTGGTGAACATGAAACACGATCAAGCTTGCAATGCGTCTGGCCCGTAATAAATTCTCAAAAAGTGGGAGGTGCTATTATGAACAGGAGCCAGGGGGTCTCTCACCAAACTGTGAGGAGATCCCAGGCACTCAGCCGGGTGGAAGGGCCCAAGGGCCCACAGTTAGAAGTTCTAGACCCTAGAACTCAAGTTACAGGAGGTGATACAACGGGGCCCGATATGGCTGCCGCCACCATACTGCAGGCAGGGAGGCCTAGCAGGGACAGCGGGAGACAAAGTAAGGACGACTTACACCTAGGGAAGCATGACAGGACAAGGGACGTGGACGGAACATGTAGTATTTGGAATGATGGCAGGAAGGAAGAAAAGAAGAGGATCCCAAGGGAAGAGACTTACGTTTGCCCCCCGCCTCCTAACATTTATTATTATGGGTGGTCAGATGGTCGTCACGAGAGAAGGGGGGAAGGTCTGCGGCCCTCAGATTGTGGAACCCTGGTGCCAACTGGCTGAAGGCAATACTGTGTTAAGTAAGGGTGGGGTGGCAGGGACAAGACACCAGGCCATGGGGTGAACATGGGGCAAAAGGTAAAGTGCTTCCCAAGCAAGATGGGGGTAGGAGGAGATTCCAAACACACCCAGCAACCAAGAATGCAGAGTACTCTGGCCGTCTGGGATAAACAGAAACAAGATGCGGGCAACAGCTGTCCCCAGCAGGCAGGAAGGAGGGGGCTGCATTAGAGGTTAGGACTGGGACGCAGGGAAGCCACTGCAAACAATGGGGTCAAGGCCAGCTGCCCCGACCCCTAATCTCCATCCCACGTGAAAAACCCAGGGAGCAGCTTCTCGGCGGGGGGTACAAAGTGTGGCCGAAGACACAGAGGCGGTGTCCCGGGTCCATGAGGACAGCACCTGAAACACAAGGGCCGAGCGGGGAGGGGCACAGGCTCTGAGGCCAGACGGCCCGGGCTCGGATCCTGGTGCCGCCATTCTCTGCGCCTCGGCTCCTCCTCTGTGCCTCGGGGGTCGCACCAGTTCCCACCTCCGAGGGTTGCTGTGAGGAAGAGATGAGCACATCCATGTGAAGAACGTGGTCCGAGTGAGGGTACAGGGTGGGCCTTCGATACGCGCTGTTGCGGTGTTGTCACGGTAACAGGCTACGGAACCGGGTCTGTTCCCTTAGGATTCTTCCATCGCCGCCCTCCTTCCCGCCCAGTCTGTCTATAGGCAGCTTCCCAACCTCAGCGCGGGCTTCTGGGCAGCCCTACCAACCGACCGGGCGCACACACCACGATTCTCACGGCAGTCTGGGCTCACCAGAAGGCACGAGCAAGGCAAACGGCGCGGCCATCACATCCCTCTCTTCTCCCTCTACCTCCCTGGTGCTCGCCCTGCTCCCTAGGACACAAGAGGGTCTGAAGGAGAGAATTTGGTTCAGAGAGAAGGACCAGGAAAGAGAAGCAAGAGCCTTTAGAAGACGGTGGCAGGACCATCAGACTCAGTCAAATGTGTCCAGAGCAGACGTACTGACTTCAAGACAAAGTAGAGAGTGGGGTCTCCACACGCCTCTCCCGAGCTCCAAGATGACGTGTGAATGGGCTCGGAAAATCATTTAACGAGGCATGACTCCACTCCAAGAACAAAAAGGACAAATCATCACCGCCAATCTACTGAAGCAGTCAAGGACGTACAAAAGGCAAAGTGAACATCTTTGGGCAAGTATCTAAGTCCCAAAGAAAGCATTTGGGAATATGCTAGAATTCTGACAACCCAAATGTTCCAGAAGAGACTCAAAACGTTGTGCTAGTTACCAGTTACGGGACCCCAGTTGACTTCCCTTCTGAAAGGGACGGTGCCATCAAACCTAACGTGTTCACAGGTCACCCTCTGCAGAGCTCCATGGGGCTCCCAGCACCATGCACACGCTCCCCTGGTACCGAATGCCCCCTTCTGAGTAAACACCCGTAGCGTGTGCATTAACAAGAAGCTCCAATGCCACGATCGAGGACAAAGAAACACCGCTTGAAGTAGAAGTTAAGGGCACAGGTCTTGGAGGCCCATCTCCGGGCCTCGATGTCCTCCCCTTACACGGAGATCATGACAGTACCACTTCACAGAGCTGTGAGAAGCAGAATACGTGACAAGGGTCAGAAGCACCACGCAAGCAATCAGTACAGTCAGGGGACAGTGGCAGGTACACCTGAAGACACTATGCTCAGCTCCGGGCACAGCACAGAGCAGACACTCAAAGATCATTTGCTGAATGCTCATCGGGATGGGCGGGAGGATAAGGTAGAAAAGGGAAGAAAGGAAATAGGGCACGAAACAAGGATGAATGGGGTCAGAGAAACCAGGCAGTTCTCTAAGGCAGTCATGGTTCTTTCGGTTGGCACTCTGACAAGGTCACGGTGGACCAATGATCTGCTCCTCAGGGACTCTTTACCTTCACAATTTCCTGGGCCAGGATCCCTCCAACCACTGCACACACGGGGGCCATCTCAGAGAAGCAGTACCTACAAGAAAACACAAATAAAATGGAGCCCTGAGGAACAGGAAGGCTGGTAGGACATCTGGCAAAGGTCAGGAGTGGGCTTGCGAGAATGAAAACATCTCCTACCAGGAGGAGTCCATCCACACGGCAATGGTAATGCTGACACCTAGGCGTGAAAATGAAATCTGGTCCAGGAGGTTAGCTGGGAAAGACCTCTGAACCTTGGCAGGCAGGAATTGTTTCACAACATTTTTTGTTTAAGTTAAAGGAAAGACTATATCTGTGCTTCCTAAAAATAAGGTCAACAAATATCAGATGTTTCGGTGCCCCGGTCACATTCTCGCAATTCTCCTCTTACCCACAACGGGCAGTGGGTCCTATATGCTATTCCCAGACAAATGTCAGGGAGAAGGCCTGTGTTAACATGCAGGAGGCATGGGAAATCTGGGGCCTGAAACTGAAGCACGGGGACAGAAAGTCTTCACTCCTCCTATAGATACCAACCCTTCCGGACCGGGATGGGGCATCCAGAAGACAAATTTTGGCCCATACTGTCACCTGCCCCTCCAAATCACAGGTCCTAGGCAGTAAAACACTTTTCTACCACCTCCCCAGAGGAGGTGTGCTCTGCCAGTTCTCAGCCCTGAACACAAAGGCATTTTTCTTTTATTTTTACTTTTTAAAAGTTTATTTATTTTGAGAGAGAGAGTTTGAGCGCGTGCGTGGGAGAGCCTAAGTGGGGGAGGGGCAGAGAGAGGGAGAAAGAGCATTCCAAGCAGGTTCTGAACTGTCAGCATGGAGCCCAATGCAGGGCTCAATCCCAAAACTGTGAGAGCCAAAATCAAGAGCCAGATGCTTAACCAACTGAGCCAGCCGGGTGCCCCACAAACCTATTTTTAAAATGAGCAAAGCAGAACACAGAGAAGTTAAGGGGAGAGCTTCCCTAAGGACCCCACCACCAGGAGACTACCTCTAAACTTCCCAGTGTGGTACACACTCTTCCTGATTTTTCAAAGTGCACGTATGAAACACACATAATCAAAAACCCAAGTAATATTATTCACTCTGCTCTGTAATCTACTGACTGATACTTCTGTTCCACATGGCAACACACATCTTGGCACAGGTGTCCAAATAATTCCTTATGGCAAATTCCTAAATGTAGAATTTCTGGGTCCTGACACATTGTGCCAAAATGCCCTCCAGAAAGTCTCTGCCAATTCAACTCGTGCCTACTGTGTGTGAAGGTGCACATCTCCTCACGGCCTGGCCTGGCTGGGACTGGCATTCCCGTCTGTGCAGCCACAGCGGTAACTTTGACTCCAGATCATCAAGGTCCTTTACAGAGCTATAAAACATATAGAGAACGATACCACAGAAAAACTAGTCATC
This sequence comes from Herpailurus yagouaroundi, assembly GCF_014898765.1. Lineage (NCBI taxonomy): Eukaryota > Metazoa > Chordata > Mammalia > Carnivora > Felidae > Herpailurus > Herpailurus yagouaroundi. The sequence continues at coordinate 3,743,270 of NW_024412451.1, read as the reverse complement.
CATAATCCCACTACTCAAAGACAATCAAATGTGGAAATAGGTTTTCTTTAAAAAAAAAAAAAAAATTACACCTATACTCTGTGTGATACTGTACAATTTATTTATTTTTTTAGTGTTTGTTTATTATCGAGACAGAGCAAGACAGAGCATGAGCATGGGAGGGGCAGACAGAAGAGGAGACACAGAATCTGAAGCAGCCTCCAGGCTCTGAGCTGTCAGCACAGAGCCCAACACCGGGCTCGAACCCACCGAATGCGAGATCATGACCTGAGCCGAAGTCAGCCGCCCAACCGACTGAGCCACTCAATACTGTACAATTTAATATTTGCCCTTCTTCTCTTAAAAGTTTATCATCAGCAAAATGCTAGCAAACCTAACCAGCAACATGCAGAAAGGATTACACACCATGATTACATGGGACTTACAACCAGGAAAGCACGGTTGGTGTAACATCTGCAAAGTCAATCAATGTTAGTACTGCGTATTAACTGAATAAAGGGACCATAAACACACGATCATCTCAACTGACAGAGAGAAAAAAAAGCATGTGACAAAATCCAGCACCTCTTCATGCTAAAAACATGCAACAAACTGGGACCAGAAGGAAGTTTCTTCAATCTGATCAAGGGCTATGAAAAATCCACAGCTAACATCATATTTAATGGTGAAAGACTGAAAGAAAATGTCTTCAGTCTGATCAAGGGCTTCTATGAAAAATCCACAGCTAACATCATACTTAATGGTGAAAGACTGAAAGCTTTCTTCCTAAGAATGTCTGCTCTTACCACTTCTATTTGACACTGTGCTAGAGGTTCCAGCCAAGGCAATTAAGGAAGGAAAAAGAGACACGACAGCCAGATTGGAAAGGAAGAAGTAATACATATTCATAGATAATATGATCTGCTATATAGAGAATACTAAGGTATCCAGAGAAAACTATTTGAACTATTAAATTTATTCAATGAGGTTGCAAGACAGAAGATTAACATACAAAACGTATACTTCTATACATTAGCAATGAACATTCTGAAAATGAAATGAAGACTTTCATTTATAATACACCACCCAACAGTATTTTTTTTCAAAACAATAGAATATTTAGGAATAACTTAACAGTAGTTGTGTAAAACTTATATTCTGAAGACTATAAAACATTGTTGAAAGACATAAAAGACCTAAATAAATGGAAAGCTATCCCACGTTCAAGAATTGATACATTTGGGGCGCCAGGGTGGCTCAGTCGGTTGGACTTTTGACTTTGGCTCAGGTCACGGTTTGTGAGTTTGAGTCCCGTGTCGGGCGCTGTGCTGACAGCTCAGAGCCTGGAGCCTGCTTCAGATTCTGTGTCTCCCTCTCTCTCCCCTCCCCTCCTCACACTCTGTCTGTCTGTCTGTCTCTCTCAAAAAGAAACAAACATTAAAAAAAACTCTTAAAAAAAAATCAGAACACTTAACATCATTAAGGGGCCAATGCTCCCCAAATTAATCTATATATTTGGCACAATCCCAATCTAGCTGCCTTTTCTGTAGAAATGAAAAAATGCATTCTAAAAATTAACATAGGAATGGAAGAGACCCAGAATAGCCAAAACAATCTTGAAAAAAAAAAAAAAAGCTGAAGAACTCATGTCTCAATTTTGCAACTCACAACTATACAAGTATAGTCATCAAAATACTATGGTACTGGTATCTGTATGGACAGACACATAGATCCATGAAGTACACGGGAGGATCCAGAAATAAAGAAATACATACATGGTCAATTGATTTTTGACAAGGGTGGTAAGACCATTCAATAGAGAAAGAAAAAGTCTTTTTACCAAACAATACTGGACAACTGGGTCTCCACATGCAAAAGAATTAAGCAGGACCCCTACCTCACACCATGCACAAAAGAGGACTCAAAAATGGCTCACAGACCTAAATGTAATAGCTAAAATTACAAAACGTTTTTAATGTTTATTTATTTCGAGAGTGAGAGAGAAAGAGAATCCCAAACAGTCACCACTCTGTCAGCAGAGTCACATGCAGGGCTAGACCTCAAGAACCGTTAAGATCATGCCCTGAGCCAAAATCAAGAGTTGGATGCTTAACTAATTGAGCCACCCAGGTGCCCCTAAAACTACAAGACTCTTAGAAGAAAGCAGAGGAATAAATCTTCACGACCTTGGATCAGGCAATGGTTTCTTAAACGGTATCATACCAAAAGCACACATAAAAAAAGAAAAAACAGAATAACTGTATTTCATAAACATTAAAAACTTATACTTCAAAGGATACTTTTCACTTCAAAGAGGGTGAAAAGACAATCCACAGATTAGGAGAAAATTTTTGTGAATTATGTATCAGATAAAGGACTTGAATCCAAAGTGTACGGAGAACTATTATGATTAACAATAAAAAGATAAACCAATTAAAAAGTGGTCAAATGATTTGAACAGACATTTTGCTGAAGATCATACACAAATGGCCAGTGAGCCCATGAAGAGATGCTCTACATAATTAGTCACTAAAGAAATGCAAATCAAAACAACAGTGAGATAGGATTTATTGCCCACTAAGGCTAAATAACAGACAATAACACTTGTTGGCAAGGATGTGGAGAAACTGGAACCCGCACAAAGTGCTGGTGGAATGGTAAAATGGTGTGGCTGCCGTGGAAGACAGTCTGGCAGGTCCTCAAAATGTTAAACAGAGAATTACCATATGAATCATCAACTCCACTCTTAGGTACACACACCCAAGAGAGATAAAAACTTATGCTCACACAAAAACACATGAATGTTTATAGTGGCTTTAGTCGTTAATTGCCCAAAACTGGGAACAACCCAAATGTGCTTCATCTGGTGAACAAACTGGTGTATCCATACAGTGGACTACTGCTCAGCAATAAGAAATGAGTTATCGACTTCATATAACATGGATGAATTTTAAGTGCATTAAGTTAAGTCAAAGAGGCCAGACTCAAAAGGCTACATGAACTGAACAGATTCCATTTGTTACACTATTGGAAAGGCAGAACTGCAGGGATAGAGAACAGATCTCTGGGTGCAGGAAGGAAGGTGCTGCCCTGTTATCAAGACTCTACAAGAGAATTTTTACAGTAATGACAGTTTTCTATATCTTGACTGTGGTGGCTACATAACTCTATACCTTTGCAAGAATTCATGGAACTTTTTTTGTTCTTTAAGATTTTATTTTTAAATCATCTCTATGCCCAACGTAGGGCTTGAACTTACAACCCTGAGATCAGGAATCGCATGCTCTGGGGCACCTGGGTGGCTCAGCTGGTTAAGCATCCAACTCTTGGTTTCGGCTCAGCTCAAGATTTCATGGTTCTTGAGTGTGAGCCCAGTGTCAGGCTCTGTGCTGACAGTGTGTAGACTGTGTGGGATTCTTTCCCCACCCACTGACCCCTTCCCTCCCCTGCAAAAAAAAGGACCACGTGCTCTACTGACAGAGCCAGCCAGGAGCTGTGAATTCCAAATTCACGGAACTTTATTTACTAAAAGTTTATTTATTTTGAGAGAGACAGCAACAGCACAAGAAAGGGAGGAGCAGGGAGACGGGGCGGGAGGGGGATGGCGCGGGGAGAGAAAGAGAGAGAGGAAGAAAGAGAGAATCCCAAGCAGGCTAAGCATCACCAGCGCAGAGCCTGACATGGGGCTCGAACTCACAAAACCGAGATCATCTCTGAGCCAGAATCAAGAGTCGGACTCATAACTGACTGAGCCACCCAGGCGTCCTATGAATTCATGGAACTTTAAAACAAAACACACACACACAACTCACATTACTATCTAACAAAAGATAAATTTTACTGTATATAAATTATTTAAAGATTTTTTAAGTTTATTCATTGACATCATCTCTACACCTAACATGGGGCTCACACTCATGATCCTGAGATGAAGTCACATGCTCTTGTAAAAACACCATTGAGGAAACAAGTCTAAATAATAAAAATTAAACAAGAAAATACAAGCATCATGTCAAGAAACAATCAGAAGAACCCAGAATATGGGTGGCCTGGACTCCTTAAAAAAAAAAAAAGTGTGGAGTGCCTGGTGCCTGGGTGGCTCAGTCAGTCAGGCGGCTGACTCTTGATCTGGAGTCACGTCATGAGCTCACGGTTCCTGAGATCAAGCCCCACCCATGTCCAGCTGCGCACTGGCAGTAGGGCCCTGCTTGGGATTCTCTCTCCCCCTCTCTCTACGAGGAATAAATAAACTTAAAAAAAGGGGGGGGATAAACTGTTCTAGATTAGGAATTGGAAAACTTTCTCTGTAATGTACTCGACAGTAAATTGTTTTGGCTTTATGTGCCATATGGTCCCTGTTTAAACTCTTCGAGTCTGCTGTCACGGAGCTGTAAAAACTACAAAAGCTACCACAGATAATACATAAATGAGGAGGTGTGGAATAAAACTTTATTTACAAAAACAGGTGGCAAGCACAGTTTGCCAACTCCTGAATTAAAAGAGACACAGAATTGAAAGCAACTGATGAACGTGGATGTGTCCTTAAGGATTCAGCTTAAGTATCATGTCATCAGTGTCCCCCCCCTCCCCGCGCCAAAGTAAAAGCAAATTATTAACGACTGAATCCAACTGAGTGGTCCATTGGCATTCACCACTGGATGATTCTTTCCATTTTTCGGTATGCTTGACACTCTCTATAATAAACATCATTTCAACCTGCACACAGCACTGCATTGATCTGTGTCATTAACTCTTTAATGCCGTTCCAAGTTCTTTTTCTTTTAAATATGATAATGAATACCTTTTGTACATGAATTTTGCTCACATTATTTCTTAAAGGTATATTCTCAAGTAAATCAAGGAGAATTACTGGACCAAAGAGAGAACAGGATTCTTGATGCACATTTCCAAACTGCTTCCTAAAAAGGCTGTACTTTGGGGCACCTGGGTGGCTCAGTCAGTTAAGTGTCAGACTTCGGCTCAGGTCATGATCTCACGGTTCATGGGTTTGGGCCCTATGTCGGGCTCTGTACTGACAGTGCAGGGCCAGCTTGACATACATACATACATACATACATACATTCATTCATTCATTCATTCATTCTCTCTCTCCCCCTCTCTGCCCCTCCCCAACTCGTGCTTTCTCCCTCAAAATAAATGAACTTTAAAAAATATATATAAATTAAAAAAAAAAAAAAACTTTTTTCAGGGACTTTGGCTCAGGTCATGATGATCTCGCGGCTCATGACTTTGAGACCTGCATGGGACTCTGCTGTCAGCATGGAGCCCGCTTTGGATCCTCTGTCCATCCCTCCCTCCCTCTCTCTGCCCCTCCTGTGTTGGTTCTCTCTCTCAAAATAAATAAACTTAAAAAAACAAAAAACAAAAACCTTTTTAAACAGCGAAAGTTGAATTACATGCACAAATTATGAATGTTCATCATAAATGTTTGTAATACTGAGAAACTATAAACAGCCTGAATACCCACCAATAAACTAATGGTTATATAAACAACCATCTATCTATCAAACAATGAAACATGAAGTACAAGTGAGGCTACTGATCCATATTTTTGCCGCAAACAGGTTGAACACATGCTGGAAAAATAAGGCTATCGTAAGGAAAGTGTGATCTCATTTTGCTATTTAAAAAGTGAAAAAAATAGGGGTGTTTGAGTGACTCAGTCGACTTAAGTGTCCAAATTCAGCTCAGGTCATGATCTTGGGGTTCATGAGTTCGAGGCCCACGTTGGGCTCTGTGCTGACAGCTTGGAGCCTGGAGCTGCTTCAGATTCTGTGTCTCCCTCTCTCTCTGCCCCTCCCTCCCTCTCTCTCTCTCTCTCTCAAAAATAAATAGACATTAAAAATTTTTTGAAGGAAGGAAGGAAGGAAAAAGAGAGGAAGGAAGGAAGGAAGGAAGGAAGGAAGGAAGGAAGGAAGGAAGGAAGGAA
>NW_024412451.1:3700135-3737331 GCF_014898765.1 Herpailurus yagouaroundi | reverse complement strand
GAAGGAAGGAAGGAAGGAAGGAAGGAAGGAAGGAAGGAAGGAAGGAAAAGAAAAAGAAATATAGGGTGCTTGGCTAGCTCAATCAGAAGAGCATACGACTCTTGATCTTGGGGTCTTGAGTTCGAGTCCCACACTGAGTGTAGAGATAGATCACTTAAATAAATAAAACTTAAACAAAAATTGAAAGGAAAATTAGAATAAATAATACACGGAGAAGTCTGTGAGGTGAAACCCAAAACATTAACAGTGGCCACTTCTCAAGGGTGGGACTATGGGCGATCTTGTTCCTCCTTTCAATACTTCCTGGCAAGGGGCATCTGTTACTTTCATAATCAGAAAAGCAATACAGCTCTCCGAAAGAGAATAAATAACAAAGGACAGTGTTAGAAATTGCAGAGATGAGGGCAAAGGAGACTTGTGCACAGCTCTCTCAACTCAAGCGAGTGCACCCTGCTCAGAGCTGGCAGAGGACAATTTGTGAGGGCAGCTCAGCTGCCAGGCGGCGGCTCATTTCCTCGCCAGCGTCTCTAGCCCATGTCAGGCCATATCTCCATCTACCTGCACACAGACACTCTTCAAGAGGCCACCGGACACCTCTTACTTAAAGGGCAACAGAGTGGGAGCGCCTGAGCACATGAGGACCTAGACAAGGGAAGGCAGTTTCTGCAAAGAGGGTGGGCAGGGAAAGAAAACACTCTGGAAAGAACACCAGCCAGCAGCCGGTTAGGCTGTGGCTTTTTCCTTCGGGAAGGCAAGGCCTGCAGTGCACAGGCAGACTGTTCTTTTTTCAGGCCGTTCTTCACTCAAGATGCCAAATTAGTCACTAAGCTGCATCCTCACAGCCCGGCACTCGGCGTCGGCCTTGCTTGGTGGCCCTGCGTGGCCCAGCCCCTCCTCCTATAACAAGCACAGAGCAGACGCCACTTGCTTCTTACACACTGTTCTTCCTCCAACAGACGCATACCTGGCTGTTAGCAGGACACAGGGACCCCACCCAGCCCGTGGTGTTGTGAGCCCGACCACACAGGGCCACCTTACACAAGTGCCCCGGAGACTGCTGCCTCTTTTTGGCCGACGGCTTGGCAGGTGGTTCAAGGCCCACTGCTGGGCCTAAATTGGTTGGGCTTTGGTAGGGTCTAAATGAGGTTCCCGGCCAAAGTGAAGAAAGTCGGGACCAGGAGAGGGAGGGACCCTGATATACTCTATTGTTGAAAAGAAATCAAGGTAGTACTGTGTTGTTACCAGAAATTAGCAGTGTGGAAGATCTAAGTGAGATTTTGGTTGGCTGCATACTAAAACCTCGGGCAAGGGGCGCCTGGGTGGCTCAGTCAGTTGAGCATCCAACTTTGGCTCAGGTCATGATCTTAGGGTTTAGGAGTTCGAGTCCCACCTAGGGCTCTGTGCTGTCAGTGCAGAGCCTACTTTGGATCCTCTGTCCCCCTGTCTTTCTGCCCCTTTCCCACTCAACATGCATGCATGCTCTCTCAAAAAACAAACATTAAAAAAATAAATGAAAAGTATGGGGTGCCTGGGTAGCTCAGTTGGTTAAGCGTCCGACTCTTAATATTGGCTCAGGTCATGATCTTGCAGTTCCCGAGTTTGAGCCCTGCACTGGGTTTTGTGCTGGCATTGCAGAGCCTGCTTGGGATTCTCTCTCTCCGCCTCTCTCTGCTCCTTACCCACTCTCTCACACACAGACTCTCTCTCAAAATAAATAAATAAACTATAAAAAATTAAAGTAAAATATTAAAAATAACACCATGGGCAAGTGATTGCATCTTTCTGAGCATTAGTTTCTTCATTTAACTAATGGGAAAATAAAAATAATAACGCACACTTCAAGCGATTATTGTGACAATTAAATGTAGCTGTACAGGTAGGTAAAACACAGAAAATCTTCAATACGTGGTGCTATTGTCATTTGCTGTTGAGCTTTAATTTAGCTTTTTCTCCCCTAAATAATGGGTCGTTGCGAAGGGAGACCATGTACATAAGACAACTACCACAATGCCCGGTACATAACAACTGCTAAATTAAATAAACCCAATACAGCCACCATAGCTAGTGGTATAAGCTGGAGGCATTTTGGGCACCCTGCAGAGACGCTGAAAGAATGACAGTGAGATGATCCCAGAACTGCCTGGAAAGGGGACCCAGACCTAGTCGCCCTCTGGACCTCTCCAAGCAAATCCTAAACCTGCTGAGTATCAGAGTAAAAGACTGGTCGTCTAGGGCGAAAGCATCCCAGGGCCCAACGGTGAGGTGCTAGGACTGTAGATGTCTTTGCTGCTGAGGGTATGGACTGATAAGCTACCAGTGGAGAATAATGGGGTACTAGCCACCAAATGATAAATTACAATCTTCTGACCCAGCCACTGCCTTTCCAGTAATAGATCCTGCAGTTACACCTGCACACATACAGAACGCGACTCACAAGGTCATACACTACGGCATTATGTGATAGCAAAAGCCTGGTCACAACTTGAGTCGGTAGGGGATGAGTTCAATAAACTATAGTGCTCCCATGTTGAAATACCATAGAGCTGCAGAAACAAGGGAGGGAACTATGTACTGATCTGGAAACTTCCCCAAAAGATGATATAAAGAGAAAGGTATAGAGTAATGTATATAGATTTTTTTTCAATGTTTATTTTTGAGAGAGGGAGAGGGAGAGAGAGAGGGAGAGGGAGAGAGGGAGAGAGAGAGAGAGAGAAAGAAAAAGAGAGAGAGAGAGAGAGAGAGAAATAGACAGAGTATGAGTGGGGAAGGGGCAGAGAGAGAGGAAGACATAGAATTTGAAGCAGGCTCCAGGCTCTGAGCTGTTGGCAGAGTATATATAGAGAGTATATATATAGTGTATCTAGATTTTCTATTGCCTTGAGTTTTCAGTCACGTGAGTATAAAGTATCTATGACAAAAGACAACCTGCACCTCTCTTACCAGAGGTCAATGGGAGCAGGCAGAATACAGCAAAGGAGGCTCTCCTCAGGGCTTTTGGTCTTAATAAAGGATCTCCCCAAATGAAGCATGTACTGAAAGCAGGCAGTTCTTGATACAGGCTAACCTGTGGGAAACATGAAGACTAACCTGACGAAATCTTCAGGAAGCAGGTCAGGACTAACACCCAGGGAGTCAAGCACATCGTTTCGTATCTGGAGCAACAACTCAGAATCTTCCCCAAAGGTATCAGAACTAGGATCTCTTCCTTTATCTGTGCGGAACTTCAGGAGCACTGGAAAGACAAAAAAGGCAGGTTAGAAACAGATCTTTTCATAACAAATGCTTACAGATGCTGAGAATGAAAACACAGAAAATGGTACATTAATAAAAATGTGGGCCAAGTAAGGGGCGCCTGGCTGGCTGAGTCAGAAGAACGTGCAACTTTTGATCTCAGGGCTGTGAGTTCAAGCCCCACGTGGGGTACAGAGATTACTTAAATAAATACAACTTTATTTTGTTAAATTAAAAAACAATTTTTTTTAAATTTGTATTTTTGAGAGAGATAAATACAGAGTACGAGTGGGGGAGGCACACAGAAAGAGGGAGACACAGAATCTGAAGCAGGCTCCAACTCTGAGCTGTCAGCACAGAGCCCGACGTGGGGGTTGAACTCATGGACTGCAAGTTCATGACCCGAGCTGAAGTCGGACGCTTAACTGACTGAGCCACCCAGGTGCCCCTGTTAATATATTTTAAAAATGTTTTTTATTATTTATTTTGAGAGAGAGTGCAAGTAGGGGAGGGGCACAGAAAGGGAAGAGAGAGAATCCCAAGCAGGTTCTGCATTGTCACCGGTGAGCCTGATGCGGGGCTCGACTTCCCAATCGTGACCTGAGCTGAAATCAAGTCAGACGCTTAACCAACTGAGCCACCCAGGCGCCCCTAAATAAAACTTACCAAAAAAAAAAAAAAAAAAAAAAAAAAGCGGGCCAAGTGAAAGGTAACACATTTTTAATTTATTCACAAACATAGCCAGAAAGGCAATCGATAATTTTAAAAATGACTAAAATTACTGTGACGGGTGCCACAATAAGGTAACAGAGGATACGACGTCCTCGGTAGGGTGGCATCAGTTAAGGCCTCCCTGAGGAAGCAGTTACTGAGTCGAGTGTATGTGAGTCTGGGGGGCGGGGAAGCAGAGGAGAAGCTTCAAGCAGAGGGAAAAGACCCTATTATGCCCCAGAAGACAGGTCAGGGGTGGGAGGCATCATTCTAGGCATCAGTTCAAAGGGCTGCTTCAACCAGAAAGGCCAGCCAAATGCTCAGACTCATCAGACAGCCAGGTCATTACAAACAAAACCTCCCTCGTGTGTCAACCTCCAGAACTAAGGTTTAATTTCGCTTGTGAAGCAGAGGAAAGGTTCAGATGACGGCAGCAAATCAGAGCTCCTACATAACGAGACCCTAATGAGGTTTGAATTTTTAACCCCAACAAAAAGACACAGGAAGGAGCCTAAGACTGATCAAAGTACCGGCACCCTCTCCTGCCACCGCACCTCATCCGCGATGTTCACCGCACACAGGGTGGATGGTGTTCTTGTCCCCTGTGTGCTTCCTGAGGCCGTCCTACGGCCAGCCCGGGGCCTCATCCCTGGGGCAACACCCCTCCCGCATCACCGGAGCTGCTTCAGAGTGGGGGTGGAGACATGCGGACCCTGGGGCGCTGGGATAGCAACCCACACCTGGAGGGGGCTTCGCAGTTACCAAGGCGCTTCCCTTGGGGCGCCTGGGGGGCTCAGTCGGTTGAGCGTTGCATTTCAGCCCAGGTTCCGTTTCAGCCCAGGTCATCATCCTGCGGTTCAGGAGCTGCAGCCCCCCAAGGGGCTCTGCGTTGACAGTGTGAAGGCTGCTTGGGATTCCCTCTCCCTCCTTCTCTGCCCCTCCCCTGCTCGCTCTCTCAAAATAAATTAATAAACTTAAAAAAAAAAAAGCGCTTGCAAGTCTCATGGGGATTTGCGGACCGAAAAAGTGAACTCCGTCAACAAATTATACTTTCCGTCAGTACAACAGGCTCTTCCCTAAAAATCAAGGTGGATTGAAAACTGACACAATTACTTCGAGGCTCTGTAAAAATTCAAGTATTTGCAAGCCACCCCAGACTAAGGAATCAGCCCTACTTGTTTTCTGAAGACTCAACTCACAAACCGTCTCAGTGATGAGCAGCCTGGCTTGACAACCAGCAAGATGGCCAAGCACAGGTTGTGGCCCGGAGGCTGAGGAGGCTGAGGCCCTGAGGCTGCACCTATGGGGGGGGTGGGGGGTGGGGGGGTGAGGACTCAGGAACCACAACTGATGGCCCCCACGAAGCCCGAGGGAAGTTCCTAAGTGGGTTGTTGTGAAGTGCTCCAAACCATGGAGGCCCAAGTAAAAGAAAGACCCGACCTGCCCTGGGCTGAGTTTTTCTCAGAGACAGGCTCCCGGTCCAAATTTCTCTGGCAACCTTCACACTCCCAGGACAGGGCTCTGCAAGTCGGGAACTTTGAAGAAAGGACTCCAGAGGATCTGTTTTGAATATCGTTCCTTTCCTCTCTTCCAATAGCAGAGCTCCTAGAACCTTCCATTCTACCTGAGCACTTGGCAGCTGACTCCGAGCTGCTGACAACGTGGATGCTGGCTAGCACTGTCCTGCCATCACCTAAGCCTCACTTCGAACTCGGCAGATGTGCTGCTGGAATTCCAATTTGGAGAAAATAAATGCAGTCGCAGAATAAGCATTTGGGGGCAGGGTGGAGAAGACGGCAGGAGCGGCCGTTAAATCCCTGTTTAGCGCAAGCCTCTTTTTCAACAATGTCCTGTGATGATAAAGGAATCTGGAAATTTGCTAGTGTGGCCAAAACAGAGGCTACTCTGAGCGGACTGTATTGAATGTCATCATCATTCCTATCGATCACTCCCGAGAGGACACAAGGACAGACCCAGAATGAGTTACCAGTGTTGCCTGAGCAATGACAGAGGCAATGGCAAGTGTGGGCCGCTCAAACTGCCCAATCCAAGGCCCTGTGGCAACCGTGTGGAAACTGAGGGAGGCTGCTTGATTTCCAGCCGTCAGGGCGGTGAGCGGCAGGAGCCCCACGCTGGCCGCCTCCAATGCCCCTCACTTCTGTGTCACTGGGACAGAAGCACCAACTGTCATGAGGGATGGGGAGAAGAGAATTTTTTCAGCCCCACCGCAAAACTTTTCATCTTCTGGTTAGACAATACAGCTCTTGGAACAAAGTTCACACCATTCTGATAACTATAGCAAAAACAGTGCCTACAGTAACGTGCCAAACACTACTACTCTAAACATTTTACGTGCGTTACCACTCATCCACAATGACCTGGGGAGGTAGGTAGGTCCAATTAAGCTCCCCGCTTTATTGATAAAGAAACTGAAATTCAAAGAGATTAAGTGGCTTGTTCAACACAACTGCCAATAATAAGCAGTGGAGCAGAAATACCAATTAAGGTCTGGCTTCCTAATCTGTGTTTCTTAACCCTAATCGAATCCAGAAGAAATGGCCAGAAAATCAGGAACACAACCCCAAGGGTTCCAAGTGGTCTGGCTCTTTGCCCCAACCTCAGGAGGACTCCCACATTTGACCACTTTTTTGTGAGATGCACTTTCCAGATGGGTCCTGCCCTCTCCTCTCCCAATTGGTCCATTAATTCTAAGTTCTTAATTCAATGGGTGAGAAGCAGAGGCAGAGGCCACAAGTAACCTTGCCCATTAATCTTCAGAGTGTAAGACTAGCTTCATCTCAGGAAGAGGGAAGATGTGGCACAAAGGGAGCAAAGGCAGCCAGCAGCTGGCCCCACTGTTTCTCTGGGCCCCTTGCCGGGTCCTGGTGCAGGCCGCCTGGCCAAGGGCCGGCAGGCCGGCACCGTCCAGATACCTCACTGACCACATCTGAAGTCCTCTCAGGGCCTCTGGGAAGGGGGCCAGTCCGTCCAGCCACTTACTTGCAGCAAAGCAAACAGAAGCTGTATTTTTCACTCTTTTTCAAATGTCAGCGCTCCAGTCAGCAGGCATGGAGGGGGACGGGGAGAAGCCCATGTCCTGGGCAGAGAGCAGCCCCAGAACTGACCCTGTCCCCTAACAAGCTCTTGCTCATTAAATTCTCTCTTTGTTCTGCTTTTGACCCCTCCCAAATAGCCAGCCAGCCAGCCAGCCAGCCAACCGGCCACACACACACACACACACACACACACACACACACACACACACACTCACACACGTTGACTCTGCATTTCTGAAGAGCACCTCCTCACCAGTTTCCAGATTATAAAACTGTTCCATTAAGATCAAATATTGTCGGGGATGGAGAGCTGCTCTGCCAAAAGATGACTCATCGAATCATATCAAAACACTGCACAAAATTAGAGTTCCAAACTTGATTAACTTCCTCTGAACCTTTTAATTAACTCAGGTTGTTAAAGTCTGGGGGAATGACATTCATCGCTACAGATGATAGGCCAGTGTCTCTGCCCAAGTTTAGGACTTGCCCGTGTAAGGGAAAAAGGCAAACTTCAAAAAGGAGAAACCAAGAACCTTTTCATATGTTAAAAGAAAAATTATGTACATGTGAATATACTGCTCTTCTGGAAAAAGAAATTGACACTCAAACTCACATTTAATCTGAATCAGGATATCAGATTCATGTTACAACAGAAATTTGGAAAGCAGTATTATTAATCACTGTATTTCTTTCTGCAAATTCCTTACTACATTTATTTTTATTTTTTTTCAACGTTTTTTATTTATTTTTGGGACAGAGAGAGACAGAGCATGAACGGGGGAGGGGCAGAGAGAGAGGGAGACACAGAATCGGAAACAGGCTCCAGGCTCCGAGCCATCAGCCCAGAGCCTGACGCGGGGCTCGAACTCACGGACCGCGAGATCGTGACCTGGCTGAAGTCGGACGCTTAACCGACTGTGCCACCCAGGCGCCCCATAAATGGTTGATTATATTTAGCATAATCACTAAGGCCAACGAAAAAAACCAACACTTTTATAGGGGAAAAAAGTGAAGTCAATGTTGCAAATTAGCCCCAACCCAATTGCTGTCCCCCCAAAACAGCTCAATTGAGAAGGGGGAAAAGCCACATCTACACAAAAACCTCATCTGCCTGACACCTAAAGCTTCTCTGTACCAGATGCCCCTGACCCATCTCCCCAACCTCCCACAGACCCGTTCTCAAGCTGGCTCACCCAGTGGAGACTCATTATCTCTAGGAATGGCCTGGAAATCAGCTCGAGTAAGAAAAGGAAAAGTTATCCTCCTAACCTATAGTCTATCTTTTAAGGCAAAACACTAGATCTCCTGTTTGGTCAATTGCTCTTTCAATAAATATATACAAAGGATACTAATAACTAGTATTATTGTGATCATTTCACAGCGTATACAAATATCAAATCATTATGTTGTAACGTAAAATAGAATATTACAGGTCAAGTACACCTCCATAAAAATAAACAAATATGTGTCTGGGTGGCTCTGTCAGTAAGCGTCCGACTTTTGAGTTTGGCTCAGGTCGTGATCTCACGAACCATGATCTCACATTTCTTGCGATCGAGTCCCGTGTGGGGCTCCAGGCTGACAGTGAAGAGCCTGCTTGGGATTCTCTCTTTCCCTTTCTCTCTGCCCCTCCTGTGCTCATGTTCTCTCTCTCTCAAAATAAATAAATAAACATTAAAAACAAAAAAAGAAAAAAAACCCAAAGGTGGGAACCAGAAAAGGTGCTTTGAGAGAGCACTCTTAGATAGAATGAGGTGGTCTCACTGGGTAGAACCATCTCGTCCTGACCGGCCACCAGGCCCAAACACTGACCCTGGGCACGTCCTCACCCTTGGCACATCCACGTGCTGCTCTTCAGAGCCTGAGGAGCTTTGAAATTGGCAGACGGCAGCAGTGACAACCACAGCTCTGGGGCCAGGCTGCCTGGGTTGGATCCCAATTTTTCCACTCACTGTGACCTTGTGCAAGTGACAACACCCCAAGCTGCTCTGTAAAATGGGAATCCTAAGTGCACTTCCCTTACGGGGTTTAAGAAGTGAAGATAATACCCTGAGAGCAGCCAGGACACCACAGGGAGCAGCGTAAGCACTGGGTAAATGACACTACTCTGGAACGGCGGCTCTTCCGCGGTCTCCGTAAACCCAGCTTGCACGTCCCCAGAGAAACCGACACACTTCACGCTGAAATCTCCCACTTAACTCTTATTACCATCGCTAATTCAGCTGTCAGCTCTGGAGACTAGAGGGACTTGGCTCTGAACAATCCTGATACTCTCCACACCCTACACTCTTTCCTCCGATGCTTGGACCTCAGTATGGCATTTTACAGGCGTCTATAAATTCACTTGTGCAAGGACTGACCTGTCTCCTCTCCTGGATTTTTGTGCTTGTGGGACAGAAACCATATCTGCTTTGTTCACTATTCTCTACTTAATGCCCAGCACAGGGCACGCCCCACAGTAGGCACTGAGAAAATATCCGCTCTGTGGGAAGCCTCAATGTTTGGCCAGGGAAGAAAAAGTCACACAGAGGAGGGCTCACAACAACTGACACAAGGTCCTCACACATCCTAACTAACCAGGCCTGCTTTTCTACTAACAGAATTTAATAGAGTTTTCAAGATAGCCAGGATGGATCTGTTCCTTACCATGTCATTTACAAACACAGTAGATCTGGAAGGTCCAGCAAGAAGCAAAAAAAGATACACAGTGCACCACATGTGCCCTCAAGAGGGAAACAAGATGAAGTCTGGCTTTCAAGGCCATAGCTGAGGGTTAAAGGTGCAGAAAAGCCAGCCAATGGGCATGAAGCTCAAAGGAGGGGGACAGAGCTGGATTGGAGAAGGCAGGGACATTTCACTGGGAGTTTGGCCCTCTCAAAGTCTTTCCTACCTTTGGAGGCACCTGGTCATCTGCTCAGCTCAGTTCTACAATACTTACCCCCCCCCCCCCCTTGGGTAATGGTTTGTTTTTTTTGAGAGGGGGAACGAGCAAGTAAGCAGGGAAGGGGCAGAGAGAGGGAGGGAGGGAGGGAAGGAGAATTCCAAGTAGACTCTGCACTGTCAGGGCAGAGTCCAAGGCAGGGCTAGAACTCACAAACCATGAGATCACGACTTGAGCCGAAGTCAGACACTTAACTGACTAAGCCACCCAGGCGCCCCCACTTCCCCCTTCTTTTACCCCACTCTTTAACGCAGAAACTTATAAGTAGGTATTTGCATGCATTCATTCATTCATTTTTCATCCACAAACATTTCCTGAGCACCTGCACTCCACGCCCACACCCTGTGCTGAGCTGTGCTGGAGGCCCAGAAGGGACCCAGACAGCCCCAGGCCCTGCAATCCAGAGGGCATGCTCATAAGCCCTGAATGTCACCTCGGCCACAGAGTGCTTTGATCTTGCTCTCCAGAGAGGCTCACCGCTGGAGCGGCCTCAGGCTTGCTCTGAAATGCCCCTCCAGAGCTCCAAGTCCTAGCCACCATTCACCAGAGAAACCCGGTGTAGGACCTCATCACGTATCAGCTCAAAACAGAAAAGAAAGTTGCCTGTTATTTACGTCTCACTTTCTTCTGAAAAGCATCTGAAGTAGCTGTGTGGAAGTTGTTGGTGGGGGGAAGGAAAGGAGAGTGCTACTTCTCAGAAATGACCTGAAAACAAGATGACATGTTTTGCCTACCAAATTAAAGGCCAAGGTTACTCAACCTAAGCAAGAAGGCAGAGGGCACTGCTCTGTCACTCAGAGCTCTGGTGGGCGTGTACATGCTCAGTAAACCGTGAGAAAATGTGGTTCACAGGATCTTTATGAAGGGTCGTGACCCTTGGCCAGTGACTGAATTATGTATAAATGGTCACTGCTACGTTATTTATACCATTGAAAATCTGGAAATAACCTCACGTTAGGTGACAGGATGGTTACATAAAATATATGTTGAGAGGTTGGAATAGTATTCAACTATTAAAATTATGTTTAAGCAGGTTTTAGTCACATGGGTTTTACAACATTTAGGTTTTAAAACAAGTCCTACAGGAGCACTGGTTGGCTTGGTCAGTGGAGTGTGTGACTCTTGACCTCGGGGTCGTGAGTTCGAGCCCCACGTTGGGTGTGGAGATTACTTAAAAATAAAATCTTAAAAAAAATTGTTTTAATGTTTATTTGTTTTTGAGAGAGACAGAGAGACAGGGTGACAGCAGAGGAGGGGCAGAGAGAGAGAGAGAGGGGGACACAGAACCTGAAGCAGCTGTCAGCACAGAGCCCGACACAGGACTCGAACCCACGAACCGTGAGATCATAACCCGAGCTGAAGTCGGACACTTAACTGACTGAGGCACCCAGGCACCCCAAAAACACAATCTTAAAAAAAAAAAAGAAAAAGAAAAAAAAGTTCTCGGGTGCCTGGGTGGTTCAGTTGGTTAAGCATCCAACTCAGGTCATGATCTCTCAGTTCATGAGTTTGAGCCCCAAGTCAGGCTCTGTGCTGATGGTGTGGAGCCTGCTTGGGATTCTCTCTCTCTCCTTCCCTCTCTGCCCCTCACACACACACTGTCTCTCTCTCAAAATAAAGTAAGTCCTATTATATCCTATATTCAAAATGCACTCCACCACATGGAGATAAAATAGAATGAGGCAGGTACAATTGTCACCACTCTGCTCTAGAGGTGGGAAACGGAAGCTTAGAGGCTCAGAGTCACAATGGACTCAAAGGTCACCACCACACGCACTCGGAACCTCAATGTTACACTGCCTTCCTGGGAATAGAGACAAGGTAGGAAAAACGCTAGTCAGCAAGAAAAAAAGCACTTCCAATGGATTTGGCTCCCCACCCAAGCCCACCAGTTTAGAATAATGCAAACCACTCACTCAGTCAAACTCTAGTCCAGCCATATTCTATTTCTCCTTTAAAAAATGTCAAGTGATTCCTGAGCTAGAATCTCACCTTTGAAAGTAGAACAGTATGCAAAGACTGTAACTTATAAAAAGAGAAGGACAAAGAAATTCTCAAATGTAGGGGCAAATTATGCGGAGGGCGAGGATAGAGACCCACAGCCCCCCGCTGCAAGGCCCCTTCTCTATCAGCTTTGCCAACCTCACCCTCTACTCACAGAGGGGTTCTGACAGGGCCCTCTGCATTCACACTCACCCTGCCTGGTCACAAGCAGCAGGGAGACAGGGCCTTTTCTCTAGCCCAGCACTTGAGTGGCACATGACCTTGACTCTGGGCATCTGCTGCTCTCTGCCAACCGCTCTTACCGAGGGAAGATGGCACAGGACATTCCCGTGACCGTTGTCTGACAGTCAGAGAAAAGATGGGAGGCGCCAGACAAGAACTGCAGCTGGGCTGGGGGCCCGAGAGGAGCTCAAGCACAGGCTGATGTCGGGGGTGGGGGAGACGCTGGGGCCGCAGAGCAGACAACCAGGCAGGTCTCGCCGACAATGCTGCCCATTATTACAGTCTGCTCTTAGGGGCCTCAGGTTCCCATCTGCCAAGTGGAATAAGAAAATGTCACAGGGCTTTTGAGAAGTTCAGATTTTTAAAACAGACATAATGCCATTATTAGTAATGCTAATATAGTCGACCCTTGAACAACACAGGGGTTTAGGGGCATTTGGCTCTCCAAAAACTTCACTACGAATAGCCTACTGTTGACTAGAAGCCTTACAAACAATAGAAACAATAGTATTTCATGGTATGTGTATTATATACTGTGTTCTTACTATAAAGTAAGCAAGACAAAATAAAATATTAAGAAAATCACGGAGAAGAGAAAACCCATTTTACGCTACCGCCCTGTATTCATCGAGAAAAATTTCGCGTGTAAGTGTACCCACACATTTTAAATCTGTGTTGTTCAAGGGTCCCTTGTAATTAAAATCTGACTGTGGGGGGCAATGCTTGAACACTTACTAGGTTTGGTGACCCTGGACAAATGACTTAGCCTATCTAAGACTCAATACCCTCATATGAAAGTGGATGATCATAGTAAGACATGCTCTCACGAGGGCATTATGAAGATGTAACATGATGCCCTCTCACGAGGGCATTATGAAGATGTAAAGTGAAACCCTTACTTAATCAACAATTACGAATGCACAATATATGCCGGGCCTTCATTTAATCCTTGCGACCCAATGAGGCAGACTTAGGGTTCTACCCATTTGTCAGACTGAAGAGTGGAGCAGGTGCCTCACCAGGGTGGGTTTTCTCGCCAGACTATCTGCTGCCGGCTGGAAGGTGCCAGACCACACTTACGGGTCACCTTTGCCCTTCCCCTCTCTTCTCTCACATGGCACTGCCTTCCTTTCTGAATGACTGTGGTCTGTGTTCTCTACCACTGATAAGGCAGTGGCACCAAAAAACCCAAACAACAACAAAAAAACCCCACCGCTTTTCTTCTTTCACCCTTCCTACAAATTATTTTTAAACATCTGCGGTCATGACAGCAGCAAATCAACAAGCACTCAAGTGCTGGCCCCGTTATCGGAACTCATTTCCGTGTGGCTGTCTCCTCCTCAGTAGTTCTTGTCATTGATGGACACCAAAACACCCACTGGGGAATGCCAGGCCCAAACAGCGATGGCTGCCTCTGACCCGGTTCGCGAAGGTTGTTAAGTTCTAAAATAAGAAGTTCCTTCTGGGGTGCCTGGGTGGCTCAGTCAGTTGAGCGTTCAACTTTGGCTCAGGTCATGATCACATGGTTCATAAGTTTGAGCCCCGCGTCAGACTCACTGCTGTCAGCGTGGAGCCTGCTTCAGATCATCTGTCCCCTTCGCTCTTTGCCCCTCCCCTGCTCACGCACACACACTCTTTTTCTCAAAAATTAAAAAAAAAAAAAAAAAAAAAGAGAGAGAGAGAGAGAGAACTGATCACCAAATCAAGCTGAGGTCTAGAGACCAAGACAATTACATATCATTACATATCATAAAAGCAGACAGATAAGTAAGGAGTGTGGTGGGGGCAGGGAGAACTAAAGAAGGAGGGATCAAAGAAATAAGTTTTCTGAAGTCTACAATAGTTGACAAATCATCAAGACACCTTGCAACAGAATCCATACAGAGATGAAGAATGAGGTATAAGATACTAGAAAGTTCTAGAGGCACCCAGCTAGCTCAGTTGGTGAAGCATGTGCCCCACATTGGGCATAGAGGTTACTAAAAAATAAACTTAAAAAAAAGAAAGAAAAGAAAAAGCTCTAGAAGAATACACAATGAATGGCGGTTTCCTCGGAGGTATCTGAATATTCTACTAATATGTTTCACCTTTACAATTTAAAAAAGGAGAAAACAGAACTATTTCAAAGGCTCAAGGATACATGATCGTCAGGAGTATAAAGTTATCAAACTTTCCTCCATTTCTACAGAGGCCACTAAGTGAAGGAACTGACGTCAAGGCCAGGAAATACCTAGCAGGGCTGGGACCTGAACTTCTTCCTTCAGATCAACGCTGGAGACTTCAATGCTTAAGTGACTGAGAAGATTCTACTGGTGGAGAAAGGAAATGTGAACTCCAAACTTGACTGGCTAGATTCACAAACCAAGATTAGCCACCTTAGAAAAGATCCTAAACTCCCTGAGGGAGGTCCTTAACCTTGCCAGCTCCTAGCAGACACAGGAGCTGCTTGCCCCGTGGACATGGGGAGTCCAAGGAGAGTGCAAACACTTCTCAATCCTTTACATGCTTAGGGCACAGTCTTGCAGCCAAGTGTGGGGCTTCCAGGTAATTCTGGTCTGGTGGCATAGTGGGGGAAAGGACAAAGACTAGGCAAATTGGCACCATCTAGGTGGCTTTACATGAGCCCAAAGAAATTAATGAAGCCACAGATTAAGAATTAGCAAAATTCTTCAAACTTGGGACAGGTGGCCTCAGCAGTCAATTCACATTTACCAAGGCTCTGCATCTGGCCTGTGCAGGACAGTCAAGAGACAAGGGAGCCCACAAGACAGACGTCAAGTCAGCTATGTTGTCAGGAGGGTGGTATGGGATTACCAAGGAAGGAAACGCAACTCAGATAAGGGGAGTTAGGTTCCTGGAGGTAACGCTGGAGCTGAGCGATGAGAGTAAGAGGGAAGGGCTGAAGTAGGATGTTGCAGGCAGAAGGAATGGAAATGTGTGTAGAAATGAAGGGATGACAACACGGGGTGACAGCAAGTAGTTCAATAAGGATGTAGGGCTCGGGGCACCTGGGTGACTCAGTCGGTTGAGTGTCCGACTCTTGATTTTGGTTCCGCTCATGATCTCTCGGTTAGGGAGTTCAAGCCTGGCATCGGGCTCTGCGCTGACAGTGCAGAACCTGCTTGGGATTCTCTCTCTCCCTCTCTCTCTGCCCTTCCCCCACTCACACTGTCTCTCAAAATAAATAAATAACTTAAAAAAAGAAAAAGAAAAAGAGGCCAGCAGGTCCTAGGTCTAGGATGCCAATCCAGGGAGTTTAAATTGCATCCTGATGGGAAAAAAGATGCATGGAAGGATTTCACTTTTTAGACAGACCAGTCTGGTGACTGGAAATGGATTAGGAGGAGGAACTCTGAAGGCAGAGGCTGGTAAAAGGACTATGCCACGAATGAAGGCTGCTGGCAAGAGACAATCCTATGGGAAAACTCAAGATCATCTGAATAGGAGGGAGGCATCTGGCTGGACTCTGGCATCAGACAGAGTGCTTGTCTGGGGCTTTAGGTGAAAGGAGCCACCAATCAAGCATTTGAACTTGACAAAAGCTCCGCAGAAGAGAATACAGCAAATAGGTTGGAATAAAACTAACAGCTCAATTTGGAGCACTGGTTTCCAACAGATTCACTCTGTGTATACACAGACAGCATGTTGGGACACCTCGTCTTTAATCCACCCACAACCAACAATGAGGGACGGTAGGGGGAAATGACTTGCAGAGGCCACCATCTAGATCTATGCCTTTAGCCCCGCCTAGTACTTGCCCTCAGGCTACCATTTGTATTTTTTAATAAGGTCCTGCCCAGCTCCAGACAGAACTTAAAGGCTTGCTTGGAGTGTGAACTGTTTACATGTAAATACACCCCCTGAAGTCTGCCTACCACTCCTGCTTGACAGAGGAGAAATTCTTTTTTGCAGAGCAAAGGCCCATAAATGGAGGCCATCCCAGCCTGGCACAGCATCTCCTGCCTGATTCATCAAGGCTTTGCTGTTCTCACCGGTGATATGCGGTATTTCTCTCCCAGCAAGGGTCTCTCGGCACCCCTGAAAATCTAGGGAATCTATATGGCTCTTTTCTAGAGGAACTGTACCCAGAAAATAACAGATTCAGATTTCGCCACCATTTGAAGAGATGATGAGGATGTACTTACTTAAACACGTCATTCTATGGACACAGCACAGACCAAAAAGCCCGTTGCAATGAGTACTCATCAGCTATAAAATATTCACATAATTCCAGGTGCTGAGAATTAGTTCTTTCGGAGACTGTTCTTGCTTTTCATTATTTTTAGCTTTTGAAATACTTTTTTGACATACAGAAAAACTAGACAGAATTCCTGTATAACTTCACTAGATTCCCCAAATGTTAACATTCTTCCATGTTTATCAGTATTTCTTTATATCTATACATACTTCTTTTTTCCTGAATGATCTGGCATTTGTCCCTAAATACTTCAGAGTGTATTTCCTAAAAACAAGAACATTCTCTTACATCACCACAAAACAATTAGGCAAACTAGGAAATTCACCTTGATAGGATATTATCTAATCTACAGATCTTTTTCAAATTTTACCAACTGTCTCACTAATGTCCTTGAGAGCAAAAGGAAAGAAAACTCTCCCGCTTTCCGATCTAATCCAGAATCCTACATTCCATTTAGTTAACCAGTCTCTCTCTTCCCCTTTAATCTGGAACGAGAATTCTTCGGTCCTTAGTGACACTTGGAAGAGTACAAGCCATTTACTTTGTACAATATTCTTCTATCAGAGTTTGTCTGAGGTTTCCTCATAATCAGACTCACATTACCCACTTTGGACAGGAAGTTCAGACTGCTGGTGTGTCCTTCTCAGTGCATCCTCTCAGGAGGCATGAGCTCTATTTGTCCCATTTCTGGAGCACCAGCTTTGATCTCTTGGTTGAGATACAATCTGCCAGGGCTCTCTAAAGTCTCCGTCTGCAATTAGTTAAAAACTAACTTGGGGGGTGGCAGCACTTGGGTGGCGACTCAGTCAGTTAAGCATCTGACTCCTGATTTCAGCTCAGGTCATGATCTCAGGGTTTATGAGATGGAGCTCGGCACTGGGCTTTGCGCTGACAGCGCAGAGCCTGCTTGAGATTCTCTCTGCCCCTACACCACTTGTGCACTCTCTCTCAAAATAAATAAACAAACATTAAAAAAAATAATAAAATAAAAACTACCTTGGGAAGAGATACCGTTTCTGTTTCACAGCAAACCTTCCCATTAGTTTTAGCATCCATCAAGGATTCGTGACGGAGACAAATTTTACTACTATGGTCATGGTCATATACAGATTTTGCTTTATTCTTCTATGGTGGGGGTGTGGGGGGTGGGGGGAGAACTTCCCCTCCCCCCATCTATTTACTTATTCACTTAAGTATCAATAAGATTCATGGGCTCTTTTTTATTCTGTGGGTTATAATGTTTCTTTGGCCCATATTCTTTTATTTTTATTTTTTAAATTAATTTATTTAAGGATTATAATCTATTGTTTACTTGATCCTCCAACTTTCTCAGATTTCACCAGGAGGAGCCCCTTCAAGTTGACTCCTGTGTCCTTGACATGACCTGTCATTCTTTGAGCGCTTCCTTACTTTCTGGCATAGAATATTCCCAGCTCACCTGTAATTTTCCAACCCAAGCCCCAGAAACAGCCATTTCTCTGAGCTTAGATCTTGGGAGATTAACAATCAGGGTCTGGGCACGACGCGTATTCACGGCTTGCTACCAGAGTGTCTTTGCTTCTCAGCCCTCTCAACAAACAGAACTAGGAAATACATACATATCATGTGAAGACACATACATACACATGTCTATTTGTGTATCTACACAGAAAAACCAGAGTTTACCTGGTGACTCCAATTCCCATCTGATCCCACAGGGCTCTTCCTAGACTCTCCACCTTCCATACTTCTAGGAACTCCCTTTTCTGGCAATAAAAAAACCTGATTCTCATCATTCACAATGTATTTACCGATTTGCTCCATTCTAGAACAAACTAACTAGTTTCAGAATTGCTGACCCATATACCACTGTGAAAAACAAACCAACTAACTTGAGTCCAATATTTGTTTATAGTTCTTTTTTCTTTAGTCTGAAAGTATATATTCAAAAACTACCTGGGTTAGTTCCTTTTTTCCTGCCTCAGTGTAGTAATGGCCCCATTCAAAATAAATACTTAATATGTTGTAAAGTAAGAACACAACGAGTGACTCAAAGCTGTGACACAGGACACGGGATGGCCTTCTCTGTGGCAGTTTCCCTCTAACTGGCTGAGCCTTCAGAAACTGGGGGGCTGCACAAGCATGCAGAGATACCAGCCTCACCTAGTTACTTCCATCCCCTAAATCTGAGCTAGACACTGGGTATCTGTATTTTTCAAATGTTCCCTAAGGGATTCTGACATCCTACCAGTTGGGGAATGACTTGCTATTAAGAATAAAAGCCTGGGGGCGCCTGGGTGGCGCAGTCGGTTAAGCGTCCGACTTCAGCCAGGTCACGATCTCACGGTCCGTGAGTTCGAGCCCCGCGTCAGGCTCTGGGCTGATGGCTCGGAGCCTGGAGCCTGTTTCCGATTCTGTGTCTCCCTCTCTCTCTGCCCCTCCCTCGTTCATGCTCTGTCTCTGTCTGTCCCATAAATAAATAAAAACGTTGAAAAAAAAATTAAAAAAAAAAAAAAAAAAGAATAAAAGCCTGGGGGCGCCTGACTGGCTCAGTTGAAAGAGCGTGTGGCTCTTGATCTTGGGGTTGTGAGTTCAAGCCCCACATTGGGTGTAAAGATCACTTAAAAATCCAATCTTAACAAAAAGAGAGAGAGAGAGAATTAAAGGCTGAAAAGCAGGGCCCTGATGACCTTCCCTCCAGCCAGCTCCCGGCGAGCTCCAGCCTCGCTACACCATGGTCTTGGCGCCAGCGACCTGGTGCAGAGACTGCTCATCCACCTGCTATATTCTTGCCTCTCTTCAGCCCCCAGCAAACCCCTTCTTTTTCTTTAAAATTTTTTTTCTAATGCTTTTTTATTTTTGAGAGAGAAAGATACAGAGTGTGAGTGGGGGTGGGCAGAGAGAAAGGGAGACAAAGAATCGGAAGCAGGCTCCAGGCTCTGAGCTGTCAGCACCGAGCCCGACGTGGGGCTCGAACTCAGGAACAGTGAGATCATGACCTGAACCAAAGTCAGACATTCAACCAACCTGAGTCATCCAGGTGCCCCGCCCCCCTTGTCTTTAAAAGCCAGCTCAGATGTCTCATCCTCTGTGAAGACTTTCCAGCTCCCCAAAGACGGCCAGACCCCCAGTTCCCTGAGCTCCATGGCAGTTTATTACGGAGTAATTCACACAGGCTGGAGAACAGAATAGCACAACACGACCGCCATCTCCACGGCTCTGGTACAGCTCTCCTCAAGAGGAGGAGAACTGTTTATGATTCTCTTTTCCACTGGCAAGGATCGGATGAGGATTCCCAGGCACAGGATCTGGCACATAGCAGGTGCTCAAACAATGTTTGGTTAAGATTATTTTCAGCTTTAATTCTATGGCTCAAAAATGGCCTAAGTACTTTTCCACGACTCATCAGAACAGAGACTAAGAAAGTTCAGATTGCCAAGGATTCTCTGCTAAGTAATTCTCATCTTGTGATGAAGGCCATTTCTTCCTGCTCTGGGCTAAACCTGCATGGTATTGGTTCATGCTGGTACGTGAATGCTGTTTCCATACTAGACCTGATATTTTTAGCACTCCTGTTATGATAAACTCACAGTAACCTCAAAAAGAACAAATCAAAGTCAACTTTTTGCCACAGGAAACCAGCTCACGCTTAATGTTTTGCAACATGCCATGGGAGAATAATAAAAAGATGAGACCTTTTGCTCACAGATGGTGAGGCCAACTCTCAAGATAGTGGAAAAATGCAGCAGGAAGCATGCAGTCTGGCCACTGTCTTATGAAGTAAACTGGAAAAACACTCGACACCCAAACGAGGCAAACACACACACACACACACACACACACACACACACACACACCCACCCCCAGGGCAGCTGCTTCATCAGAGGCTGTTGTGAATGGGGTGGTAAGAAACTCCTCCGTGTGAGGGGCAGGCCAGGGCGATGTGGGAATCAAGAGTCTGATGGGTGCCTAGAGGAGCAGGCTGGCAAGATGGTCCTCCAGGGACATCAGCGGGCAGGCCCTTCTCCCTCTAGAGGGGAGCAAATGACCAGAGGAGCCCGAGTCAGTCACTAGGGCAAAAAAATATTTCTTTATGGAACACCTACTATATGCTCCACAGGGCAATGGGGACACAAAGTCAGGTTCCCTGTGAGGTCTTCTCAGGTGTACATCATAGCCAAGCAAGCACTCCATCCTCATAAGGAACTCCTAAGGTTTCATGAGATGTGTAAGACACCATCCTAGAAAGGCTCTCGGGAACAAATTCCAAGGCCTAGGAAAAACTGAAAACAACCTACATGGCCTTTTAAGATGAAACGTCACAAACAATGGTACACCCAAAGGAACACTACACATCATGCAGCCAACAAGACATGTGAGATCACTCTATATATGCTCCAAGATCTCTCCAGATCGTGTAAGGCCATCCGGTGAAAAAAAGCAAGCTGCCCGACAGCGTTGAAAAGTTTGGTTACATACACACATGCATGATTGTAATTGTTAATCATTTTGCAAGAAGACAGGCAACAAATTCTTAGTAGTTTCCCTGACAAATTGGAAGAGGTGTGGAAATAGGGAGGGCTTAATGAAGAAAACTTACTTTTTTACATCATTGGGAATTCTCTGAAAACTGCTTACTGTGATATTATTCCCAACAAAAATAAAACTCAAGTGTTTTTTAGGGAAGGAAGAAAACTATCTGGGTCAGAATTCAGAGCACCTCTGTGCCTAATATATATTTGAACCAGGGTTTTTTGTACTGTAGTGGCCATCCTATTTCCCTAAAAGGCAGAGCTCCTGATCTGAAAGGTAACGAAATCACTTAGAGGTGCATATAACAGATGTGAAGAGCAGAGTCCATGGGTCAAACAGACCTCATGGTCTCAAATCCTGGTTCTGTCTATAAAACCAAGCATATGCCTGAGCAAATCACAGCCATGCTCGACCTTGGTCTCTTTCAACAAAGCGGGACAACAACCACACTTCAAAGGATGTCATGATAATGGAAGACAATATGTCGGATGCTCAGCATGGTGCCAGGCAAGGCAGCAAGTAGTGAAATGCACAATAACCACTCTCACATGCCACATGAAAACCACAGTAGTGTCTAGAAAGTTGACCGTTCACCTGGATATTCCCCAAGGCCATCCCACACCCTGAAGTCAAATGTTAACACTGTTTGACTTTATAAAACAAAAGCAAGGCCATTTTATCAACGTTTTTTTATTTTTATTTTTTGGGACAGAGAGAGACAGAGCATGAACGGGGGAGGAGCAGAGAGAGAGGGAGACACAGAATCGGAAACAGGCTCCAGGCTCCGAGCCATCAGCCCAGAGCCTGACGCGGGGCTCGAACTCACGGACCGTGAGATCATGACCTGGCTGAAGTCGGACGCTTAACCAACTGCGCCACCCAGGCGCCCCTCAAGGCCATTTTAGAATTACATCTATTTCAGGTATACAAACCTTGACTTAAAACAAACAAACAGCTGGGGTGCCTGGGTGGCTGGGTCAGTTAAGCGTCCGACTTCAGCTCAAGTCATGATCTCATGGTGAGTTCAAGCCCCACATCAGGCTCTGCGCTGACAGCTCAGAGCCTGGAGCCTGCTTTGGATTCTGTGTCTCCCTCTCTCTGCTCGTGCTCTGTCTTTCTCTCTTTCTCTCTCAAAAATAAGTAAACATTAAAAACAAAATAAAAAAAAAAATACAAAAATCTCTGGGAACGCAAGCTGGTGCAGCCACTCTGGGAAAACAGTATGGAGACTCGTCAAAAAACTAAAAATAGAACTACCCTATGACCCACCAATTGCACTACTACGTATGCGGTTTCAAAGGGGCACATGCACCCCAATGTTTATAGCAGCGCTATCAACAATAGCCAAAGTATGGAAAGAGCCCAAACGTCCATCGATGGATGAACGGATAAAGAAGATGTGGTAAACACATATATAGCGGAGTGTTACTCTTCGGCAATCAGAGAATGAAATCTTGCCATTTGCAACTACGTGGATGGAACTGGAGGGTATCATGCTAAGCGAATAGACAAGAGAAAGACAAATATATGATTTCACTCCTATGAGGACTTTAAGATGCAAAACAGATGAACATAGGGGAAGGGAGGCAAAAATAATATAAAAACAGGGAGGGAGACAGAACATAAGAGACTCTTAAATATAGAGAACAAACTGAGGGTTACTGGAGGGATTGTGGGAGGGGGGATGGGCTAAATGGGTAAGGGGCACTAAGGAATCTACTCCTGAAATCAGTGTTGCACTAGATGCTAACTAATTTGGATGTAAATTTTAAAAAATAAAAAGTAAAACAAGTTAAAATTAAAAAAAAATCTCAGTCCTCCTCAATATCTGGTCAGAAAATATTCTGAAGAAGAGTCAAAAGAGAATATTAAATAGTATAGAAGTCGTGCCCCTGACACTCACCTCTCCCATTTACCATCTCATTACCTTTCTTAGAGCTGAGGAAAGGCAGGGTTATTTATCCCTTAGCTCCCTTAAGCCCAAGTCAGTAACCTAGATTGGAAGCTCACATACCAAAGGTTAAGCCAGCTGAGCTAGGCGCGGAGCTGTGATCTGAGCTCAGCTCTGGTAGTCCCCAAAGTCTGTGCTTTTTCCATGACACGAGACCATCAGCCTCTATTCGGGCTGTGCTTTTATTGCTATGGTTAGCAATCAAAACAGACTGGGCAAAAATAATGATTCTAGTTAAAAGTGAACTTCAGGACTACCTAGAGGATATTCTGTTTGAATTAATGAAATGATTTCTAGAACTCTTTTAAAAGAAGCACACTTAGAATAAGTAAATATTCTGGTATAAATCATAGGTCAATAAAGTTGTTAATTAAGGAGCTCCTGATTGACTCAGTCTGTTAAGCGGCTGACTTCAGCTCAGGTCATGATCTCGCGGTCCCTGAGTCCAGCCCCACGTCGGGCTCTGTGCTGACAGCTCAGAGCCTGGAGCCTGCTTTGGATTCTGTGTCTCCCTCTCTCTCTGCTCCTCTCCCACTCACACTCTCTTGCTCTCTCTCAAAACTAAACAAAGAAAATTTTTTAAAAAGTAAATAAATGTGACACTATTCCAAAATAAAAAATAAAAAAGTTATTAATCGAAAGTATAAAAATAATAAACAGAAATACAAGCCACAAGAAGTTCGTATTTTATTGGATACACTGATTATTTAGACTGAGAAAAGATTTTAGCGATAGGCTCGCCAACTTAGTCTTATCATCTTATAAATGAGGGGACAAAGTCCTAGAGAGGCAAGTTATTTGCCCAAGGTTACAAAGACAATTGATGGCAAGTGTATTTGGCAGAAGGAAACCTCCCACGTAGGAGCTGGTACGCTCTGCTGCGTGAATCCAGTGAGGTCAAATTACAGGACACTTTCATAGCTACATGAATGGCTGGGCAGAAAAACTGAAAGAAGGGGTGCCTGGGTGGCTCAGTCAGTTAAAACGTCTGACTTCAGCTCAGGTCATAGTCTCATGGTTTGTGAGTTCAAGCCCCGCACCAGGCTCTCTGCTGTCAACACAGAGCTCGCTTCGGATCCTGTCCCTCCCTCTCTGCCCCTTCCCTGCTCATGCTCTCTCTCTAAAATAAACACTTTTAAAAAATCCAAAGATTTCTTTGGATGTAAGATGAAGATGATACACTCATAGAGTCAGGTTCATACCTACAGGAGGAGGGTTCTAAGCTGCTGGCGTAACTAGGTCACAAGGGCCATTTCCCTCTACTTCCAGGACTTTAGTCCAGTAGGCAGCGGAGGGTGTTAATCAAGTACGCATTCTCGGAGAAGCTCCCAGAAACCAAATTGGCCCTCGAGCTCACTGCACCTGGAGCACTCCCTGTAGCTCCAGTTGCAGCCCTTCTGCAAAGATACAGCAGACCCCAGAGACCAAGTGAACACATCAGCAGGGATGCATGTAGGACACCACACACGAAAAGTCAGAACCTGTCATCTGCTGCAGAGAGAAAAGCCCAGGCAAGGTTGTGACGGATCTCCAAAAACAGCCAGGAAGGGCACAGGGTGTGGGGTGAAGGCACCAGCCCCCGAAGAGTCAGGAGACGTGGGTGTGAAACCCACACTACAGCACTAATTTGTTCTACAGTGACGGAGACTCCCTTCCCCTCTCGTGTCACTCACTGCAAGGGTTCTGAGGCTTAGGGAAACTGGTCTGACAATCTGGACTCGCTGGCCGACGATGAGGGTCCTTCATAGCCACGTCTGCCACAGGTGAGGCGGGGAGAGGGAGAAGTGGCAAGCCCACACCTGTCATTCCTGGCCTAGAGGTGATGTGGGCCCGCCTCCTTCTAGAATTCTATGACCGTTACAGAACCGTACATGGGAAAAAGATTAAGATAGTACACTGTATGGTATGTTTCTTACTACAGTAAAAAAGTTTCTATGACTGTTAACTAATGGACATCGTTCAAATCCAAAGCCCTGAACCTTGAAACCGAAAACGTAACTAGTACCACTTAGAAGAGAGAAGTAAACAAACACAGGGGATGTATTACCCAACAAAGTGTCATAGGCAGAAAATTAAAAAGCAGTGGGAATAGCGTCTCAAGTATGGAATTAAGGGAAACTGAGTCAATCCCAAAACTTCTCTGCAGTTGCAAAGTACTCATGCCAAAAACAAAAACCCCAAAACAAAACCAAAGCCCCCAACTTCACAGACAACGCAGGTCTCTAGGACTTCCTCACTTTGCGTGGAGCCTTTTGCCCGTATACAAGCCTCACAAAAATCCCATGAGGCAAGTGCTATTAACACCCCCAAGGTCAGAGGTGAACTTGAGTGAGCTTTAGGGAATTTAACTCTGTGGCTATCAGCCACCAAAAATAATGACAAAACCAGGACTGAGAAACCAGATCTGTTCTGAACAACCGTGCACCACTGCCTGCCGTAGAGGTCACAGCACTAAAACGACAGCTTCTTCCTCGCGACGCTCTATTCCCCCCGCCCCTTGTAACTTCTGACGGTGAAGGCCAGCAGCGCCCGGATTAAATACAGACTTTCCCCCCCACACTGTTTCCAGGTTACTAGTTCTGCCTTCCCGCCTCAGTGACGGCCTCCCAAGGGCAGGGATGACTGCAGGTCTGGGCCTTCATCGGTCCGTGCCTTTTACAACAGCTGTACGCAGGGACCGGCAGCTGCTTCACACGAGTGTGGCGAGGGTCCCATAAGCTCCTATCTAGAAGCACTCAGAATGGAGCCGGGCTGCTGCTCTCACGGGTCTCACACGGTATTAGGTGTCAGGGTCCTACCTCCCTTGTCACCGCCAATCGGCATCCTCTTAGATAAAACACTGAGCCTTTCTAGGTCTCTGTTTCCTCACCTCAAGAGACCAAGCTGGGGAGAACTCCCACCCTGTCTACCTCACAAGGGTGCTGTGATGAGGAGATGGGAGGAGAAAATACTCTAGAAGCTGCAAAGGGCTAGATCACGTTCTCACCATGACGCTGCTGACACTAGCGGCTGGATAACCTTGTTCGTCGGGGGCTGTCCGGCACCATGGATATTTAGCAACATGCCTGCCCTCTCCCCACCCCACCTGCCCCCAGCCCGAGCGACCAAAATCACCTGGACACTGCTAATGCCCCCTGGCGGGCAAAACTGCCCTCAGCTGAGTATCACCCGATTTTGGTAAGCTCAAATACCAGACGACCGCTTTTATAAGCCGCAGCCAGAACTGCTCAGGCTATACCCCAAGGCTCTGCAAACTAATGGCCACTGTTTACTGAGGGCTCTCGAAGTGCCAGGCACTGATGATCAGCTTCTCCCGATGGCACAGGCCCCAAGCTCATGCTGAACCCTGGACTGGAGAGGGTATTCCCTCGCTTGCTGCTCTGTCCCAGTCCAGGGAAGGAGCTGTTTTCTGAGTCCTAGCAGACTCACCTGCGTAAGACTCGTTCCCACCTAACCCACTGGATGATTTCTACACAAATGGATACTAAGTGCTCTGAACTAGTTCTTCCCAACCCCGATCTGGCGAACATCACTGATAACATGGGAAAAGCTTTCTTCCTAGCTAATGAAGACATAAACCTTAGCCTCCTCCAATCTTCAGTTTATTAAGAAGTTTTATACAGTTTTACATATTTCCATTTCAATCTATACACACAGCGCCTGGTTTTGTGTAGCTATCACAAACAGCCACATCTGTCCTGATATGGGGTAGGAGGTGTTCCCAGAGTCTGCGCAGACAACTAGAAGGAAGGAGGTGGGGATGTGGCTCCTTACCCAGCCCTGGAGAAAGGAAGGCTGAAGACTGTCCAAATGCGCCCAAAATTACATTTCTGCAAACTTTACAAATACAAACGACAGGTCGACCTCAGTCTCCCTGAGAATGGGTCAGGGTTACGCAGAGCTCAGTGAGGGGCCTCATCTCCATCCACCTGGATGTTCTCGGTGGGGGGGGGGCACTGAGAACCAGCTTGTGAGGAGCTCGACTTGGGGCAAACACCAAGAAATCCCTTGGACTGTACAGCCAAACCCGCAGCAATCTGAGCACATGGCGCTCATCCGGAAGCTCTGCTCTAAGCCCTCACCTTGAAGGAGAAAGTAATCCGAAGCTGTGCGCTTCAGAGCGGCCTTCGCTTTCTCACTGCTCCAGTCCACCTCCAGCGCTTCCTTCACGGAGCAGAAGACCACTTTCTGTTGAAAAAAGGCAGAACTGGTTAGGAAGAAAAAATGTCGGCTTTAACATTTTTTTTCTTTTCAACGTTTATTTATTTTTGGGACAGAGAGAGAGCATGAACGGGGGAGGGGCAGAGAGAGAGGGAGACACAGAATCGGAAACAGGCTCCAGGCTCTGAGCCATCAGCCCAGAGCCCGACGCAGGGCTCGAACTCACGGACCGCGAGATCGTGACCTGGCTGAAGTCGGACGCTTAACCGACTGCGCCACCCAGGCGCCCCAAAATGTCGGCTTTAAATTACAAGGCAGTAGCTCTTCACCTTGTAGGAGAAATGTGATTATTCAAGGTTTACTGTTTGTTAAAGGAAGCTGAGGACCACTCAAATCCAATAAACATTTATTAAGCACTTACTGTGTGGCTCCTCTGGGCACTGGGGACACAGCAATGAGTGACACATACTCCCTGCACTGAAAGAGGTCAGAGCAAAGCTAAAAGACCCAGTTCCACTCTGGCTCTCCTGAATTCTGTGTTCACACCTCAGACATACCTGCATGAGTAAGCAAGTGTGTGTGCCTAAAAATATTCAAGAAAACATTCTAACAGTCAAAAGAAAAATTAAATAGGTCTCAGTAGAAAAATGATTCGATGATAACGATACCAATAAATACAAGCAAAATACAAAGCAGAAAAACAAATAAGGGTTATGGAACGAAAGCGTCAGGCTGTGGGAATGGAAAGGCATTTGCAAAAGCCCTGTGGTAGAAGGAAGCATGGCTGAAACCTATTATGCTAAATGAAATGATCTTGAAAACTGCCATCACAGAGTTATATTTTAAAATACATATAAACAATTAAATATGAGTAAGAAAGTGGTTTTCCTTTTACTTTCCTAAATCATTCAGTCCAAAAGCCAAAGGCTGGGACTAAGGAAGGGTAGGGAACAGAGTGTGAGTGGAGGGGCTGAGTGGCCTGATAGGGATAGAGCAGAGCAACGGAGGAGGGGCGGCACTGGGAGACTGACTCCCCCCAAGGACTTCTGCAACAAGTGAATATACGGGAAACCCAGGGTTCTCACTGTCAGAGAAGACAGTCCTAATTGTGGAAAGGGAAAAAACGAGAGTAAAGCCTGTGGTGGGCTACTGGTGTGAACTCATTTTCAATATATATATATAGACAAGAAAGTAAACGTAGATGCAAGCGTGTCTGTGTACACACGCAAATATAGTAAAACTTTGGATTGCAAATAAGCTGTTCTGCGAATGTTCCACAAGACAAGCAAACATTTCTAATAAATTTTAACTTGATAAACGAGTGATGTCTTGCAACACGAGTAGTCTGTGCCATTGAAAGTCACATGATCACAGCTGAGCCAATGGTTCTTTGAATTTGCTTTGATATACAAGTGCTTTGGATTACAACCATGTTTCTGGAATTAATCATGCTCACAAACCAAAGTTTGACAGAGCTATGTCCATGGACAAGGTATCAAAGCGACGATGCCCTGACAGCAGTGAGAACACGTAACAGCCAGATGGTTTCTAACCCCCACCAGAGAAATAGTTCTCTTTGGAAACATGGCTGATTTTGAAGCTGGGGCAGAGTCCATGTACTACTGTGCCTAGAATAAGTAAGCGCGCAAAGAATGACGGGGAGGTATAGAGAGGAAACAGGAGCCAACATAAATAAACTTAAATAAACTAGAATTCATTAGTTATAAATCTAAAATTAACTATTACTGTGACCCCCACACCCCTGCGAACGTGGCACTATGAGCGGCACAGAGCACACGGCCTTCCGCTTTCGCACCCTCGGTGCCCTCCACACCCTGCCTGCCGTGACCCTGGGGGCTGAGGGTGGGCATGGGCTCTGCTCCACTCTCCCTGCGTAAACTCAGACAAACACGAATGGTATTTGAAAACAAGAGAAAACGGTATTTGAACAGTGGGAATCAGCAATTTTGCACAGAACTGTAGTCTAACTGAAGCTGGGACAAAATCGAACACATAAGATGAGTTTGGTGCTTTGGAAAATGTGAAAGCTGCTAGTGATGTCTACTCCCCTCTATCAGAAGTAACTGAAATTAATGAAGCTCTTGCAGAAAACCCAGGACTTGTCAACAAACCTTCTTATGAGGATGGTTGGCTGATCAAGATAATATTCGAGAATCCTTCAGAACTGCATGAATTAGCGAGTGAAGAAGCATATGAGAAATACATAAAATCTGAGGAATAAAAATGGAACCCCTAAATTGACTAGCATGAAACAAAAATAAAATAAAAGCAATTAACAAAGTTTGATGAAGAATACGGTACTTACGCGTTTTCAAAATACCTCTCTGAAAATTACATATTATTGCACAGGGCAGAGAGGAATTGTTTTCAAAGGAGAAATCGACCTTGAATAATCCTACTCTGAAATCAAAGTTAACACTGCCAGTAAAGGAGCACGTGGAAGCCAGCACCAGACCACAGGATGGGATGAGAGGCACCCACACTCTGGTGTGTCTGCCCAAGGTGTGCAGCTAGGATCTAATCATGAGAGAACATCAGACAAAGCCAAACTAAGGCACATTTTAAATTTTTACAAAATAACTGCCTTGTAATCTTCAAAAGCATCATGAAAATCCAGATAAATGCATGATCCTGAACTGGATCCTTCTGTCATTAAGGGCATTATTGGAACAACTGGTAACAGCTGAAATGGGTCTGCGGTAGATGGCAGTGATGTATTCATTTGAATTTTCTGATTTTGAAGTTTGGTTTGATTTCTCTATGGAGAATGCCTTGTTTGAGAAAATGCAAACTGAAGTATTTCAGAGTGATGGATGGACCCCTTCCTTATTCTCAAATCGTTCAGAAAAAAATGGTTCTCAGTACTAACTACTATTATAAAGTTTGAGATGGTATGTGCATTACAAGTAATTTCAAACTTCCAGAGATATAGGTCTCTTTTTCTCCTTCCTTTTCTCACTACATATACACACCACACCTCAGATATTTAAAACAGAAAAGAGACACAGCATAATTTAGAAGGCTAAGTGAACCAAGATCTAACTGCTCCCAGGCAGTTGCACGGTCTGCTAAGGACCAAAATGGAATTGACAGATGAAAGTTCAAATAGCTAGTGAAGATGAAACAGTCAGGTTTTTAAAAATGTTTTTTTAATGTTTATTTTTGAGAGAGAGAGCTAGAGAGAGCTAGAGAGAGCATGTACAAGGTGGGGGGCGAGGGGAGGATCCAAGGCATCTGTGCTGACAGCAGAGAGCCTGATGCAGGGCTCTAACTCATGAATCGCGAGATCATGACCTGATCCAAAGTCAGAGACGAAGTCAAAGGCTCACGGACTGAGCCACCCAGGCACCCCTGAAACAGTTTTTAAGGTGGCTTTCTGCTTCCCCCATAAATACTCCTTTGGGGTTTAAACCCACCGTAAAAGTTAGTATACAAATATTTGTCCTGACCTCAAACCTTTTGGTCAGTGGGTCTGTTTGACCTCAAAAGTCAAGTCAAATAATCAGCTGACTGACATTTATTGCCTGATACAGACTGCCAGATCCTTCCTAAGTCTTACAAAACGATAAAGCCAGCCGCAGTCTGGGAACACCATCACAATGATGACATAAACTCTCACTAGCTTTCATAAACTACCTAGATTTTAATTCGGAATTTTTGTAGTTTACTTGGCTAAGAATTCACTAATTTGTTAGGTCACACTATGACAAACAAGGAAAAAACAAACTGAGTCTTAGTCCCAGGCAGGCCTACCTCTAAACTTTCAGGGCCCAGGTTTTGTAAAAGTACAAACGGAGGGGCACCTGGGTGGCTAAGTCGGTTGAGCGTCCGGCTTCGGCTCAGGTCATGATCTCACAGTTCGTGGGTTCGAGCCCCGCATCAGGCTCTGTGCTGACTGCTTGCTCAGGGCCTGGAGCCTGCTTCAGATTCTGTGTCTCCTTCTTTCTCTGCCCCTCCCCCGCTCACGCTTTGTCTCACTCTGTTTCTCAAAAATAAATGTAAAGGGGCGCCTGGGTGGCTCAGTCGGTTAAGCGTCCGACTTCGGCTCAGGTCATGATCTCGCAGTCCGTGAGTTCGAGCCCCGCGTCGGGCTCTGTGCTGACCGCTCAGAGCCTGGAGCCTGTTTCAGATTCTGTGTCTCCCTCTCTCTCTGACCCTCCCCCCCGTTCATGCTCTGTCTCTCTCTGTCTCAAAAATAAACGTTAAAAAAAAAAATTTAAAAAATAAAAAAGTCTCTGAGCTTTAATTTCTATAAAAAAAATAAATAAATGTAAAAAAATTAAAAAAAAAAAAAGTACAAATGGAAACCCGTATCACAACTACATATTTAGGTATACGTCACACTAACAATTAAAAAAATAAAGTATACTGTATTCTCCTGCCTTGACAGATATACGTTCTTCATTACCACCTGGAAGACAGGGTTCAAATGTGGAATCCTCACACTCCTGGGACGTTCTATGTCAGAATGAGATGCACTAGAAAGCTGGTCCTCACCCCCTCCTCCCCCTTTCTTCCCACCTCTGGCTCTGTCCCACAAGGCAAGAGGCTGTGCAACTTGGGTGTGGCCACCCAGGCCACTCTTCTTGACTAAAACACCTGCCCTTCAGGCCTAGGTATGTGGACATTGTTGCAAAGTTTGCACTCCAAAGGCAGATCAGGGAAGAAGCTCACCAAAGCCTGGGAAGTAAGCCTGGGACTGTTTGGCAGGAGATTCCAGGGGTCCCAAGTATCCACAAGGGAGTCCAGGACAGAGGGGTGGGGGGGATGGACTCCAGATGGACATATCTCCTTAATCCCATGGAATTCTCACTCTGCGAGGGGAACGGCTGGTAGGAGGCCAGGGTGGGACCTTCTAGAGTACTAGGGCCAGGGACAGAGGCCCTCTTTCCTCCCCAAGTCTAAGGGCAGAACGACTCACAATGTTGCTAGTAACTTGTGAACTCAGACAAATGAATTTACCTCTCAGGCCTGTCTGTGGCAGACAACTTTTAGGGGGGTGTCCTGGTATTTGGGGAGGCGGGCCCTACTAGCCTCATCTGATATGTGTACCAGCCCTCCAGCCACAAGTGACAGGGCCAAAGGTAGGTACACGGCCCGAGTCACACCAACCAGATTCTTTATTCTGGGAATCAAGAATCTGAAAGTTAAAAACAGGCATGTGAAGGGCAGGCAGGACTCTTTACAGAAAAGCTAAATTCCTACAGCCTCCAAGTCTCCCCATCTGGCCTGGTCTTTCCCCTTCCCAGGTCACAGTAGTTCTAATGCCTCTTGTGCTACTCCAGGCTGCCTCTAACATAATGTCCCATTTTTTGGTTCAAACTGTTCAAAGTCTACTACCACTGGGGCGCCTGGCTGGCTCAGTCGGCAGAGTATGCAACTCTTGATCTCAGGGTTGTAAGTACAAGCCCCACGTTGCAGGTAGAGATTACTTAAAAATAAAATCTTAAAACGCGCGCGCGCGCGCACACACACACACACACACACACACACACACAGTCTACCACTGTCATTTGTAACAATTGAAAATAAAAAAAAACAGGAGTGCATGGCTGGCTCAGCTAGTAGAGCATTCGACTCCTGATCTAGAGGTCATGAGTTCGAGCCCCATGTTGGGTATAGAGATTACTTTAGAAAACCAAACCAAACCAAACGTAACCATGTCACCTAATCTATACTACAACAAATGCAAACGGTGGTACCCATCTTATGCACCCAACACTGGATTTACAATGTGAAAAACATGCTTAATGTCACCTACAGAGAAAGAACAGTCTTTCAGATGAAGCACCCAGCAGTGCCTGCCAGGTAGCGGCAAAACTACTTGAATGAACACACTGTAACAGGTAACTTTCACATCTCACTCACCCCTCCCACTTCTCCATGCCCTCAGCTCATGGATCTCTCTGGGTAGAATGCCTGACTCACTTCCCTCCACTATCCATTTCTTTTCCGGACAATTCTGAGTCTTAAAGATCTCAATCTGATAGTCTAGTTAAGGCTAAGCCCTCTTATTCCTCTCCTCAGATGGGTATCAGCTTCCTGAGGCAGGGACCAGTGAAAGGCACAGCCCTGCATAGAATAGACTGTCAATAAAAATCTGCGAGCTGATAGGATCCAACCTGCTTTTCATTTGCTAAAAAGCCCAACAGTAAATATAAAAGATGAACTCTCCCACACCGTTGGACAGACATCAAATTGTAGGGCTGTGCTGAGCCACTCCAAACAGCGGGCAAGTACAAATACATCAACGCAACAGGAGCAGGTTTAACACTCCGAGGCAAGATGAAATCAGCAAACCAATACAGCCTCTTAAAACCACACTCTCCAAAGCAGACTATCCACTCCTGTGCTTACAGAAAATACGTTGAGCAAAAAAACAAAAAAAGCAAAGACGATACACATGTAAGTCATGTGTATATAAGATCACTATGTATTTCTCATATGTGTATGTGTGTTAATTAGAAATCCATGGGGCGCCTGGGTGGCGCAGTCGGTTAAGCGTCCGACTTCAGCCAGGTCACGATCTCGCGGTCCGTGAGTTCGAGCCCCGCGTCAGGCTCTGGGCTGATGGCTCAGAGCCTGGAGCCTGTTTCCGATTCTGTGTCTCCCTCTCTCTCTGCCCCTCCCCCGTTCATGCTCTGTCTCTCTCTGTCCCAAAAATAAATAAACGTTGAAAAAAAAATTTTTTTTTTTAAAAGAAATCCAATTGTATCACATACTGGAGTAGAAGGAATACTGAAAGGAATGTGTAATTATTGGGGAGCAAGGTTCATGTTTTCTCAACTTGTTCTGCATCTTCCAATTTTGGGACTGTAAACGTATCTTACTTTAAGAAGCAGCCTGAACATCTATAATAAGGGATACA
The DNA here is from genome assembly GCF_014898765.1 of Herpailurus yagouaroundi. Taxonomy (NCBI): domain Eukaryota; kingdom Metazoa; phylum Chordata; class Mammalia; order Carnivora; family Felidae; genus Herpailurus; species Herpailurus yagouaroundi. The sequence goes on along the minus strand of NW_024412451.1, from coordinate 3,703,455 downwards.
GCTCTGGCTGTAAAGCTAAATGTAAATCTTTGAAACGACTTTGAAAACTACAGATTTCTAGGCTGGATTTCGACACCTACTCGTGGGAGTCTATAGTTTTCAAAAACATTCTAACAAATGACAACCGCCATCCAAGACAAAGCTGTCACACTCAGCAGAGTGGCAAAAGAGACTGAAGTTACCAAATGTTACCATTACATACTGCTGATTCTGGAATGTGAATTGATAAAACTACTTGCAAGTAATTTAGCAGGTCTGGTAAAGTTGAAGCTGCACATACCCTAATTTCCCTCCTAAGTATACGCCCCAGAAAAATCACACATTTACCCAAGGAGATTATCTTTTCTCTCTCTCTCTCTCTCTCTCTCTCTCTCTCTCTCTCTCTCTCTCCCCTCCTTCCCCTGCCCTCAACTGCGGCACCATTTGTAACAGAAAAAAATTACACACCCACATGCCCATCAATAGAAAAATGGATAGATAGTAATATATTCACACAACACTCTACAGCAAAAAAACAAAAAACAAAATAAGAAAAAATGTCCTGCGTTGCTGTCCAAGATTACTCACTATCATGATGAAAATGTTCTGTATCTGTGCTTTGCGATACAGATGCCATAGCCACATGTGTTTGGTGAGCATTTGAAATGTGGCTAGGGAGACTGAACTAAATTTTTTAATTTTATTTTAGTCCATTTTAATTTAAATAGCCATACGTGGCTAGTGGCTACCATAATGGAAAGCAAAGTCCTAGAACTGCGTGCAAACACAGATGGCCTCACAAACATAAGGCTGCTCTTAAAAAGCAGGTGGCAGCATGCATACAATATTAAACTGATTGGTAAGAAGTTAGAAAGCATACCAAACAATTCTATACTGCTTGGAAATACATATGTAGCAAGAAGAAATGGGTGGGAATGAGAACCACAATTGAGGACAGTGGTTACTTACGTTGGGGAGGGAGAGCCAGGGGGTCAGGGGGCCCTGACCAAGCTGGTCAAGTTGAGTGCTTGAAATCAGGTGGTAACTACATGGTAGTTAGCTCTATCATTCTTAATTTATACCTGCATCACATTCCAGCGTTAGATTTACAAACATGGGTTAAGATGCCGCATCAAGCAGGGCTATAACCGCCCCTCCCCCTTCCGGGTACTTTCGAAAATCCACACAAACATACCAGCCCTGGAGAGAAGACAGAGAAGGAACACGCAGACTGGCACAACAGGACAGGAAATGTTTTGATTTTTAAGTTGGGACAGTGTTTTATTGTCATGTTCTGTAATCTGTATTGATGTATTATTTTGGGGTATCAAGTATCACAATAAAAAGACTGGATTGTGATGTGATGCTGGGAGAGACCCGCCTCCCCTCATCTCTAGACAGACCCCCCCCACCAAGACAGCAGCAGCACCCACACCCCACCGGCCACCACACACACAGAACCGTCCTACGTGGGAAACCTATCAGCACTCCACCCAGCACTGCAATCTGCACCCTGCATCTCCTGCCCCGGGCCCCCAAACCAGGTGATTCTGACAATTAGCACAGTATTGAACACCTCTGGCCTAAAGGTCTTGGTCTAGGCAACCCCATGAACTTACTTCTAAATATTCCTGGCCAAGCCCCCCTGTTCTCTTTAGAACTGTGTTCTCTCAGCCCAGCTCAGATAATCTAAACCATTATAACCAATGTATTAGGAAGTTAATACATTCGGTTGATCACAAAGAAAATCGATTCGGAAATTCTTTTTTAAAATCACGATCTTGGGGCGCCTGGGTGGCTCAGTTGGTTGAGCTTCCGACTTTGGCTCAGGTTGTGATCTTGTGGTTTGTGGGTTTGAGCCCCAGCTGGGCTGCTGCTGCTGTCAGCGCAGAGCCCACTTCAGATCCTCTGTCCCCCTCTCTCTGTCCCTGCCCTGCTCCCACTCTCCCCCCCCCCCCAAAAAAAATAATAATAATAGTAATAATAAAATAAAATAAAATGACAATGATCTCCTCCAAAGCCAACACACTATGTCACAGGAGCAGCCACATCACACTGAACAAACATTTCCCGGGTAGGACCGTGCCCGGTGCTATACTAGGAACACGGTGGCGAACAGATCCGCCCTGCCCTACAGAGCTTGGACTCTAGTGGGAGAGACCCTAACAAGTCCCTCGTTGTGCCAAACCCAGATGCCACCTAAAAGAGGAAGGCTGAAACCAGTCTGTCCCTGGAATGTTCCCTTCAGGACGGGGGTGAGAGGAGATGAATTGTCCATAAACTGCTCAGAAAGGGGGATCAAAATAACGAATCACTATTCAACTGTGGAATTTCACAACTGATTCATGACAAGAGTATTAACAGGGCCCAAATTAGTCCCCTACTATTTCAGAAACAGAGGTGAAATTAAATCTGTATTTCTTAGCATGTCCCAAACAAATCCTACTTTATCTTTAATTTTTAAAGAGCTGTTATGGAGAGCAACCACCACCAGTCATCTACTGGTGTCTGGCAGCATCTAACAATAAAGGAGACCTTTCACCCTAAAGGTTTTTCCAGAAAGGTCCCAAGTTTTGCATATTTTATCCCATCATCCCCATAAAACTTCAAATTATCCTAGAAACTCCAAGAGGATTCACCTTTTAAGTCGCAGGGCAAGCCAGTGCCCTCAGCCCCTGTGCCCCCCTCCAAATCGGTCCCATCGATCTCGGGCAGGTCAAGGAACTTCTCTTAGTGACCGCTGTACGTGGAGACGACAGGACTGGAGGTGCTTCCCTGCACCCAACAGAGGCCCTGCACACAGTAGGCATTTTACAACTCACAGATGCAGAAAGAGCTGGCTGTCTGGGGGTGAGGGAAGCCAGACTCATCCTGTTCCTACATCTGTGCTTTCTGTCGGTCCTATCTCCTGTGACTAAATGCCCGTCCCGGCTTCGGTGCTTGGCAAACTGTCCTTCACGTGCCGCCTCTAACAACTCTTCCTCTGGGAAACCTTTCTGGACAGTTCTCTATCACAAAACTACTGCTCTCTCCTTATCTATTGTGCACTGATGTCTCCCCATCAGGCTCGTGCCCAAGACCTGATTCTGATGAAGTCTGTCTCCTACCTTTTCCTGGGCACCAAAGGAAGCAAACCACTGAGCACCTACCTCTGGGCTATGCGTTTTCCCACTGTTGTATTTATCATGATGACACATGTGTTAGAAAGGCCCAATATCCTCCAAAGCGGTGTGAAAACCACAAGCTCTATTTTTCCTCTTTGTTTTTTAAGCGTTTCTAATTTAGGAGCACAATGTGTACCTTGAAGCAAACGTGGCTATACAACATTTGGTTGAACCTAA
>NW_024412451.1:3696590-3699735 GCF_014898765.1 Herpailurus yagouaroundi | reverse complement strand
GGGGGTGGGAGGGAACCCTAACCAGAAACCTTTCGCAGGAAACAGGAAGTGGTTGCCTCCCCGCCCCCATCCTGCACTTTGAGCATAACCCAACTACTTATTCTGTACAATTTAGGCAAAAGGGCATAACCTCAATCAAGGAATTTTTGAGTTGGAAGACAACTTCGAGATCACGGAGCGGACTCTGCCCAAACTGCGGTGGCGAAGCAGCAGCCCCACCGGTCAGAGCGGGTCCTTCCACGGCGCTCTCGGGGGCTCGGTGAGGTGGCACAAAGGCAAGGTTCGGAATCCCAGGGACCCAGGGACCGTAGTGAGGAATGCACCGCATGCCTCACAACCTTCAGGGCTCGGGGCTGGAATCCAGGCCTGCATTGTCCAAGTGAAACAGCTGACTAACAATGTCAGCTGGGGAATATTTTGATACCTTCAGATTCGGCCCCTGTGGGAAGAGGCTGCACGAGGAGCCCTGTGACTGAAGAGCCCTAAGAATGGTACGCGAAGGCCACCGGGGGCCTACCAGGGCCGCCCGCATTCTCCTCATAGCTCGCTAAAGTGGCCCCCCGAAGGGGTTTCCAGATCTGCCCCAGTGGGCACCACCAGTACCGACTCAAGGGAAACTTCCAGCTGTGAAGGGCTAACAAAGCTGGCCGCTCTCCCCATTTGAATGTAAAAGACCCGCCTCAATCAGGGAAGGCCTTTAGGCCATAAAACCCTTCACACCAAGGCCAAGTGTCACACTTGTAAGAGGGTGTGATTTATGAATTGACAGCACCCACAAAGCTCCTTTTGTGCTCCTCCGTTAGTTAACAATTTATCTCCCCCCACCGAACTCACGGCGCTATTCAGATAGAGCTCGACTGGGCCTCAGAAAGAAAGAAAAGAGGGAGGAAAGAAAAGGACCCAAGTTTTGGCCAAAACACCAATGTTCACTCTGGATAATTACCGGTCCTGTGAATAGACACCAAAATTAGGGCTTAATAATTCCTCTGTATCACACTCCCAGCAGCAAACTCTTCCAACACAAACATACAGAGCAAGAAGACGAAAATCTCCAGCGCAGCCCTGCGGGAAACTCAACAGAGTTCCACTTCTGTGGTTTCTGCAGTCTCTCTTGTGGTTTCTGCACTCTCAGAATCCCCCCGTTAGAGCAATTTTAACTCGAAGCTCCAACCAGCTGTTTTTCTTTCTCAACATTTCAAACTACAAAGCAAAGAGTAAATATGGGCTCGGTCAAGTCTTTCCTCGGTTCCACAAAACCAATCCCGGCCCCTTCTGTCTGGTCTCCCCCATCGCATGACTCCCTTCTCAGATTCCAACACTAGCTGCCGAGGTCATCTCCTTCCAAGTCCCCACCACTCCTCTCTCTGTAAAATGAATTTAAATTACTGCACGAACCAGGCTGAAAACAAAAAAATACACACCGGATAGTAACACTTGTCAACACGGAGGCCTTTATTCTTAAAAGGTAATCTGGTGGAAAGACGACCCCAAACATTTCATCGTAAAGAAGCAAAGCATATGCAATTCAAGCTTAAACTGTCTTCCTGCCCGCTTAGATAGGACCTTCCTAAATTATCTAACTATCCCCCCAAGATTTATTTTATGCAAAAGGGATGGCCTTTGCTCAAGAACAGTGGTTCTCATACTGCTCCAGATACTAGAAGCCCAAATCGGCCCACACACCACGTCAGTCCTGCAGGCATGTTTTCTTTTGTCTCCATGGGGTGAAGGAACAGCATTCAAACCAAGGTGAACAGACTGGTGGTATTTAAAAGTTTGGGACAGAGCCTACAAAAAACACATCTCCAATTCTGTTAAAAATTCATACCCTGCATCACTGGGTCCCTACTCGTCTTCATGGCAAGAGCTGGCTGCCACTAAGCAGCAGTCATCCCCTTTAAGTGGGACGAGCACTGGCCCGGCTTGTCCAGACCCCACCTCCCCCTTCAAGACTACACGCGTGCTTCCCCTGCTTGCAGATGTAATTGCCCGTCCCCTACAAGGCTCCAAAGTTTCTGAGCTTTGATCCCTTCACAGTACACATACCTTTTTGACCATAGTTGTTTCAGATGAATCAAGTTTTGCCCTCTTGGTATCAGGTCCATCTTCTACTCCTTGGCTAACTTTGGCAACTTTGGTTTTCTCCCTAGAGGGTGACAAAGCGAGGGAACGGAGTTTACTCTCTGAATCATGCCATTAGAACAAAAAGAGCATCATCAGCTCACAGAATAGGATGGTAATTAAGAGCAAAAGCTTTGGAGTCAGGCAGATCTGGGTGGATTCAAATCCGAGGGTGGCCAATGATTATCTGATAAGTAAGTTACCTACCACGTGGGAATAACAATCCCTGACAGAATTGCTGTAAGACGAGAAATAACAGGGGCGCCTGGCTGGCTTGGTCAGTTGAGCATCCAACTCTTGGTCTTAGCTCAGATCATGATCTCACGGTCCGTGGGATAGAGCCCTGCGTCGGGCTCTGTACTGACAGACAGCATGGAACATGTTCGGGATTCTCTCTCTTTGCCCCTCCCCTGCTTGTGCACTTTCTCTCTCAAGATAAATAAATAAACTTAAAAAAAGACAATAATAAATTGCTTAGCACACCTGCCTAGCATATAGCAAGCTCTCAATAAGCTTTATAAATTTCACTTGAATCATGAAATAAAAGCCAAACTTAATTCCTCCCCTCTGCCATGGGGAACTCACATTAAGATAACCTGGGCTGTTTTCTCTACTGTGACTTCTCTATTTCTAGTATGCCAAGAGAACTAGAGTTTCTGAAAACCATAAAATGCCAAAGTTATGAGAAATCTTGAACCATGTCTGCCCTTCCCTCATTTTGATTTTACAGACAAGAAATTTGCAGACCAGGGACACATGGGGGGCTCAATTGGTTGAGCGTCCAGCTCTTGATTTCAGCTCAGGTCATGATCCCAAGGTCATGGGATTGAGCCCTGCACTGGGCTCCACATGGAGCATGGAGCCAGCTTAAGATTCATTTTCTCTCTCTCTCTCTCTCTCTCTCTCCACCCCTCTCTTCGGCTCGTGCTCTCTCTAAAATAAATAAATTTTTTTAAACTGAAAGAAAGAAAGAAAAAAAGGAAGGAAGGAAGGAAGGAAGGAAGGAAGGAAGGAAGGAAGGAAG
>NW_024412451.1:3674514-3696580 GCF_014898765.1 Herpailurus yagouaroundi | reverse complement strand
AAGGAAGGAAGGAAGGAAGGAAGGAAGGAAGGAAGGAAGGAAGGAAGGAAGGAAGGAAGAAAGGAAAAAGACTTGCAGACCAGAGAAATTTCAGTGATTTGCCTAAGAAGCTGAACAAAAGAGGGGTGCCTGGGTGGTTCAGTCAGTTAAGCGTCTGACTTCAGCTCAGGTCATGATCTCGCGGCTTATGAGTTCGAGCCCTGCATCAGGCTCTGTGCTGACAGCTCAGAGCCTAGAGCCTGCTTCAGATTCTGTGTCTCCTCCTCTCTCTGCCCCTCCCATGTCATGCTCTGTCTCTGTCTCTGTCTCTGAATAATAAATAAACGTTAAAAAAAGCTTTTTTTAAAAGAAGCTGAACAAAAGAAGGCAATTCTTTTTTTTTTTTTTTTTTAACATTTATTTATTTTTGAGACAGAGAGAGACAGAGCATGAACAGGGGAGGAGCAGAGAGAGAGGGAGACAACAGAATCCGAAACAGGCTCCAGGCTCTGAGCTGTCAACACAGAGCCTGACGAGGGGCTCGAAGTCACAGACCGTGAGATCATGCCCTGAGCCGAAGTCGGACGCTTAACCGACCAAGCCACGCAGGCGCCCCAGAAAGCAATTCTTGATTCTTGGTAGGAAGCTTCACCTACCACACAGGGTGTCTTTTTACCTCTTATTAGCAAGGGACATACAAGAAACAACAGCCAAAAACAGAGTTTTACAATACGGGTATCATCTGCCATCTCTCATCTAGAAGCTGCAAGTTCAAACCACTGCAGGTCCCATCATGTAAGAATCCCCACGGTCTGCAACCTTGATATTCAAAATGAGAGGATGAGGTGTGTTTGTTACACCAAAGCAGTGTCTGGACTTTGGAGCTTTTCCCAGGTAGACTGGCTGAGTGTGCCTCCAGAGTTACCCATCTGACTACTCTGTACTCACTTTACTACCAACCTGAAAACACAGAAGCCAAAACTGAGAAAGGCAATCCAAGCAAGCCTCCCCTATACAGGAGGTGTGTGGTTTCACCAACTGAAGTCCAGGCCCATCAAATACCCACAATGGTGTACTTTGATTCCTAAAGAACTCTGCTTTATTTAGGATTTAGATCAGAACATTATTTTGGAAGACGGGGCTGCATCTCCTACGATTCTGAACACACAACCTATATAATCAGTGAGCTGAAAATGAAATGGTTTCTGAATATTCTAAGAACACTTTCCTTAGATGGGTTGTTCCCCACCAATGAGTAAAACTGTATTTTTCTGAAAATGTTACGTTCTCCCCTCCTCCCCCAAAACTTACTCTACGAATTCATGCTCTCCAAGATTGGCAAATGTGTATCCATGGTAGCCAAAAACATCTCCTGTAAAAAACTTGATGCTATTTTTGTGACAGATCTGGTCAACTTTAACTATGACATCCCTGGAGCAGCAAGTCAGACAAACCTGCAGAAAGAAAAAATTCGCTGGGTGTGAGTTTTGCAAACTGTGAATCACTGCCCTGATGTCTAAATAAATCTTAATGAACAGTCTCTCTGGGCATGTCTAAAGCCAGTTTTGAACTGGTATAACAGGTTCTTTGGATCCTATGGTTAGAAGACAAAAGACAAGTTGCAGGTTTCAGGAGAAATATAAATTGCAAGACCTCTACTTTCAGCAATCAAAACAAAATGGGTTTGGCTAGAAAGTAAAAGCTATTCAATGAATTTATTTCCTCTATTCTGTAAACATAAACAAACCACATCTCACAGTTTCCGTGAAGTGGAAAAAAACAGTAACAATTTAGCATAAGTTACTTTTAAATTACTAAATCTATTAAAATCTGAATAAGCTATCACAAGAAGCAAAACCAGTTTTAAGTGACCCAAAGGTCACTTTAAATACGAGGGCATTTTTCCCCCTTCTTCTGATTGATAGGTTAAGATAAAAAAGATAAACAAGTCCCGTTGAGATTAGTTTTCCACAGTTTTCCACAGTTTTCAAAGTGAAACTTTATCTGAATCTGAGGACAAAAGAAAAGGTTACACACCAAGTGACCTTCCATTCAGACGTAGACAATGAACCGGTGATTCACTCAATGGAATTATCAATGTTGCTCTGAGGCCCCTAGGTTGTGTTCCAGTAAGTTGAAGCACTGGAAATAGCTAAGTTTTACGGCATAAAACACCTTTTCAGGAGAAACTCTGTGATATGGGCTATGAAAACAAGTTCCAAATTGCACATGTTTTCTTCTAAACATAGAAAGTTGGAGAAGTTACAAAAGGATATTTTCATTTGACAGAACCTCTTTGCTGCTGTCTGGCAGCCTGAATACCGAAACAGCCCACAGAAATGAGTGCCTCTGGTGTCATTCAAAGGATGCAGCCACCTAAGGGAAAAAAAAATCATATCTAAAAGGCAAGATACCCACAGTTGAACATGCAATCAAGCGACCAAAGGGAACTCTGCAGAGTCAAAAGTGAATGTAAAATCTCCAAGGACCAGTCAAACGTGGCCCAATGAGGCAGTCACCTCACCCAGCACACAGGCTTTATACAAGCAACCGGCCCGGTGCTTCGGTTCTTAGAAACCCTCTCTCTAAGTGCTAGAAATTCAAGGGGCAGCTAGAATTAACTAAATGTGGTTACTATGGATAAAGAAATGAAGAGAAGATGGTGCAAACAGTCCAAACAGAAAAATGTTCCAATACTTGGAAGATACAAGATAGAATTGAAAAAAAAAAAAACAAAAACAGACAAAACGCACAGATGATCCATCATTCCAAGCACATATTTGAACAGATGCACATATGAAATATAACAATGTGGAAAAACAAACTACCCAACCCAAATTCTAACCTCTCGTGTAATGGGCCTTTCATTTAAAAAACAAGTAGATCATCTGTGACTATTTCATGGTTATCCAACATTTGTTTAGCTTTTCCTGGGTCCAGGGAACCATGTCTGAAAGTCACAGACGCTGGAACCGAATTTAACTTATCCTTTCACCTCTCCACAGATCTGGCAGTGAAACCAAATGAGGTTGGATATGCCTCATTTGGCTTATGACTAGTGAATTTGTCTCATTATCCATGGCAACGTGGTCAAAGTGGCTGTGTGAAAGAGACAGACACGGACCAGGATCAGGTGTGCTCTTTTTTTAAGACAAAACACAAGCTGTAGTTTGATATTTCTAACCAAAAAAAAAAAAAGCAAGCCTCTACTACAGAAATTAACTACCAACTTGTTTTTAGGAGAAAACATTTGCAATAAAATGTACCAAAGCTATGTGCAAAGATTCTGGAAGGAATACAAAACACCAATGATGAAACCTGGTCTAAAGGAACATATGCCCAAAGAAGAAATCAGCAGACAGCAAGTCACAAACAGCCACAGCAGAACCAACAGACTGGATCTACCTACTGACACATTCAACGTGGAAAAGCAATATGCTAATAAGGCACATACACTAAGGCAATACAAGACTTGAGACTACAAAGGCAATGTACTGAGCCTAAAGATTTTACACTCTTTATGAAACTTACAGCATCGAACTGAGTGAAAAATGACTCAGGTTTCTTTTCTATATTCTCAGTGTCCACCTTCACATCCACCATGGGGTTGAGATTCTGGGCTCGCTCCAAAGAGGCTTCAGCCCTGTTTCGGCCAACAGATCCAGTACGGATTAGAAACTGAGCTCCGGGGTCTTCTGGAGATACCTAGGAATAATTTTTTTTTTTTTTAATGCTTGAATTTTGGGGAAAAAAAATTTTTCAAAGACAACGAACCCTTCCATTTCAAAGCATAACTAAAATACCTACAATTTAATTGTATTACTGTTCCAGTGGGAATTTGCTTAATGTATCCTCCATACACTCAATCCTTCGAAGGCTTTCAAGTAGAGACATTTTAATTTTTTTTTTCACTTCGCATTGATAGTTAAAGAGCACCCCCTGGTGTTTGTAAAGAAAATTCACTCTAAACAGAAATGTCCACTCTTTCTTCTTCCACGATTAAATCTGTAACTGCTAATAAACCGACATAACTATCAGTGCAAAGCATTTACCCCAAATATTTACTCTGTGCCAAACTTTAAGGATACTCCTAGACAAACAACAGTAGTTTAAAGGATGTAGTCCCTGCCTACGATTGGTTTAAAATCGGACCAGTGAGGGGCACTTGGGTGGCTTAGTAGGTTAAACATCCCACTCTTGATTTCAGCTCAGGTTATGATCTCACAGTTGTGAGATGGAGCCCTGGGGCTCCACAATGACAGCGCAGAGCCTGCTTGGGATTCTCTCTCTCTCTGCCTCTGTCTCTGTCTCTCTCTCCATCTCTCTCTGCCCCTCCCCTGCTCATTCTTGCTCTCTCTCAAAATAAACAAAGAAACCTTTTTAAAAAATTAAAAAAAAAAAAAAAAAAATCAGACCAGTGAGGGGCAGTACCTGGCTGGCCCAGTCTGAAGAGCACACAGCTCTGATGTCAGGGTCCTGAGTTCAAGCCCCACGTTTGCGTGTAGAGTTACACACATACGTACGTACATACATACATACATACATACATACATACACAAATATGCTAAAGAAATAAAATCAAACCAGGGCAAAAATCAAACATAATTAAGAATGCTTGAAATGAACTCTTAAATTCAATTAAAATTCAGAAAAGAAAGATGAGGGGGGGCTGGAGCAAAGGGAGGATTTCACCCACAAGGCTGGATGTCAGCAGAGAAGAACCTTAAATCCAGATAATACAATCACCTGACAGCTGCCAGTAGGGTTACAGATTCCCACTGTTCACAGAGCCATTCTTTCCACATCAAACATCTAATTTAACCATTAATCTCCAGTATGACCTTGCTACCTTCACCAAGACTGGATTCAATACAAACAATCTCTCTCCTCTCCTCTGGCCAACTCAGAGCACATACTCGCACTTGCTAACTTTTCTCCAAGGAAATGAGCTGGTCCTCCTCCCTTTCAAGGCCAGCCCTTTAACAGTCTCCTTGACCTTTCCTGTCCTGCTTCTTCAGGGATCTCATTTCACACTGAGAAGCTGTACATCATAGAAGTTAAGAGCAAGGCTCTGAAATAATTCAAGTTGGATTCAAATCTTTGGCTCAACCACTTTAACTGTGGGCCCTTGAGCGAGCAAGTACATGGGAATCACGTGCAAAATGAGGAGGTTAAGAAAAACAGTACACTAACTAATCACTCTATCAGTGCTGCTCTGCTCCTGCCCCACCGGACACCCAGTCTCCACATGGGCCCTCTTGGGTGTGGCGGCCCCAGGGTTCCATCTCAGAGTCACTCATCTTTCCACTTGGCATAGCTCCATGCTCATTGCTTCTTTCGTTCTTACAGGTACAGATTGCTTCCTGATCCATCTGAGACTTTTATTAAACTGCCCACCAGATATTTCCTCCTGGGTAAGTCCGCAGGCCCTTCATATTTGACTATTTTTTTTTCTTTTGTCTGTTGATGAGCCTACCAACCACCCATGCAGTCACCTGAGTCAGGAACCCAGTCTTTACATCCCTGATATTTGCCTGAGAGCAGCCACCTGCTGAGATGGCTAAGAGCATGGGCTCTACAAAGAGTCAGACTGTCTGCGTCCTGGTCACAGCAACTACTGTGACCTTGGGTGGGCCAGCAATTCAATTCCTTTTCTGTAAAATAGGGATGATAATCCCTGACTCTCAGAGTTGCTGTGAGGACTAAATGAGATACTACAAGTGCTGCTTTTAGAACAGCGTCCAGCACCTCGAGGAAGCTTCACTGCTGCAGTCATTCCTTGCCTTCCCTACATTCCCATATACAATCCTGATTCTATCCTCTGGTATTTTCACCTCAAGTGCTTCTTGCCGTTTCTATCACAGTGCTGTTACTCAGACTCTTCTCATCTCTCACCTAAACTACGAATGCAAAATAATAGAAGAAAAAAAATAAAACAACAACAACAAATAAATAAACTACTCATGCAGCCTTCTATCTAAGTGGTCTTCTGCCCCAGATCTTGTGCCAATCATACACAGTAGCTAGTGATCTACGAAGAGCCGGAAGTTGGCTAGGTCACCTGTCTCATATTTGAAACTCTTAAATGAAATCCTCACCACCTAGAGGATTGAGTATGAGCTTCCAGCAAGGCTTAGTAACAGGCCCTTCGTGATTTGGACCTTACCTACAGCCTGCATCCACCCCCACCACTTTGGGCCTCACACTCTAAAAACACCAAATAGCACTGCTTGCTATATTCTATTTCTACCATGCTGTTCTGTGCCACTGCTAATAATGTCTCCTGCCTAAAATACAGCCCCTCAACTTGAGAAACCTCCAGTTGTTCTTTAAGCCTCAACTAAGATCACAGCTCCAGGAAGCCGTTCGTGTCCCCCTACCAAAACCTGAATCAGGTAGGCTGCTCCGGTTTATGGAATAAACCCTGAGAATGGGAACCAAATCTTGTGCATCTTTGTATCACAAGGATCTAGAATGCTTCAGGGCAGCCAGCAGGTACCCTCGGATGTTTGCTGATGTAAACAAAATGAAAACCTCTGTAGGGCAGGAATTAACGTCCTTGATGAGCACACTGCGGGGTGCCTGCCTGGCTGAGTTGGTAGAACATGTGACTCTTAATCCTGAGGTTGTGAATTCAAGCCCCACACTGGGTACAGAGATTACTACAATAAATACATAAATAAGAAAAAAAAATTTTAATAGATGAGCAAACAGAGTCTCTGAGAGGTTAAGAGACTTAACCCAGCTTGAAGAGGTAGGATTTGAGCCCAAATCTACATAATTCCAGAGCTTTTGCACTAGGTAGCACGGTCTCCCTGAGATGTTCCCAGTCAGGGAAAAAAAGTACAAGCAAACTGCAAAAGGCAGAACAACCAAAGAGTGTCCATGAACCACTAAACATATGAGGTAGGAGTCAGGCTAAGTTGACTGGGCCCAGGTTATACAAAGCCAGTAGTTCTCAACTCTCCCTGACTTCTAGACTCACTTGGAGAACTTTCAAACCCCCCCTAATATTCAAAGCACAGATGGGATTGAGAACCACTGTGTTGGGCCTTGAAAACCAGTCAGAAGAGTTAGGCTTTGCAGTGCCAGATAGGTGAAAAGTACTGTAAGTCCTCAAAGCAGAGAGGGAAGGGAGGAGAGTCGGCCTGGTCACTGTAACACTGGTGGCACCCATCACTGGACTGAGGCAGTGACAGAACTGCATCACACACCGCTCAGTATTAGATCATGGTTCCCCATTCTCCGGCGCTCCCAACCATATGAGGAAGTCACGATCCCCATCCGGTTTCATTTTCCCACACCAAGGGCCTGCCTCCATGTTTAGAAACCATCCTTCCCTGCAAACAAATTCTCCCTCCAGATGCCTCTAGGGGGCACTGTGGTTGGGGAAATGTCAAAAAGGCAAGCGCTCAGACTGTTAATAATCTGGCGGCTTGCCTGCAGGAATTTCTTTCCTTAGAAGGTTTTGAATTCAAGTCAAAAATCAATTTGTGACTGTGATATTAAGTGAGCCAACCCACGTGTCTTCACTGCAGAAGAATTAAAAAAAAAAAAAATCCAGGTATGATTTTTCTCCTAAAACCCAAACAAGATGAGCTTTAAAAAATTTCATTTGGGGGGCACCTGGGTTGCTCTGTAGGTTAAGCAGCCGAGTCTTGATTTCGGCTCAGGTCATGATCTCACGGATCATGAGATCAAGCACAGAGTGGCTTGGGATTCTCTCTCCCTCTCTCTCTGCCCCCCCCCCCCATGCACATGCGCACTCTCTCGCCATCTCTCTCTCTCTCTCAAAATAAATAAATGTTTTAAAATTTTCATTAACATTTACCTTCTTCCACAGAGCCTATACCACACTCTGTGTGTGGTAGTTACCATGTATGAAACAGGACCCTTATTCATTGCCTATAAGGAAAGACACTAATAGTATCATGTGATGACATAATCTTCAGAGGTTTTGGGGTTTGTTTTAATTTTTTTTTTTTTTTTTTTTTTTTGAGACAGTGAAAGCGCAAGCAGGGGAAAGGCAGCAAGAGAGAGGAACAGAGGATGTGAAGCGGGCTCTGCCCTGACAGCAGAGAGGCCAACGTGGGCCAGGACTCACAAACTATGAGATCATGACCTGAGCTGAAGTCAGACGCTTATCCGACTGAGCCACCGAGGTGCGGCGCCCCTAAAGTTTTATTTTTTAAAAGGGGGTTGCACCTGGGTGGCTCAGTCGGTTAAGCACCCGACTTTGGCTCAGGTCATGATCTCGTGGTTGACAAGTTTGAGCCCCACATCAGGCTCTATGCTGGCAGCTCAGAACCTGGAGCCTGCTTTGGATTCTGTCTCCCTCTCTCTCTGCCCCTCCCCTGCTCATTCTCTCTCTCTCAAAAATGAATAAACATTAAAAAAATTGGGGGGGCACCTGGGTGGCTCAGTTCATTGAGTGTCCGACTTTAGCTCAGGTCATAATCTCGTGGTTGATGAACTGGAGCCCCGCTTCAGGCTCTGTGCTGACAACTCAGAGCCTGGAGCCTGCTTCGGATTCTCTGTCGGTCTGTCTCTCTGTCCCTCCCCTGCTCATGCTCTTTCTCTGTCTCAAAGATAAAATAAACATTAAAAAGCATTTTTTTAATAAAATAAAAATACTGTCCAAAAAATACAGGCAAGAAAATACCGATAAAAAAATATAAATAAAAACTGATCTCTGTAGAAGCCAGGTAGATGGGGTGTCAAATGCTATTCTACTTCTGTATATATTTAAGTTTTTGTATAAAAGAAAATTAAAATGTTTTTTTTGAAAATTAAAATGTTATAGCATGAGAATGTAGAGAAAGAAGTTATTTTCACCTTGGAGAAACTGGTCAGAAAAAGCTACACAGGAGCTGGGAACGACTATTATAGCAACAATTAAATGGTCTATGATGTAATTAATTATCAGATGCTTACTACATGCAAGCACTATGCTAAGCAGTGTGCATAGATCCTCTCTGATCCAACATTTTTCAAAGAAGCTCTCCTGAGACAGCTTTCAAACGTACAGATTCCTCCTGAGCATCATCTCAAACCTTCTAAAGCCGAATCACTCAGGGTAAAGGCTAACCTGTGACAAAGCCCCAAGGCAATTCTGCACTTTTAATTAGTCATGCAGGTGGTGTACAGATACAAGGAAGAAAACCACCCCCTCTCCTCCCCACAGTAACCCTCCAAGCGAGAGATTAACTACACTTTACAGACTGGCAAGCTCAAGGAGAGTGGTCGACCACCTAGGATGTGCTAGTGCCATTTGGCCAAAGGCCACAGCTCCACTAATGCCAGCCCTCCTTGCACAGCTTGGCGGGGGCATGTAGGAATTCAGAGTATCTCCAAGGGTTTATATTTATACTAAAGAGGGCAGACTGTGAAGAAAGAGTGTTGAGGTGGCCAAACATCTCACCTGTTCAGGATCCAACATGGTCAGTCCTTTCACTCCCGCCAGAATGAGATTCTTGGCAATTTCAGCCCCGAGTCCTTTCATGCCGACAAGAAGCACCCGCGAGGCCCGCAGCCTATAAGGCAGACAACTGTTAACCGGATGCCACAGAACAGTGGAAGCTTCACCGAGTCGTTAAGAACAAGCCAAAGCAACAGCGAAGTAACTTTGGTTTTCATTAAATGCACGGAAGCACCAAGGCCTCAAATCTAGGAAAGAGGCTCTAATTCATCCTACAAAGAATTAATTCAATAAACATTTACTGGGGCACCTGGGTGGCTCTGTCAGTTAAGCGTCCGACTTCGGCTCAGGTCATGATCTCACGGTCCGTGAGTTCGAGCCCCGCATCGGGCTCTGTGCTGACGGCTTGGAGCCTGCTTCAGATTCTGTGTCTCCCTCTCTCTCTGCCCCTCCCCCGTTCATGCTCTGTCTCGCTCTGTCTCAAAAATAAATAAACATTTAAAAAAATAAAATTAAAAAAAAATAAAAATAAAAATAAACATTTACTAAGCACCTACTATGCCAGGCACTCTTCTCAGGTATAGAAATATATCAGTAAACAAAACAGACATAATCCCTGTCCTCCTTGAGCTTACATTTTATGATAGGGGTAGACAAATATATGATATACCAAAAAGTGATGAAAATCAGGGGCGCCTGGCTGGCTCAGTCGGTAGAGCATGTGACTCCATCTCAGGGTCGTGAATTCAAGCCCCACGATGGGTGTAAAAAAGTGATGAAAATCAAGCAGGATATGGATCAAGAATGATGGAGGATGCTATTGCATGCAGACTGAAGGCCTTTCTGAAAAGGTGCTGAGCAAAAATCAAAATGAAATGGACAAATATACAGATATTTGGGAGAAGAGCATTCCAGGAAAGAAAACAACAAGTGCAAAAGCCCTGAAAGCAGACGGGTGCACAGCATGTTTCAGGGACAGGAAGGACAGAGCGGCTAAATAACAGTGAGGAAAGGGAAGAACAGTAGGAGACGGGTCACAGACGGAACCGGGGCCACGTCATGAAGGCTCTTACGGGTATTGTAAGGGCTGGATCTTACTCTGAGCACCATAGAAAGCCATGGGATGGGGGACCCTTGGGGGAAGGGTGTCCCAGTTGAGAGAGGGGACGATGGCCCGGACTGGTATGATAGCAGGAGAGGAGGTGAGAAAAGTTACTATCTAGGCTGTCACACACAAGCAAAAGCGTAGCAGCATGAAAGAGGGTGTATTTGGAAAGTGTTCGGATCATCCTAGTCTGTAAAGTCACAAAAGATGAGGCTAAATGAAGGTAGTCAGAGGCTGGGCTCTCAAGAAGTCCAGAGTTAGGGGCGCCTAGGTGGCTCAGTTGGTAGAGCGTCCAACTTCGAGTCAGGTCACGAGCTCACAGTTCCCGAGTTCAAGTCCCATGTCGGACTTGCTGCTGTCAGCCTGTCAGCGCAGAGCCAGAGCCCACTTCAGATCCTCTGTCCCCTTCTTTCTGCCCCTCCCCCACCTGCGCTCTCCCAAAACTAAATAAATATAAAAAAAAAAAAAAAGAAAAAAGAAAAAGTCTGGACTTAAATCTGAGGTCAGTGGAAGGCAGTATAGCTCCACGAAATCTTAGCTGAAAGAAACCCCTTGACCCAGAAGTGTTTCACAATCAGAATGTTTCAGAATTGGTTTACATCACGTACTATGAAACAACCCCATCAGGGTCTTGGGCCGCACTCTGTAATCAAACCCATTAATATTTTTGCAGCAAATGTATGACTATTCACACTGAAAAGGGATAGTTAGAACTAAGAACAATCTCCCATAAATTCAAGTTTGGCTGGCTGAAGAGTTTGCTCTTAATTTATGAAATGAACCCATTTTCAACTTGTACTAGTATTAGGGAGAACATGCAGAAAAGAAACTCTTTCAAAAGTAGTCCTAGGGGCGCCTGGCTGGCGCAGTCGGTTAAGCGTCCGACTTCAGCCAGGTCACGATCTCGCGCTCCGTGAGTTCGAGCCCCGCGTCAGGCTCTGGGCTGATGGCTCAGAGCCTGGAGCCTGTTTCCGATTCTGTGTCTCCCTCTCTCTCTGCCCCTCCCCCATTCATGCTCTGTCTCTCTCTGTCCCAAAAATAAATAAATGTTGAAAAAAAAAAATTAAAAAAAAAAAAAAAAAGTAGTCCTAAAAATTAGGAGCACTTGCATGTAATTAGAGGCCTTTAATGAGGATGGTGGCTGATAAGAGGGTCCTGCACTGATTCTTGATACTAGAGATACTGAATTTCCTTCACTAATACAATCAAAGGGTAAAATGTGGGGAGGGAGAGAATAGGGACAGAATTTCCTTCAAAGACATATGTCTGGGTCTCAGCTTCTCTGTTATCGCTTTTATTCTATGGGGACCTTCCACCATCAACCACAGGCTAGCGGACACGAGCCTTTCAAGTGACAATGTCACTTCGTTAGAATAGGAGGGAATTGGAAAGAGGGCCTACAAGATACAAGCAAGGTAAATAACATGCTAGCAAAGCGTACATTGCTTACCAAAGATTTATACCAGTGGGTGGAGGAAGAAAGGCCACGTGGCTTTCCAGAGGAGCTCCAATCCCTCCAGAATCAGCATATACTAACAGGCAATGTTTCCAAAAAGAACCTTTGATATCAGAAAGGCTGAACACTCTTGCATTTGGCTGTACCTTCCAGGGCTCTGGAGTCACTGTCGGTCTACAAGTCTTCCCTGACACTGCCCCTCCCGCACCCACCCCGGAATTCCAGAATGCCAAGTTCCCTTTCAGTCCAAGAATGGCCCAGACTGGTCCAGCTCTCTTCTGGGAAGCTGTATCTTCAAACAATACCAACAGCCTCCTAATCCCTAGACCCCCCTGAATTCTTCTCAGGCTCTGTTCTCTCTGGCGTTCCTTCCTCAAAGGGCACTGCTAATCACTAAATGCCCTCTAGGTCTGGAGACAGGTTTGAATTCTGGTTCTGCCACTTCCCAGCTGGGTGACATGGACAAGCTGCACAAGCTGTCTGAACTTCTGTAAAGTTCATCTGTAAAATGGGGATACCAGATCTGACATCTTGTCAATGAATCCCCTTGACAACCTGGTAAAATGTGTGTGCAAAAGCATCTAGCGTAATACCAGGCACGTAACAGATGCTCGATATGTTACTTCAACTTACTGAACTCTTCTATCCCACTCCTAATTACCAAAAGGGCTTAGTGGTAGGTGTGACTCTGATTTTCAAAAAAACAAAAACAAAAAAAATCTCACAAAAAAATTCTAAAGCTGCATTTAAATTCCTTCAGTGCTGGCTCCCTTCCACCTGCCCAGCCTTCTCCCCTACCACCACCAGATTACCGCCACCCAGATCTGCCTTCCATTTATTACCCCCCCCCCCCTGGGGCCTTTCATCCCAGCATTCCACACACCTGAAATGCTCTCTCTTCCTCTCTAGGCCAAGTCAAGCTTGTCCCCAGACTTCAAACCCCAATTCAAATGCCATTTCCTCAAAAAGTCCCCCTCTCTATGGCTGACTGAAGTACGCGCTCCCTCCTCTGAGCTCTTAGAGCACTGCAACATATAAATGTCTCTGACATAAATCACATTTAGCCACGTGGCCTCTCCAAGATCCCTACATCCTCTGTAGAGCTCTAGACTCTGACTGCTTGGGAGGTTTTTTTTTTTTTCAACTGCCATCAACACTGAAGATCACATTTGTATTTTGAATCCTTAACGATGCTAAAGACCCTGAGCCGACAGCTTACTTATGGCTCAATTACACGAAAAATACTTAAAATAGTACCTGGCACATAGTCACCACTTAATGAATGGCAGCTATTAGTATTCATATCTGATGTACGAGTACTTCTAGGAATTAATCCTACAGAAATACTCTGGTGTGCACAAAGATCACATACAAAGCCATTCACAGCAGCATCCGTCCGCTTCCTTTCACCTCCACAGACACCATCGCTTCTCACCTAAGAAACTACAACAGCTTTACACCTGGTTTCCCTGCTTCCATTCTTGCCCCCTACAATCTGCTGTCCCTGCTCAGGAAGAGAGATCTTTTAAACCAGATTATGCTGCTCTCTCTCCTGCTCAAATCTTTCAGTGGTTCCCTATGCAAGTTCCTTAACCCAAAGCCCTGCCTACCGCTCCCATCTCGGATCGTCCTATTCTCCCCACTGCTAATTTGCCCACAGCCAGGCTCCAGCCTTTGGACTTTGGCATTAGTTGTTCTCTGCTTCTTCCCCCATTTTTTGCACGAGCAATTCTTTAGGTCAACTCAACTGTCACCACCTTAGAAGCCCACACTGGCCACTTAATCCAAAATTATGTCCACGCCCTCTTCTATCTAGAATTTGTTCATCTGTTCACTGTCCACTTCTCCATTTGAATGTAAGCTCCAGAAACCACCCTATCCCTAACACCTATGACTATGCTTGGCACTTAGTTTACTGTTACTCAAACAGCTGCTGAATTAATAGAATACATTAAAAGAAACCCGGCTGTCCATCCGCAGAATTACATAAATCTACTACATAATAAAATAGTAACAGTTAACATTTACTGAAACCTCACTATGTGCTGGGGCCCTTGTCTGACTCAATCAGTAGAGCATACGACACTTGATCTTGGGGTTAAGTTGGAGCCCCGTGTTGGGTGTAGAGATTACTTAAAAATAAAGTCTTAGGGTAGCCTGGGTGGCTCAGCTGGTTAAGCATCTGACACTTTGATTTCAGCTCAGATCAAGACCTCAACGTTCTTGGAATTGAGCCCTGCATTGGGCTCTGTGCTGACAGCGAGGAGCCTGTTTGGGATTCTTTCTCTTTCTCTCTCAAATTAAATAAATAAATAAATAAATAAATAAATAAATAAATAGATAGATAGATAAATAAATAAAATCTTAAAAAAAAAAAACCTCACTACGTGCTAAGCACTCTTCACACGTATTATGTTATTTAATCCTCAGGGCAATCTTACGAGCTGGTAACTTCTTATCTCTATTTTGCAGCTGAGAAAACAGGCACAAAGAGGTCAACTAGCTTACCCCAGATTACATAGCTGGGAATTGGCTAATAATCAGCTACTTGGTAAGGGCAACAGTAAGAGAGAGCAATTAAGATCCGGGGCTCTGAGGCCACACTGCCCTGATATGTATATACTATGGAAAACTAGGTAGCCATCAAAAAAAATAAATAGGTAACACTTATTAAACACTTACTGTATGCCCAGCACCATTCTAAGCAATTTATGTATTCAACTCTGCAAGAAAAGGCACTATTACTCTCATTTTGCAGAGAAGAAAACTGTAGTTTGTAGTAGGCTAAATAATGCACCCCCAACGAGCCAAATGCAGGTAACTTCTAGATGCTAGAAAAGTCAGACAGATTCTCCTCTAGAGCCTCCACATGGAACATGGCCCTGTCAACACCTTGATTTTAGCCCAGTGGAACTGATTTCAGACTTCTGATCTCTAGAATCGTAAGAGAATAAATTTGTGTTGTTTTAAGCCACTAAATGTGTGGTAATTGTTATAGCAGCAACAGGAAACTAATACACTGAAAAGAGAGTTACAGAACTTACCAAATATTGTGGTGCCTCGGTGCTGGGTGGCCCAGTCAGCAAAATGTCTGACTCTTGATTTTGGCTCAGGTCATGATCTCACGGTTTGTGGGTTCAAGCCCCACATCCGGGCTCTGTGCTGACAGCACAAAGCCTGCTTGGGACTCTCTCTCTCTGCCATTCCCCCACTCACTCTATCTCTCTCTCTCAAAATAAATAAGAACTTAATAAATAAATAAAATGCATCAAGGGGCGCCTGGGTGGCGCAGTCGGTTAAGCGTCTGACTTCAGCCAGGTCACGATCTCGCGGTCCGGGAGTTCGAGCCCCGCGTCAGGCCCTGGGCTGATGGCTCAGAGCCTGGAGCCTGTTTCCGATTCTGTGTCTCCCTCTCTCTCTGCCCCTCCCCCATTCATGTTCTGTCTCTCTCTGTTCTAAAAATAAATAAACGTTGGAAAAAAAAAATGCATCAAAACAACAAACAAACAAACTTGCCAAAAATCACACAACTGCCAAATGGCAAAGCAGGTATCAACTTAAGCAATATTGCTCCAAAGTCTGTGGTCTTCAAGTTATATTGCCTCTCGGGGCACCTGGGTGGTTCAGTCAGTTAAGCGTCCGACTTCGGCTCAGGTCATGATCTCACGGTCCGTGAGTTCGAGCCCTGCGTCGGGCTCTGTGCTGACAGCTCAGAGCCTGGAACCTGCTTCAGATTCTGTGTCTCCCTCTCTCTGTCCCTCCCCCACTCATGCTGTCTCTCTCTCAGAAATAAACATTAAAAAAATATTTTTAAGTCATATTGCCTCTCAATACCACAAATAATGTAAAATTGCATTGATATATTATGCATATAGTCCACTGATAAAAACAATGGTAGTAGTTACCCTCTACAGAGGGCTCACTAGGTTCGAGGCATAGAATTATACATAGCACCTCACTGAAACCTTAATTGTGGTTCTTTGCCATTTTTCTTTTGGAAAAAAAGCATACACATCCTAAGTATTGCATAAGATGTCTCTCTAGAAGTCCAAGGGGCTCCACAGACCCCAGAGTACACTATCACGTTTCCACAGGAAAGGATTCATGTCTGCCTAGAGTATAAAGAAAACAGAGGCTTAGAAAAGGTGCCCAAGCCCTCCCAGGTAGTAAGTGGCCAGAACTGGGATGAGAATACAGTTCTGACCACAATCTATGAGTTTTCCTCTTTCAATGTCTCTTCCACGTTGCCTTGCACACAAGTAGGTTCTAAATAAATATTTGCCAACTTTGCTCTCTCCTCTTTGACTTCTGCCACAGGAATACCTCTTAAATTTCTGGGAAGGAATGAACAGAGCCTTTATATCACAATCTCTGAATTCACAATACACACTACAAGTTAAGTCAAGCCAAGTGAATTCCACTCATGGTTAAAAATTCCCAAGACTACCAAATTCACATTTATTTTATTGAGTCTAATTGTGTGACGACAGTGAGTCATGAAAAAATCTGGTATAAGACTATTTTAAGTAGGGTAAGCACAAAGACCTCAGGCCAGAGAGAGGTTTAGCATATTTGAGGAACAGAAAGATTCAAGAGCTCAAATGAAGTGAGCCAGAGAGATATAGGCAAGATCAGACAGGGCACGGCATGGAAGGTAATGAATTTTAAAAGCTTTGGATTTTATTCTGAATATAAGAGGAAATCACTGGAAGGCTTTATGCAGAGAACTGTGTGATCTGATTTTTTTTTGTTTTGTTTTTAATCAATCTGGCTGCTGTGGGGAGACTGGATTATAAAGAATCACAAGTGAAACACAGGAGAGCAGTTGAGAAGACTACTGAGGTGACCAATCAGAGATAATGAGGGTAGCTTGGAATAAGAAATAAAGAAAGGTGGCTGAGATCGTTTGAAGCAGAGTACACGGGACTTGACAAGGGACTGGACATGGGCCCAAGGGACAGAGATGAATAAAGAACTCTTAAGTTTCTGGTCTGTGCAACCAGATAAATGGTAAAGCCAACAGCATTTGGCAGATTGGACCACCTTCTCCTTCAGAGATAATCTCACCTTCACTTAACAGCAAAGTACTTTTCATTCAAATCTACCATCTTGTTCCATCCAACTGCCCATTCATTACATTTACTTCAATGTCTTGTCAAAATCCAAAACAGAACTTAAGGCTGCTCCCCACCACGATCTGCTCAGGCAAATCTACTCCCCTTACAATCTTCCTCATCCTTCTGGAGTCTCCACTCACCCCACTGACTTTTACTTTACATTGGCCTTATTTATCTCAACCTATTTCCTATGTAGCTTCCCTTCTCCTGTGGCTAGTGATTTATACTTGTCAAATAACTGTAACTATAATTTACTCAATGCTTTCTGTGCATAAGCACTATTTATGCATTATCTATTATTTTTATTTTTTAAGTTTTTATTTATCCATCTAAGTAATCTCTACACCTAACGTGAGGCTCAAACCCACAACCCTGAGATCAAGAGTCACACACTCTTCTGACTGAGCCAGCCAGGCATCCCTTGCATTATCTCCTTTAATTCTCAACTATCTTATAATGTAAATTCTATTATCTCCACTTGACAAATGAGCAAACTGAAGCAGAGAAGTTAACAAATGTATCCAAGGTTGGGGCGCCTGGGTGGCTCAGTCGGTTGGGCGGCCGACTTCGGCTCAGGTCATGATCTCGCGGTCCATGAGTTCGAGCCCCGCGTCGGGCTCTGTGCTGACAGCTCAGAGCCTGGAGCCTGTTTCAGATTCTGTGTCTCCCTCTCTCTGACCCTCCCCCGTTCATGCTCTGTCTCTCTCTGTCTCAAAAAAATAAATAAACGTTAAAAAAGAAATGTATCCAAGGTTAAATAACTAAGAATTTTTGCAGCTGAGATTCAAACTGAACTATTAATCACTATCGACACTACAATAAATTGGTCCTTAAGTGAAACAATCAGGATTGGCCCCTAAGACACAGTACGTACTCAGTCACTATTATGGCAAATGTGTGCCTACGGAACCAACTGAAGTTCTTTTGAAGAGCGGCAGTGTTGGATAATGAGGCTTTGAAAACAGGAAAGTTTTTGTAGTACCTTTTTTGTAAAGTCAAAATTTCAGAGTTGAGTCCTTAAAAATTTAGTCACACTCACTCCTTTTTGCAGATGTGGAACTTAAGGCCAACAAACTTTGTGACTAACCCAAGGTCAAGAGAGCTGGTTAGCAGGACTGGATTGAACCCAGGTTTCTTGAATTCCTAGATCTTTGCAACGTACAATCATTTCATCATTCGACAAATACATGTGAAATGTCTACAAATTTGCAAGCACTACAAATTGAATAAGACCAGTCAAACCCCTATTTTAATTGTCAAGCATTTATAAAACGCTTGCCCTCATAGAGCTTATCATCTACTTTGCTCTTTTGGGTCACCCTCCGTCCTTCCTCACTCTTAGATACGGGATCAACTACTATTGAGTGGAAGAAAAATCAGACATGCCTTGGTTGTGAAAAGCAGTGCAAAAACTGCTGAAGCATGCATTCTGAAAACACACACAGCTGCCAGCCTCAACATCTTCCTTTATGATTATTTGACTGAAAGAATGAGCCCCGATTGTGGAAAATGAGCTGAGGGAGGGGAAAGGGAGTCACTTAGATTCAACTCCTGTTTACTTGGTGCATAACCTTGGGAGCCAGCTCTCATTCCTTGAGCCCCATCCATAAAGTGGGCTATGTCCCACAGCAAAAAATGGAAAGTCGCACCTGTAGGGCCAGGCAAATCAGATCAATGAGGGAAGTTGAACTGATGGAGACAAGGCTAGAGAACCACGTGCCATGTCAGAGGTGGCCTCTGCTTGGCTCCAACCAATGTGGAATATCTGATCTTTCTATTCTTCAGGAGATGACAGAATTCAGAAATTACCAGATTGCAGAAGAGGGGTGCTTGGGTGGCTCAGTCAGTTAAGCATCCGAGTCTTCATTTCAGCTCAGGTCAAGATCTGATGGTTCGTGGGTTTGAGCCCCACATTGGGTTCTGCACTGACAGTGCAGAATCTGCTTGGGATTCTCTCTCTCTACCCCTCTCCCACTTGTGCACTCTCTCAAAATAAATAAGCTTTAAAAAATTATAGAAATTTCCAGATTGGGGAATGGGGCAGGGGGAGGGACAGAGAGAAACACATTTCTTTTCCACCTTTTCATTATAAAAATTTGAAACACAGAAAAGTAAAAAGAATAGTTAGCATTTTGCCTTTTACCCATACACTTTCACCACAGCATGTCACAACTTTAGCATGCACCTCCAAAAATGGAACACTCTCCTTCATAACCATGTTATTATTACCACATCTAGAAAATAATTCTCAAATATCTAATGGGGGGGGAACCTAGGTGGCTCAGTCTGTTAAGCGTCTGACTCGATGTGGGCTCAGGTCATGATCTCATGGTTTGTGAGTTCGAGCCTGACTTTGGGCTCTGCGCTGACACTGCGGCGCAGCCTGCTTGGGATTTCATCTTTCCCTCTCTCTGCCCCTCCTCCATGAGTTCTCTGTCTCTCTGTCTCTCAAAATAAATAAACCTTAAAAACATAGAGGAGCATCTGGGTGGCTCAGTCAGTTAAGCGTCCAACTCTTTATTTCGGCTCAGGTCATGAGCTCAAGGTTCGTGAGATCGAGCCCTGTGTGGGGCCTGCTTGGGATTACCTCTCACTCTGTTCTTCCCCTGCGTACGCACGTGCTCTCTCTCTCTCCCAAAATAAGTAAACTTTAAAAAAATTTTTAAAAATATGCATATATCACCTAATAGGACTGAATATTCAAATCTCCACTACTATCTAAAAGATGTTTTTATAGGAGTTTTCTTTTTGAACCAAGATCCAGTCAAGGTTCACATTTTGCCTCTGGCTTCACCTCTTTATGGTTTTTAAGCCTAAAACACTCCCTTCCTTTGTTTTTTCCATGACACTGACTTCTGGAACAGAACCAGTACAGTTGTCTTATAAAATGCCCCCCATCCTGGACATCTTATCATTACCTCAATGTTCTTTAATCTGTTCCTCTGTTCTCTGAAAGCATGATTAGGCTAAAAGATATTCAGCAGGAAAACTTCACAGATAACACACTGAAGTTCTTATTTCACCATATTAGAGGGTGCATTGTTAAGAATCACTTCCAAAGGCAATAAATTTGTTTTTAATTTTTGTTTGAATATTTCCTTGGCCTTAGGGATTCTAAGTCATTAAGTATTTTTAAATGAAGTCAATTTCTTGCTTTTTTAAAGGTTTTATTTTTAAGTAATCTCTACGCCAACTGTGGGGCTTGAACTCACAATCCCAACATCAAGAACCATATGCTCCACTGACTGAGCCAGCCAAGCACCCCAATTTTTGTCTCAAATTCAGCCAATTCTCTGGATTTTCAAATGTTGGCAACTCATTTCAAAAATTTTTAAACACTGTATGAAAGATACAGCCCAATTTTTAACTGCTAGACCCTATGAATTCCCTGGAGGGCCCTTTTGGTTATTACTCTCCTTTTCAGTTTTCTGATAAACTTGGTCCAAACATCACGCAGAATCAGCAACAAAACGGTTGCCAGAATGTAGTCGGCCATTTCCTAGGCCACCTTCCATTTCACATTTCCAGGTCTTCAGAATTCTATTCCACCTGGAATTTCCTTAGAGGCAAGTCAATTTGCTTTGTGCAGCCTCTTTCTTGTCTGTACAGGGGGAAATCACTGCTCTTCCTACTGCAGAGAGCTGCTATGAGACTCAGTTGAAAAATGTACATGGGGGGGCACTCGGGGGGCTCAATCAGTTAAGCATCCGACTTCTGCTCAGGTCACGATCCCGAAGCTTGTGAGTTGAAGCCCCGCGTTGGGCTCTGTGCTGACAAGCTCAGGGCCTGGAGCCTGCTTCGGATTCTGTGTCTTCCTCTCTCTGCCCCTCCCCCCCACTTCAAAAATAAATAAACGTTAAAAAAAATGTTTAATCAAAAACTAAAATAAGTAAAATAAAATGCAAATCTGCTCCAGTGACTCCTATGCTCAAAACTTTCCCATGGGTTTCTCGGAATAAAAAAGCTACACCTCGGGGCACCTGGGTGGCTCAGTAGGTTGAGCCACCAACTTCGGCTCAGGTCATGACCTCACAGTTTGTGAGTTCGAGCCCCGCGTCGGGCTCTGTGCTGACAGCTCAGAGCCTGGAGCCTGCTTCGGATTCTGTGTCTTCCTCTCTCTCTGCCTCTCCCCCACTCATGCTCGCTCGCGCGCTCTCTGTGTCTCAGAAATAAACATTA
The DNA here is from genome assembly GCF_014898765.1 of Herpailurus yagouaroundi. Classification (NCBI taxonomy): domain Eukaryota; kingdom Metazoa; phylum Chordata; class Mammalia; order Carnivora; family Felidae; genus Herpailurus; species Herpailurus yagouaroundi. The sequence goes on along the minus strand of NW_024412451.1, from coordinate 3,675,326 downwards.
AAAAAAAAAATTTTTTTTTTAAAGCTACACCTTATTTGCTTCCAACCACCTTGCTTCTTTGCTTCTCTCTCTCATTTGCCAAGCACGCTCTGGTCTCCAGAATTTTACCCTGTTTTCTCTCTCCTAGCGAGCTTCTTCCATATGGTTCTTTTCCTTCATACAGGTCTGTGGCTCAATGAAGGCCTCTCCAGAGGCCTTCCCTGGCCTCCCTATCAAAATAGCTCTCCCACCTCAGCATCCTTTAAAGATCCTCTTACCCTGCTTTATTTCTCTCTCAGCACTTGCACTGCCTAATATGTTATTTACGTTAATTGCTTCCCCCACCAGAAACGCACGCTCCATGTGGGCAAAGGATGCAGCTCGCTAATATTCGCTAAGCGCCAAGAAAAAGCCATCGTGGCAGGTACTTAATATTTGATAAAACCAATCAACCCTTTCGAAGACCTCATTCCCCCCGATAACTACCCCATACCCAAGGTATGCCCAACCTTAGCGCCCAGTCCTCTCGAGACACACCCTCATACCTAGGCATGAGCAACCTCTTCGTGCACCTCCAACCCCTGGCCTCCCCGAGCTCCTCAAGATTCCCACTTGAAATATGTTGCTCCAAAACTCCTCAAATACCCTCCTCCTTTCATAGCGGCCCACCCTTTCGAAGCCACAAGAACGTAAATTCGCGCGCGTTCGGTTCGCCAGTTCCCCCCAGCGTCCAAGAGATTCCCACAATCCACGAATGAATGAACGAAGGACGCCCCCCCCTTCATCCTCCCCCTGCACGGCCGGCCCCTCCTCCTCCCTAAGCACCCCCCCCC